>NC_088646.1:14647904-15111904 GCF_964019385.1 Sycon ciliatum
GTCAATCTAGTTGTAGAAAGCTGGCATGGAGGTCGAATGCGTACGAGAACGACTGTAATGCCTACAAACTGCCTATGTCTTACCAGGAGGCTCTGCAAAAGCGCTCGGGTTCATCGGGTGTTAGCGGCCGTCGTGAGTTCCCTTCGGGAACGGATACGATAATTTATTTATTTTTTCTGCAAAAGCGATTGTCATTCTCTTGCTGCAAAGAAAACTTCGTCGAGATTTCCTTTCATTCGAAAAAAACGAGTTGTCTTTGGTATTAGTTCGTTCTCCATATGGTTATGCCATAGAATCCATCTGGTTTGCAAATCACGAAATTTCTGCAGTGCTATGTCGCGCTTCTGACGAAGCGTCAGTCAACAACTTGACCGTTCGCGGTATTGCAGTTGTAAGTTGAACACTTTACAGGGGGGGGGGGGGGGGATGTCACAGAAGCTACTCCTATAAAGTCGCTGCTAACTTGTCGAAAACTCTGAAGTGGTCGAGAAAAACCCTTGCCTTTGCGCGCTGCGTGATTTGGAAATGGCTTGAAACACCGTCAGAGGTGTATTTGGTTCCTGAAAATACTCTGTTTTTCGCTATTTTGCTTTTCGGCAGAATTTGCGAAATAAAACAACCAACATCATCGCTACTAGCTAGCTCGAAGCTAGTACCGAATGGGATTTTGAACCAGGAAAGTGGACATAGTTTACCGTAGCAAAGCGCTCTTCGCGCTACGGTGTGAGAAGTCCTTTCGTACAGTAGGGGTGACCGTGCATGGGGTCAGTGTGGACACGCCAGCAGATCTTGCTAGAATGGGGTGGGCGTTTGCAGCGGATTTTACGGTATACATCTGGGTGTAGGGCATAGTATACTAGTACTTAGGTTTTTGTAGAGGGAGAGATCAATAAAATATTCCTGCAACTATTGATTTTCATTACTTAGCACTAGCCAACCGTGTTATGAGGCTGGCGATCGCCCGTACGTGAATCTCTGAGTTACAGCAATACTGTTTCATTGTTCGTCTTTCGAACTGCAATGACCAACTGCCGCTACCCAGTCGAGATCCAGGTCGGCGAATTTCTGAGTCCCGTGCGATGAGACAAACGTGGGCGACTGGTGGACTTGCCAAGTAAACCAAATTCGACAAGTAATTTTTAGTTGCAGCACTTGTCCGATGCTGCAGAAGTCGAAGTTCTCTAGTCCAATTCAGTAGCCGCGCCTGCAGGGTGACCGAGTTGGAATATCGATGAGTTTTCCTACTCGAGGTGAGCGAAGAGATAGCCCATCCTGCTCTGTCAGTAGAACGCGTTTTTTTCTTCGCTCGAACAGAAGTATGTTTCTCCATACCACACTCAAAAATTCATCAACAATCCAGTCCTCGGTTCGCTGGAGAACACCTTGGCAAAGGTGAGTGTTCGAGAAACAGTGATTCCACTACAATGCAGTTGTAACAAGGGAAAAACTACAATTTTCAAAAGGCGAGTCGATGATATTCATTCCCATTAAAAAAACGTTTTTCTTGCTGCTACGGTTACCTGGTCACCACCTGTGCTGCATACACTGCATGGCACGCGTGAACTGGAGTCTGTTGCAGTGTTTGACCCGCACTGCAAGCTCAACGCCGCGCAGTTCAGTGTATCAGGTGTACCGGCATACGTCACAATGCTTTTCGATGGGACAATGAATGCATGCACGGTAGAAATATTACCTCTCGCCGTCAATAGTGTACTTTTTTCAAGCCGATAAGCCGATAGCAACTAAAATACTCGTTCGATATCTTTTCCAACGAGTAATTACCGAGTATTCGGTATAATCGTTTCAGCCCAAAAGAAGACCCAGCCGAAAAGGTGTGAAACACTTCTTGTCTACTCGTATTTTTTTGAAATGCACTCTCTGTCCGGGACAGCGATTTGGAGGCCACAAGAACATGCTGAATTCACAGTGTGTATGTGTTCATTTTCAACTTTCTCTGCAGACGTGCATCAAACTAGACAGTGGACAAGTGCAACACACTATCGCTATTGCAACCACCCACTGTGGGCAAGTGCAACACACTATTGCTATTGCAACCACTCACTGTGATGCAATGGGCGTCGGCATCCGGCTGAGGATCGGACACAGAGCAGAGTTGCGGACACGCAAGCCCCAGCACATGCGTACTGCGTGGAAGAGACAAGCTGCACTTTTATTACCCTTCACGGAGCGTTCGAAGAGTAAGTCGGATAATAGCTTTGACATACTCTTCTAGTCTTGTAGGCAACATTCAGTTATTCCATGCCCCGTCAAGTGTAGTTGCGATACTTCCAATGTTGTCAATAGTCGGTGTGTTTACTGCTGTTGCGCTCGGTGAAATTCAACATGAAATGCATATTTGGCACCCAGTACCGATGCGGCCCTCGACCATGTTGACGCCATGTTAAGCGGCGCGATGCACAATATCACTTCTGCGACGTGAGGCACCCAGTACCGATGCGGCCCTCGACCATATTGACGCCATGTTAAGCGCGATGCACAATATCACTTCTGCGACGTGATGAGCGACGAGCCATGTGATCAAGAGTTATTTTTCTGCAAAACTTTGCATTGCAGGCTGTCGCAGCTCCGTGAAAGGTTGCATCGCGGGAAATTGAGCCCAGTTCAACTTCGCCGACGAGCGATGCGCGTCACTTTTTCACGGCAGGCACACGTGACACAAGTTCTGCGGCTCGCGTACAGTTTTGGACTGTGCGTGCGCTCCTGGATTTCGCTGCAATGTGCTATGCATTGTGCATCGAAGACTGTTTTACGCGATATGAAAAGACTTTCGCTTGACAATCATCACATCAGAGAAGTTTTCATTTCTTGTTGGCTGAGTTTTACGAAATAAACAAGAAATGTTGTTCTTTTCGAACGAACAGGTCTGGGACCGAGGTCCAACAGTTTTGGGCGTACTGGTACGCCGCAGTCCCTCATCTTTTGTTTTCTTGCTTTGCAAGCTGGTTGCCTTTTTCTGGACTCCCTTGATTTCGTCAGTCGTAGATCTACCTGCCTTTCCGTTATGCCTCCAAGGAAATCCAAGGCCCCCTCGGCAGCGCAGCTGGTACCTCCAAGGAAAAAATCCAAGGCCCCCTCGGCAGCGCAGCTGACCGTGGAGCTCAATGCAATGAGGGAGAAGTTTGAGGCGGAAAAGGAAGAGAGCGCCCTGAGAATCAGGCTCCTCGAGGGACAGCTGGAACGGGGAAATGAGTCGTCCTCGTCCAAGCGTAAACGCCGTAATGTTTCTGTGTCGTCGTCGTCTTCATCTTCTTCGTCATCATCTTCTTCATCGTCCTCGTCATCAGATTCGTCTGACTCGTCGGATGACTCCCGCCGGAAAAGAAAAACCAAAAAATTCAAAAAATCGAAGAAGTCGCGAAGATCCTCCACCTCGATGTCAGCGCGAAAGTGGAAGACAAGGTCTTATGAAGTGCAGCACGGCCTGAATGAGCAGCTGCAACGCCAACTCAAGAAGACCAGGCGGGACCTGCGGAAGCTGAAGGGTGGCCGAAGTCTCTCTAAGAGGCTCAGAAGAGGTGAGTCGTTGCTGTCTGCTAGACAAGAATGGTTGGTGGTGGCGGATGTGCATGGCCACGAGGCGGCCAGCAGGTTTCAAGAGGGGGGTGAGCTGGTCGACATCCTGTCGTCCTCCGAAAAGTCAAAAAAGCTAATCGCTGCGATTCAAAGCACGAAGCAAAGAGCCCCCACTGTTAACGTTAGGCAGCCCTTTCGTGGCAGTGCCCCAGCCACCTCGTCCAGGAGCTGGGGCAATTCCCCAATCCCCTTCACGCCGGGCGTCACAGCAACCCCTGCCCCAGCAGTTCCCCCCAGACCCCCCAGGCCTGTGTGCCACCGCTGCGGCAGCGCTGACCACTTCGTCAGATTCTGCACCCAGACCATCTCTGCCCCCGCTGCTAGAAAATAAGCCTGCTGTTGTTGCACCAATTCATTCCGATGAAGAAAGAGATGTTGATTCTTATTTGATGGAGGCTGATGGTGGGTGGGATGTGCGTGAAGTTGGTGTTCAAGATGTTCAAGTAGGTAGCCTAGCTAAATGTATGCAATTTTGGCGCATGATGGGGGCATCTAGGTTTATTCAAACCATAGTACTGCATGGATACGCACTGCCCTTCATAGAGGTCCCGCGTGCAAGAGAATTTGCAAACCACCGCAGTGCATGCGAGAATGCCGAGTTTGTTTGTGACTCGGTGGAAAGTCTGCTGAACCAGGGTTGCATTCAAGAAGTAAAAAGGGAGGATGTTGTAGTCACCAGTCCGTTAGGCGTTGTGAACAACGGCAAGAAGCTACGACTCATTGTGGACTTGAGGTATGTAAACAAGCATTTGCAAAACTTTAAGTTCAAGCTCGAGGACATGAAGGTCGTGGCAAATGTGTACTCTCAGGGAGATTATTTGGTTACGTTCGATTTGAAGAGTGGGTACCATCATATTGAAATTGCGAAGGCGTATTGGAAGTACTTAGGTTTCTCCTGGGTGGGGAAGGGGGGTGATCGCAGGTGGTTCGTTTTCCGTGTTCTCCCCTTCGGTTTATCCACTGCCCCATACATTTTCACGAAGGTAACCCGTGTCTTACTAAGACACTGGCGGAGGGACGGCATCAGATGCCAGCTTTACATGGATGACGGGTCGGGTGGGCACTCTACAGTTGAGGGTGCACAGGCAGTAGCGAAAAGATTGAAATCAGATCTAGTTCAGGCCGGATTTGTTCCAAACGAAAATAAGTGCCACTGGGAGCCCTCACAGACGGTAGAAATGCTTGGCATGGAAGTCGACATGAGGGAAGGGATCATACGGGTCACTAAGGGACGGGTGGAAAAGCTGAAGACGTTTGTAGAAAAGCTGTCACAGGTCGAATATCCAACTGCCAGACAATTGGCCAGGCTTACGGGGTATTTGCTATCTATGTCGCTGGCATTGGGCCCCGTGTGCAGGTTGAGGACGAGGTCATTTTATGCACTGATTATGAACCGTGAGTCGTGGCATGCAAAACTCAGCTGGTCTCAAATGGCGCTTCAAGATCTGGAGTTTTGGTCTGGCTCGTTTAGTCAATGCCACGGTCAACCTTTTTGGAAAAAAGACCCCAGGGTGACAGTGCTCTCGTGGTCCGACGCGAGCGACTCTGGCTGGGGAGGTTTCTCAGTTACATCAAAAGGAACTGAATTAGCTAAAGGGGAATGGACCAAAGAAATTGTGCAGGCTGGTGCCAGCTCCACATGGCGTGAGCTGCGAGCTATTTTGTTGGTTCTGAGTTCGCTGTCGAAAGAGATTGAAGGTGGCGTTTGCATTCACAGAAGCGATAACCAGGCAGCCGTGCACATAATACAAGTAGGCAGTTCAAAATCTCATTTGCAGAGCGAAGCACTGGAGATTCACAAGCTGTGCGCCGTGCATGGTATTCAGTTGCTGGCAGAATGGGTGCCTCGCGAAGAAAATGAGCTGGCCGATTACCTTTCAAAGCTGTCTGATACGGATGACTGGCAGTTAAATCCCAAATTGTTCGATTGGCTTGATTCGATGTGGGGCCCTCACAGCATTGATTGCTTTGCAAGCAGCAGAACAAAGCAAATGAGTAGATTCTGCTCAAGGTGGTGGAACCCGGGGTGCTCGGGTATTGATGCATTCACTGTGAATTGGAGCGGAGAAAGAGTTTGGCTGGTACCACCAATGTACTTGATAGGGCGTGTGGTAGATATGTTGATCGTGTCAAAATGCCACGGTACTTTGGTTGTTCCAGAATGGCAATCGGCGCCATGGTGGCCAAAGTTGCGTTGCGGCCCAAAGTGGGCAGATTTCGTTAAGGAGGCAATCAGCCTGCCAAAGTCTCATGATACCTTCCTGGAGGGTACTTGTCCATACAATTTCTTTGGGGGCAGTGTGAGTCCTTGTGACGTGTATGCACTACGCATTTGTACAGTGACAAACTGTGTTTGTTAGAAGAGGGATGCTGAAATTCGCCGGCCGCTGGAGTTTTTCTCTGACGGAAAGATGTCTGTTTGTGGAGCATGTGGTGATGAGCGAGAATGCGTGCATGCAGTGTCTGCGAGGTCCTGCTGCAGGATGTCCCCACTGTGGGGAGGTGATTGTGCTCTGAGCACGTAAGCAACTGCCTGGCAGTGGAAAGCTGTGGGTGCGAGTGAATGGCAGGAGTGGTGGAAGATCGCCAGGTATAGCGACGACATCCCCCTGGGGGAAGAAGGAAGCTGACGAGTCGACTGCTCTGACATAGCCAGCTAGGAAGCATTGACAGAAACCATTCTATTCTCTGTTCAGAACCAGCCAAGGACAACCTCTCAGAGGACATGAAGGCGCTGGAACAATGTCTGCCATCCATTATGAATATGAGTCGGGCACCAAGAACTGTGAAGAAGTACGACTCTGCTTTCTGTAGATGGAGCAAATGGGCAGAGCGTCAGAAGGTGCCTCATCTGCCAGCAGACCCATTTCACGTAGCCCTATATCTGGTCTACATCATGCAAGATGCCAAAACTGTCAGCCCATTGGTCTCAGCCGTGTGCGCCTTGTCATGGAAACATGATATCCAGGGATACTCGGACCCATGCTCTAACGGAGTGGTGAAGAATGTGATGCAGGCAGCCAAGCGCTCTCTGGCTCGACCGAAGGATAGAAAATTGCCATTATCAAAACCACTTCTGGAGCGCCTCCATCGGGAACTGTCAAGCTCATCACTGCAAGACCTGCAGACCCTAACCCTCATAGTACTGGGTTATGCCGGTATGATGAGGTGGGATGATTTGGCCAACATCTTCGTGGATGAGGTAGCCATCAAGTCATCACATATGGCGGTCTTCCTGCAAGTTCGCAAGAACGACCAACTGAGGCAAGGTAGCTGGGTGTTCATCAGCCGGTGGGAGAGTGACCTGTGCCCGGTATCGCTAGTGGAGCATCTGATTGAAAAAGGAGGGCACCAAGGTCATGTCAAGCTGTTCGGGCGTATAGCTCGTGTAAAGGGCAGGACCGCCATCAAGCACTCGCTATCCTACAGCAGAGCAAGAGAGTTAGTGCGTGAAGCTCTGAAGCGTATCGGCGTAAACCCAGATGAGTATGGTTTACACAGTTTGAGATCGGGAGGTGCATCCACGGCTGCTGCAGCAGGAGTACCAGATAGGCTCATTCAGCGACAGGGAGGATGGAGAAGTGATGCTATGAAGGCTTACATTCAGGAATCCCTGCCCAATCTGCTGCAGGTGTCTCAAGTGCTAGCTGTGTGACTCTACTGCTATGCTTTAGTGTCCTTGCTGTGGCTGTCCCCCCGCAGTTGTTATTCTGTGATGAGTGTGTGTGAGTGTGTGTGTGTGTGTATGTGAGAGAGAGAGAGAGTGTGTGTGTGAGTATGTGTGCAGTACTGACGTGTGAGTGAGAAAAGAAGTGATATTGTGCATCGCGCTTTAGTTGTACAAGTACTGGTGTGCATGTGCGTAGTATAAACTCTTTCATGGTCATGTCTGCACTGCTCAGGCTAGCTACGTACTCTTCCATGGTCATGTCTGCACTGCTCAGGCTAGCTACGTACTCTTTCATGGTCATGTCTGCACTGCTCAGGCTAGCTATGTACGGTACTTCCATGGTCATGTCTGCACTGCTAAGGCTAGCTATGTACGGTACTCTAGCTACATACGGTACTCTAGCTACATACGGTACTCTAGCTACATACCATACGGTGCGCCTGTACCTCATACTCATACACATGTCCTCATACTCATACACATGCTCATGCATATATGGCACCGAAGTGTAAAAAAGCGGATTTCGCCAAGGCCAACTGTACATTCATCCGTATACTGTAATGCTGTGTGAGGCTTATTCCTGTAGATCACGCAGGAAGTCGCAAAAGTTGCACTTTAGTCAACTACTGTGGCAGTGGCCTTGCGACTGCATGTGACTATACACAACGAGAATTTCTTTGTCGCGAGTATCGCATGTCACATGTCCCATCACAAAATAGTGATACAGTCGTCCCTCTCTAATCCGGCACCTTTTGCTACAGCGTTTTCTGCTGGATTAACGAGGGTGCTGGATTAAGAAATCCGGCTCTCTGACCCGGCCCTACCCAATTGCATGCATGTATCATATGTACGTCAAAACGCAGGGTTTTTCCGTGTCGACCCAAGTATTTGGTGCACGGCTTTATATTCTCAATTGTTCTCCGGGAATATACACAGAGATAAAGTGATAAAGTAAAACAGAGAACATGTTCACATGTACTCTTGCACACACACGCACACAGACACACACACACACCTGAATATTGGCAGGACACCACTCCTTGCTAAAATAAGAAAGTATGGTAGACTGCCGTTGTCTCCTGGACAAGCCTAGCCTGGCCTACATTGTAGGCCTGGCAAGGAGTGCACCTGTACGGTACGCGATTTACGACTGCCGGATTATGAAATCAAACTACGTGCAGTTTGAGCGATTCGTTTCAAAAAGTCACTGCCGGAGGCGGAATTCAAGTGCCGGATTAAGATGTAGGAATTGAACGAAAAAATCGGTTTCGTCAGAAAGTGCGCCGGTTGGCAAGGGTTCCGGATAAACAAGTGCCGGATTAGAGAGGGACGACTGTATTGTCAATGGTGCTTCAAACGAGGTTCTCAAGAATAACGCGGCCATTTCATTCAGTGTGAGCCCGGCAAATGTCATACTAGTAATATACTGTGGAAGTGCTGACGTCACGCTGCTTGAACACTCCTACTTACATGAAAAAAAGAGAAATAGGTCCAGTTTGGATTTGTCATAACTCAAAGTTTCATGCCACTGCAATCATCAGACTAAACATTATGAAAAAGATCATGCGTGATAATTGGCGCTTAGATTGTCATTACTCTACGCGATTCAACGAATGAAGGCCAATATCACAGAGATGTTATGGATGATGTGAGGGATAAGTAATGGAATAATGTTGGCACTGACATAATAATGTCAAACTAGTCATGGTTGTGATGGATAAATATAAATATTAGCACTGAAGTATGCCAAAACCAGTCATGACTGTGCCGGGTACTGTCCTTGCGCGGCAGCTACGACTGGCTGCTACTTATTCCACTATGTCACTCTAGGTGTGAAGTGTTTTATGTAATATTTGACACTAGTTCGTTTCTTTTGCTCAGGCTCTTCGGGTTGTTGGCATTGTATTTGTCTGGTATAGTAAGCTTCTCTATGATTCTGCATAGGTTGTACCTTTTCCACTTGTTGGAATACGCCTGTGTCCTTGTGTGAAAAAGCCACCGAACAGAGAATGGTGTCCTCGCCTGCTTCAGGATCCATACATGATTTGACAGGTTAGTCTTGTTCTGATACCGTTCGTTGCGGAAACTCATTGTATGGTTATTGTACCGGCCTTTCAAGGGAGGCTCGGTGAGTTCCAAGTACTTTCTGTCGTTATTACCTGTTGCTTGGTACACTATTGATCTCGACAGACAATCACCATCAAGGGGGCACTGTGCGGCGCTACGGCAGGCAGGTACATGTCTTGGCAGGGGGTTGTGGGTGGCTTGTAATCGCTGTGAGAACTCGTTTGTTATTGGCACTGATAATGCCTTTTACGTTTTGCATGCAGCTATAACTGACCTTGGCTGTGTTCCTGTTGAATACTTTATTGAGTGGTGAGCCTTTCGGGAAGTGTTTATCAGTAAGACATAAGAAATTTCCGCCCGTGTTTGTAAGTTGAACCACGTGATGTTGCGCTGATGGTTTCTCCTCTTCTGGTTTCGCCCTTTTTCCGTTTTCTTTCATATTCAACCTCCTCTTCAGATCCATTGGCGTGGAGGGCCTTTTCGTAGAGAGGGGCACCCAGATTAAAAGTCTCGTTGTCGTGTGACAGATCTGTCACCCGGCGACTTATAGCAGCGGGGAGTTGTCCTATGATTTTGGGCGGATTATTGGACTTGGAGTGAATGTATACAGGGTGATCATTGGGCTTTCTGTACATGTAGTGTTGACCAGTATTCAAGTTGAGAGTCACATCTAGATAGATGACTATCTTTCGGTTTATATCGATCGTAATGCGCAGCCCCAACACATTAAATGTTTGAATCAATATTTTCCTAGTGCAATCTGCCTCACTCCCGGTGTTGTGGCGCAATACTACAAATCCATCGTCACGATACAGGCTGATGTCCTCCTTCTTCAAATCCTGCGTCAGCTTGTGTGGCGCGGAACTGCCAATTAGCTCGCACAGCTCTGCACCTTCGTAACACCCCATCGTAACATCAAATAGCCCGTTACCGTCTCTCTTCCAGCTATTTGATGCAGATTGGGGTGTTACGAAGGTGCAGAGCTGTGCGAGCTAATTGGCAGTTTCGCGCCACACAAGCTGACGCAGGATTTGAAGAAGGAGGACATCGGTCTGTATCGTAACGACGGATTTGTAGTATTGCGCAACAACACCGGGAGTGAGGCAGATTGCACTAGGAAAATATTGATTCAAACATTTAATGTGTTGGGGCTGCGCATTACGATCGATAAAAACCGAAAGATAGTCATCTATCTAGATGTAACTCTCAACTTGAATACTGGTCAACACTGCCCGTGCAGAAAGCTCAATGATAACCCTATCTACATTCACTCCAAGTCCAAAAATCCGCCCAACATCATAGGACAACTCCCCGCTGCTATAAGTCGCCGGGTGACAGATCTGTCACACGACAACGAGACTTTTAATCTGGCTGCCCCTCTCTACGATAAGGCCCTCCACGCCAATGGATCTGAGGAGGAGGTTGAATATGAAAGAAAACGGAAAGAAGGGCGAAACCAGAAGAGGAGAAACCATCAGCGCAACATAACGTGGTTCAACCCTCCGTTCAGCAAAAACGTACAAACATAGGCGAAAATTCTTATGTCTTATTGATAAACACTTCCAGAAAGGCTCACCACTCAATAAAGTATTCAACAGGAACACAGTCCAGGTCAGTTATAGCTGCATGCAAAACGTACGAGGCATTATCAGTGCCAGTAACAAACGAGTTCTCACAGCGACTACAAACCACCCACAACCCCCTGCCAAGAAATGTACCTGCCTGCCGTAGCGCCGCACAGTGCCCCCTTGATGGTGATTGCCTGTCGAGATCAATAGTGCACCAAACAACAGGAAATGACGACAGAGAGTACATTGGGCTCACCGAGCCTCCCTTTAAGAACCAATGAGTTTCCGCCACGAACGGTATCAGAACAAGACTGAACGGTCAAATCATGTGTGGACCTGAAGCATGTGGGGACACCATTCTCTGTTCGGTGGCATGTTCACACAAGGACACAGGCGTATTCCAACAAGTCGAAAAGGTGCAACCTATGCAGAATCGAGAAGCTTACTACAGTCAGACCTCGCTTATCCGGTCCTCTTTTATCCGGATCCCTCGCCATCCGGAAGAAGATCATTGGTTACCGATTTACAGCATGTGCCATGCATACATACAGTATGTGTGTTCGATTATCCGGTTCCCTCACCTATCCGGATATTTTTGTGGAAAACAGATGTTAGCACCATATCCCTCACACACTCATACTCAGCCCAAGGCAACAAGGAATTTTATTAATGCGATTAATAGTATAAGTGAAGCGGACATTACAAAATGATGAATGAGAATACATGTATCTAAAATGGTTGTTCCTAATCGATTTTCTTGAGACTATCATCAGGGAAAATCGTCTCACAATAGAGGCTATACGGAGAAACAAACTACTTATAGGTTAATGGATAGTGGGAAGTATACAAGGTGAGGTGTGAAAAAAAACTAAAGTGGGAGAGAAGACGAAAGAAATTAGAAGAAAAGATGTGAGAGTGTTCTGACGGTGTGAGCTACTACAAAAGGTGAGTGAAATGAAGGCGTGGAAGCAGGTGAATGTGATAGAGTGAGGAACTGTGAGGTGTAGGTGTATGCGAATGAATACGTGTGTGAATGCTAGGTGAAGAGTCTCAGTTTTGTGACATTTTCTTTCTGAATGCATAGATTAGGATTGTGTTTACGGATGAAAACAGCTTCTAATACCTTAAGTTCACGAAACCTACGAGCACGACACAAAACAGTGAAGCATGAATCATCATACACTGAGCGGCATTGGCTACTAGACAAGAGGTGTTTCTTAATGGCTGACCCTTTCGTTGTGGTCTCACCTTCAGTCCGGTCATCTTCATCTTGGTTGTCCAACTCACTCTCTTCATCACTGCTCTCACCTTCCTCATCCTCCTCCGCTTCCATCCCGTCCTCTGCACCCAACGACATTCATTCATCATTTTGTAATGTCCGCTTCACTTATACTATTAATCGCATTAATAAAGTTATTGTCTCCTCGTCGCCTTTTCATTTACAACAAGGAATTGTTTTGGAGATAGTGTGCTGTTTCGAGTAACTGGTCTTGTAATGCAAAAGCTCACAGAGCTGGAAAGCAATGCCAGGCCCCTGGCAGCAACTGGCTCACGAGGAGCCGCAATAAACCCATATTGTGCCACAATGGGGTTGCAAGGCAAAGCCAATGCAATTGGCAACAACTGGCTCGTGAAGAGCCACAACTAGCGAAGCAAATGCAAATGGCCAGTTAGGAGCGATAGAGCTAAATGTCGCTAGTACCATTAGCAAGATGATAAGATGGGAGGGATGGAGGGTGAAATTTGATGCTGGCACAAGCTAAACGTCACCACTAATTAGACTTTGAAGTGAAGCCAACAGCAAGAAAGAAAAAGAAAGTTCAAAGGAAGCAGTTGTGTGACGTCAGGCTAAGCGCGCCCAAATCCATGCGCTGGCAGTGTGAGTGCAGTGAGCAAAAGTCCAAAGGAAGCAGTTGTGTGACGTCAGGCTAAGCGTGCCCAAATCTATGCGCTGGCAGTGTGAGTGCAGTGCGCAATGCACTGATGCAGCGGTGCGTGGCAGATGCAAATATGGCAGTGTGATCGGTGGATGCTAACACACACTAACTACATTACTGGCAGTGTGATCGGTGGATGCTAATACACACTAACTACATTACTGGCAGTGTGATCGGTGGATGCTAACACACACTAACTACATTACTGGCAGTGTGATCGGTGGATGCTAACACACACTAACTACATTACTGGCAGTGTGATCGGTGGATGCTTACACACACTAACTACATTACTGGCAGTGTGATCGGTGGATGCTAATACACACTAACTACATTACTGCGACATTTTCAGTTTATTTTTAATTTTTTACTATTATTCCCAAACCCAACTGGTAAAATAAATAAGTTATGCGACGTCTGACTGTATACTGAACAATGCCAACAACCCGAAGAGCCTGAGCAAAAGAAACGAACTAGTGTCAAATATTACATAAAACACTTCACACCTAGAGTGACATAGTGGAACAAGTAGCAGCCAGTCGCAGCTGCCGCGCAAGGACAGTACCCGGCACAGTCACGACTGGTTTTGGCAAATATCAGTGCTAATATTATATTTATCCATCACAACCATGACTGGTTTGGCATACGTCAGTGCCAACATTGTTCCATTACTTATCCCTCACATCATCCATAACGTCTGTGTGATATTGACCTTCATTCGTTGAATCGTGTAGAGTAACGTCAATCTAAGTGCCAAGTATCACGCATGATCTTATTATGGTAAAAACGGAGAAGGACAAGAGCTTATGAGTTATGATTAACTGTCCACCAACGTAACCAGATCTTATACAGTCGGCGAGTACGACAAAATGGCACAAAACTGACATGGAGTACTGAGGCATTCGGCGATCTGACGCCGAATGCCTTAGTATTCCTTGTCAGTTTTGTGCCACTTTGTCGCACTCGCTGACTGTGTATGATCTGGTTACGTTGATGGACAGTAGTCATAGCTCGTAACATTTTCTCCTTCTCCTTTTTCCAGAATTAAATTGGCTCACCATCCGAGTTCAACCATGATCTTATTCATAATGATTAGTCTTAAGTTCTTATTATCAGTTGTCTGATGATTGCAGTTGCATGATACTTTGAAAGGAATTTGGGTGGACGCACCCATTCCCATAGCGCTGCACATCCGAACCAGTTCTGTTATTTCTACAACGTTTCGGCACTTGGCCATCGTCAGGTAATAACAATGAATACCGTGAAAGCCACACAAGAGCAGTATATATACGCAAAGTGTAGCGCCAAAAAAATGCGAATTATGTCACCTAGTATGCAGAAGGGGGGGGGCAGAGAGAGAGAAGGTGCAACTAGCACATCAGGGAGAAGACGCAGCAGAAGGTAGCGCGCCATTGCATTGTGCTCTGTGAAGTAAGGGCGCGTGCCGTGGCGTTATACAGAGTGTAGCGCCTAAAAAAGGATGTGAGTTATGTCACCTCTATGCAGAGGGGGGAGAGAAGGTGTAACTGTGCACATCACGGAGAAGAAGCAGCAGAACTGATACTTTGAGTTACGACAAATCCAAACTGCACCTATTTCTCTTCTTCCTTTTTTCGTGTGAAACGCTCTGCAGTTTGTGCAGCATTGAGCACTTTGCCGGTAATTGCCAAATTACTCCTTTGCACTCGTACTCACATGTAGTTACTTGGTCAAGTGGTGACAAACAAAAGTTGTGTCACTTGTATGATTGTACAGCCACGGTGTATGCGGTACAGTGCTTGGTCTGACTGTAAAAGAGCTGGTAGGCGACACAGCAGGGATGGTGATCTATTGACTGTAGTTTACGGTAGAACAGGGCCGAGGGGGGGGGGGGGGGTGTGAGGCTGCAAGAACATGTCAAATTATCATCTTGTGGTTTATCACTCCCTTAGTATTGACTCACATAGATTTTTGCCATACCTAAGCAGTCAAACATTCCTGCATATTTCACTCCTTAGGGCTATATTGACTGCTTATATTTGACTGCTTAGGGGTTGCGCAGTTTAACGGTGCCTAGTGCAGCATTGTCACTGCATGGGTAGGTGGTGGTGCAACGGTTGTGCAATCATAAAACCGGGATTCATGAGGTTATTGTTCTGGAATTTGAAATACGGACTGTTTGTCGTGATAAATCTAATATTGACTTCGTACTTGGTCAGTATAGGAAATAAAAACCTTGTAAAAGACCTCGGCTTCGCCTCGGTCTTTTACTCGGCCTTTATTTCCTATATTGACCTCGTACTCAGTCAATATTAGATACATAACGTCAATCGCATCAAAACCCTTCTGGGCAGACATTGTTCAGAAGGGGCTCAGATGGGGGAAATGTTCGTATAATGAAGGAGTGACAAATAAGCTTGTAGCATAGGGCTCATAGAATGACCATGTACAAATAAGCTTGTAGCATAGGGCTCATAGAATGACCATGTACAAATAAGCTTGTAGCATAGGGCTCATAGAATGACCATGTACAAATAAGCTTGTAGCATAGGGCTCAAAAAATGACCATGTACAAATAAGTTTGTAGCATAGGGCTCATAGAATGACCATGTACAAATAAGTTTGTAGCATAGGGCTCATAGAATGACCATGTGCATGCGTGTGATACAGATTCATCATCGAAAATACGTGTTGGACTCAGTAGAGCGTCCAGCCCCTATATGATGTCCAACCCCTATATAGAGTCCATTGGTCCAAAATCCACTGTACAGAGTCCAAACATGGAATCAACTGTGAGCTCAAAGTTTAGATGGACATCACTCCCTGTATAGAGTCCAGCCAATTGGCTTCACCCCTATATAGAGTCCATTGGTCCAAAATCAACTGTATGGAGTCCAAACTTTGAAATCAACTATAAGGAGTCTTTATGTGGACAACACTCCCTGTATAAAGTCCAGCCAATTAGGCATCCCCTATCCAGAGTTCGAAATTAGACAAAGGATCTGCTGTAAGCAGTGAATATTAACCAAAAAACGGCCTCTCCCTTTAATCCTTTACATCATTCACTTCTCAAGATAAAAAATAAGTATTGAGGCGCCACTGCAGCCACTTCATTACATGAAAAACCCTACAAACACCATCCTCAAATCAAGTGGTCTTTTCGCAGACACTGCAAATTACAATATCTCAATCATGTAGTGTTGCCAAATTATTGTGCACGCACACACACACATGCACATACCCACACAACGCCAAGAAAATACCTAGAAAAAAACCAAGAATCGAAAGAGAATAATGGAGAGCCAAGGATTAATTATTTGTTTTCAAATTATTGTGCACGCGCACACACACAAACACACACACACACACACACACAAACTTATACAACGCCAGGAAAACACCAAAAAAAGAGTAGAGACACAATACACACGCAACTCCAACAGCCATGCAAACGTCCACCCATTTACACGTAAAGTCAAGAGGGATAACAAATAATTATACGAAACGAATGCATACATGGGCGGATGCGCGCACGTTTACATACGTGTAGTAGCGTAAGAGAGTAACATAGTGCAGTAGTCAGCATAATACTAGGACATGCTGAGAGTGCAATAGCAAGCTTCACCATTGCTCATGGCCATGCGAATGTTCAGCAGCACTCAGTTCCGCAATCTTCTGAAGATCAGCACACCTGCAACAAATAGATAGCACAAGGATACGCGTATTACCGTAATGATGCATGGAAGCACACAACTACCAAGTTCTCAACGAATGTAATGCTCAATGAAAATCCATCCACTCAAAGACCTGTGAACAGGTGACGGTGGGGACAATAATCTATTAGTAATACGAGGAATACTGTAAGACATGTATAATATTACGAGGAAGCAAATCTACCGTTTTAACGGATGACATTTCTTCGTTATAATAAGATCCGTTGAGGCCGTACTGATTCATATTATGCTGTGTGTGGATATGGCAGAATACTGCAAGATCGTTAACATATCTTCTCGTTAACCTATGAATTTTGGACAATCGTTAAATTTGCGACTCGTTATAATAACATGTCTTACAGTAAGATCGTTTGTGCACACTCAAGATGCACAGACACACCACCATACATGTAGTGTACACAGTGTTTCACTTCACTGCAACTAAATTGAAATGAGATGATTTGAACAATCTGTACAGCGTTGCCGTCAGTCAGTCTTCCCCAAGATGGAAATGCAATGATTTGTTGTCACGAGGCAGTTTCACTGACACAATGTCATGTTTGTGACATCAAAACGGTTACTTCATGGAATACGAGTACATGTATTAGCTTGAGAAGCTTTTTCTTGTCATCGGCATACGAGAAATCCTCCTACTACTACTACTACGGTACACTGGCACTGCGTTTGTGGATCCCATTGTACTTGACATCATACTAGAGCCAAGTAGAGGAAGAGTGTCGTGGAGTTCACATAATTATCACAGGGATAAAAATACATTTCTCATGAAATAAAATAATAATTGATGATAGCTAGACGATCGTATACGATTGATGCAAGTCCTTGCAGTCCTTGAGGACTATTACGAAGTGGTTGATTACTTTTAGGGCATTCATTCAAGCAACATCAAACAAACGCGATACGATCCTTGAAAATGGAAAAAAATTCAAGCATAACGACAGAATAGCAGACGAATCGAAACGAGTAAAAGCTTCCTTACCTCAGTCATCGTCCTGCCATGTAGTTGGACAGCCTTTTGACACGGTGGTACAGGCAGCTCTTGTCCAGTCAAACAGGGTATCCTTGTGGCGTCGAACGAAAGAGAGTGTCAGTGTATCTGACTCGTCAGATTGGAACTGTGCTGAACTTTTCTCGTTCTCCGCTTTCTGCTTTCATCCCTCGCTCTGATGAAACCGTTCAAACGCCTTACTGGCAGCAATGGCCAGCCAAACAGGGGATCCTTGTGGCGTCGAACGAAAGAGAGTGGCAGTGTACCTGACTCGTCAGATTTGAACTGTGCTGAACTTTTCTCGTTCTGCAATTTCTGCTTTCATCCCGCGCACTGATGAAACGTCTTCAGAGAACCACAAGACGCTTTCCAGATTTGATTTTGAACGTCTCCTTATCCTCCTTGGTTACCTCGAGACAGATTACTGTCAGCAACTGCACAGCAGAACTGGCAGCCATGGCTGAAGTGAAGAAAGGAATGCGCTGCCACCAGGCAAGCAAAACTGAAAAGGTGTTTGTTCTCTTCAGTTTCGGGCACAACACACAGGACGGCGTGACTGGATAAACTGGACCCCTGGACCGTGAATAGGGGACTTGTAGAAAAAGTGTACTCCTTATAGGGGATTGCGCGGCAGGATGAAACTGATCAAAACTGAGTGGACTCCTGGACTCTGTATAGTGGATTTTGGACCAATGGACTCTATATAGGGTGCTGGACATCATATAGTGCATGGACTCTATACTGAGTCCTACATACGTACTACCATGCATTGACGACGGGCATGCTAGCAGCACACACTTACCTGGTATATGTACAGACTACACGAGTGCATTGGTGAAATCAAGTACTGCGTTGTCATCTTTTTATTGTTTATATTTTTTGGAATTTTTGGATGACCTGCCATTCCGGGTAATCGGCCTTCCGGCTGCCATTCCGATACTTGATCTTGCGGATAGTTGATGTGGGGATAATCTATGTTCCACTGTATTTGTGTGATCTTTTTCTTTGCCTTCAGAAGTGCATCGGACTGAACTGTGGGCCACTGTAACGCACGCTATTACTGCTGCAAACATCTACAGTGATGCAGAGGACATCAACGGTCAACGTTCAATTTTGCATGTGTCTGAAAAAAATAATTTTCCGAGTGTGCTGCTTGTTGCCGCTTGTTGCTGCTTGCTGCTGCTGCTATCTTGCTTGTTGTGCGTGGATCATGGTCGTCGTTATGTCATAGCAGTGGGCTTGTGCGCATGTCTGTGTGTGTGTGTGTGTGTGTCTGTGTGTGTGTGTGTGTGTGTGTGTGTGTGTGTGTGTGTGTGTGTGTGTGTGTGTGTGTGTGTGTGTGTGTGTGTGTGTGTGTGTGTGTGTGTGTGTGTGTGTGTGTGTGTGTGTGTGTGTGTGTGTGTGTGTGTGTGTGTGTGTGTGTGTGTGTGTGTGTGTGTGTGTGTGTGTGTGTGTGTGTGTGTGTGTGTGTGTGTGTGTGTGTGTGTGTGTGTGTGTGTGTGTGTGTGTGTGTGTGTGTGTGTGTGTGTGTGTGTGTGTGTGTGTGTGTGTGTGTGTGTGTGTGTGTGTGTGTGTGTGTGTGTGTGTGTGTGTGTGTGTGTGTGTGTGTGTGTGTGTGTGTGTGTGTGTGTGTGTGTGTGTGTGTGTGTGTGTGTGTGTGTGTGTGTGTGTGTGTAGCTGTGTGGTGTAGCGGTCAATTCTTCAGCCTTGCAAGCTGTTGAATGGTGCAATCCCAGCACAAGCTGATATGGCTTCTGCTGTAGCATCGCTATCATCACCTCCGGCGATGGGCGTCCAATGGTGTGTGTGTGTACGTGTGTGTGTGTGTGTGTGTGTGTGTGTGTGTGTGTGTGTGTGTACTGAGGAGATGCTACCTGCATGAAACTCACGGTTGCTAGCATGGCTGCTTGTACCCCATGGGCTTACAAGGAGCGCAGCATGGATGCTTCCCCTATCGTCAACCACTCAGCAGTTTACAGCTAGCTTTTTATATTCTAATGCCGGGAGAGAACTGGCCAGAAAAAGCCACTTCATAGCTGTGTGGTGTAGACCAGGCTGAATAGTGGCAGTCAATTCTTCAGCCTTGCAAGCTGTTGAATTGTGCAATCCCAGCACAAGTGGCTATAGCTGTTGTAGCATCATTAGCATCGCTTCGGGCAATGGGCGTCCAATGAGCCAATAGTGTGTGTGTGTGTGTGTATGTGTGAGTGATGGCAGAAAGGAGATATTTGGATGTAACGGCACTCAGTGTCTAGCTCGAGTGCTGTTTGAAATAGGGTTGTGATTGGGTACTAGGGTATACGTCCCTGCTTCAGGTAGAGTGAACTCTGATTGACTGAATTTTAGAATTCTCTAAGCCGGCAGAGAGAATTCTAAAAATTCTGAAATGGCTGGTGTCAACCACCCTCAACCAATCAGAGTTCAACAAGTGTTATCTTCTTGGCCTGCTGATGGCTGAATTCTTGTTTTTTTTCTGGAGGAGAAACAAGCCTGGAGAAGAAAATCTAACCCCGAACCCAAACCCCGACCACCATCCCCATTCTACCCTCATGCAGAAACAGCAGTGTTTCTCCTTCCTCATGCAGAAGTTTAAGCTGAGAAGAAAATCAAAATCTGCCATCCCAAACCCCGACCACCATCCCCTCCTGGAATGATTACTTTTATAGCCTATCCTGGCTCAGCACTTCACACCTGAAACGACTGGCCAATCAGAGTTCAGCATGTGTTTTTTTTCTTAGCCTGCTGATGGCTGAACGCTTATTGTTTCTGCATGAAGGAGCAGAAACAAGCAGGAAAACTCCACTGGAGCAGAAAATCTTAGAAGCCTCTTCTCAGGCTTGCTGATTGGTCTCTCCCCCCCCCCCTCTCTCTCTTCCCCCACCCACCCTTCTCTCTCTCTCCCTCTATATAATTATATCTTTCAATCAATCCATCTCCTTCTCCCTCTCTCTCCATTTACAAAAGGAGTAAATTTTGACAAAATCTATCTCCACTTATCTGTCTCGCCATGCTGGACATGGCAATCTTTCTTGGCCGAGGTATCGAAAAGTTGGAAACTCAAATTTACAAGGCTTTGTCTAGACGGAGTAGGAATTTTGCATGTTAGCAACAGTAAATAGCATACACCAAGGTCATCACAAATCTCCATACATAAAGGACACTACATTGGCACCAGCTATGCAATGCAGTATATAATCCGGTGGAGTGCGGGCCACCGGATTTTGTCCCGTGACCAAAGCAGTCGAGTGTGCACATCCTTGGCAGCCTGGCAGTATCTGATTCATAGGAGTGAAGTCCAAGTTCCATTATAATCCAAAAGGCCACTCATCCCAATACAATCAAGTGCTGGTCATATTTCGCTATACCAGACACAATGTATCTGCACAGTAACAAGGCATATGTATATTCTAAACGCCAAGCAGTGTGCGGGCCAACAAGCAAAAAAAACCGTTCGCGTGTGTGCGCGTGCGGAGTGTTCTTTCAAGATGGTAAGAGTCATTGTAATGTTCAGGTACCTTGTCAACTCTTCCTTATAGAAACATGTTCAGATGTAATTGAAGCTGGTCGAGGTCCTGTTCATTTGGCTCCCGGTCTGCAGGGTTGTAGTTGGAAATTCTTTGAACAGCCTTTTGCTTGTATTCATCATTGCCCAACTTTCATCATCACAACTATAGTGTCTCAGCTGGCCTCCTCCTGAGAAAAACGAGAGTAACGAACAAGAAAAATACACCCGTGCCACGCATGCACAAGTGCACGCATTTACACAGGCACACACACACACATACACACACACACCAAACATGGCAATGAACTACACATATATCCGTATTACAGTAGAGTTGCACGTCCAAGAACGTTGTTTCCAAGCGATTGGCCTGGGGCGTTCTTATTATTTTTCTTGGGCAATCTTGCTGCATTCTTATAGCACGTTCTTGGAAACAATTCGTTGTGGATCATATGTATCCCAAACGCTGCCGGACAACCAACACTGCCGTTCTTAACTTTAGGCTGTGGCGTTCTTAGCATTTTATGCCGGACGTTCTTTGGCTCGACGTTCTTCATCGAGCGTCTCTACCGTACTAGTATTACCTAATGATCATCGTAGTCTACACATCCTACCCGCTATCACATGCTTATCAACATCATCGTAGTCTACACATCCTACCCGCTATCACATGCTTGTCAACATAATTATTATGTTGTACAATATATTTGGCTACGGCCATTGTAAGAATAAAGATCAATCAAAAGTCAGCAGGGAAGACCTGTGATACACCTTGCAAAAGGTGTCATTTGAAATCTGACCCGCAATATAAAAGCTATCGCCGAGCTTGTCCCAATCACTTCACCCGACAGTACGTGTCCCATGTTGTGAATCAACCAGTGTTACAACACAGTATGCATCTGATGTGCATGTGTCATTCAACTATTTTATTCATGTGTCATTCAACTATTTTTCATGTAGTGTAATACATCATTGTACTAGCAAGACGCTTCTACATGTTGTCAGTACTGAGTGCAGGATAACTGGGTAACTTTTGTTACAACTCTGGTCGTACTTCTCAACTTTTAACCACTGGCAACGCGTTGCGCATATACCGATACCTAGTTAGGTTGACAAAACATTCAAAGTTGGACGTGCCTGTTATACACTGAATATCAACAAAGATACAAATGCTGGGCTCGAAAGGAGGGGAGACGGGGGTGCAGCTTAAACATGGATGCAGCTGTCAAACCCGCAAAATGCAGCATGTACACAAGCGGAATGTTCACTGAATAGCGTTAGCCTGGGTGAGTTTGTACGTGCATAGCACCATTCATACGAGTACAATCATACAATTTTCAGGTCGTCAAGATAGCATGCAACTTCCGTCTTTTTCGTTAGACAGGTTCCTCTGTCCAAACACACAATGAGAACAGTATGATTGAACGGCATTCACAAGATACAAATTGCCCAGGTCTGCTCAAACCTGAAATCAATCTACTAGTATCTCGAAGTTTTGGGCCTTTTTGCCCGTGATTCTTCACTTTGCGACTAAACTATTCACAGCAGTCCCAAATTTCCGGCGTCGCTGAATGCGGGTGCCAGCGGCCTACAAGTAAACTAAAAATGAAATCAATGCGACCACTCACATCACAGCTGGGTCATGTTGTACAGAGGTACGTTGGACGTGACATGTCACCAAATGGTCAAAAAGCGACAATTTCTCACCTTCCTGCCCGTTCGAAGCTCAAGAACCGACCATCGCCACCCTGATCTTGTTGCATAGCTGGACATAGGGAAGTGCACCAAGACAAATTTTCACATTTCAATAAACACTTCGCCCAGGGCTACTCAAAGCTGAAATCCATCTATCTCGAAGTTTCGGGCCCTTTTGCCTGTGATTCTTCACTTTGCCAATAAACTATTCACAGCAGTGCCAAATTTTCAGCGTCACTGAATGCGGGTGCCAGCGGCCTACAAGTAAACCAAAAACTAAATCAGTGCTGTTGGTACGACCAAGTCACCCCACAGATCTCCACTAGTAACTTGCTCAGTTTAGACCAAGACATGAATAACCTTGGGTAGTAGTAAACCTAGGTGCTGTTGTGCACATGTCTGTACTGTTCCCCGGCCCTCAGTTACCTCAGCCTGCTCATGACTACTGTGTGTTGTGTCTTGTTGATGTCCCTATTCATAACTGCTGCATGCATTCATTGCTAGTTCCATGCATAGTTCTTTGCCCTGCTGTGGCGGGAAGGTCGTCTCGTGCAGCCGCAATGATCAGCTGCGCTATGGAGGTTCAGTTCCGGCAAACATGCGTGTGGATTTGCATTTTGCTGCTTGATTTTGATGTATTTTGTAGTGAGTGCAAGGAAAGAGCTTGCTGGTGCAGTGGTGGTGTTCTTGGTCTTTGGCTGTTTCTGTTACTACCAGGTAGTAGCTAGCCTTTTTGAAGTATTGCAATCAGTTTGCAATGGATACAGTCTTCTCCTAGTGATAATATTCTATAAACCTCAGACTCTGTGTTGTGAGTGAGAATACCGGCGCAAACATTGGTCCTTCGAGCCGGATCGCGAATGGCGGAGGAACAAAGAACGAGTGCTCGTTCAACCAAGGGAGTTGCTCCCAGGCGACTGGGGTTTGAGGACGAAGAGAGTGCGACCAGTCCAAGAACCAGCTTCAGCAGGCAGACACCGTCGCTCGCATCAAGCCGCACGTCAGGAAGTGCGCCATCAGTGATGGAAGCAAGGGGCGCCCTGCTAGAAGCGAGAAAGAGGGTCGCAGAGGCGGAGGCTGACCTGGCCAGCTTGAATCTCGAGAGGGCGTCCAGACGCTCTGGCACCCCGAAGTCTTCATCGCCCGCGATGAGAGAGGAAGTGTTCGAGGAAGAGCGACGATCTGAAATGCAAGCGCCCACAGCTGCAAATGGCAGCGATGAGGTGAGCGTGTTGTACCCTGCTAAATCCGTACAGTCAGGGCAAACTAGTGACCCGGACTTGATAGACCTGAGTGCAGATAGTGTCTGCGACCCACGTACAGTCAAGTCCCGTTCTACAAGCGGTAGGACAGTAGAGCGACTTCAAGGAGTTGGCAAAAACTCAGTTTTAGTGTCAGACTCAGTAAGTACCGGTACACAGCGCACGGAGCAGGTAGAGCAAGGTACTAGTGCCTCTTCACACATTCCGTACAGCATGGCAGAACGCGCAGATGCCACACCGCTAGCTCTAGCGCCACCAGCGCTCCAAACACTGCACAGTAGTCCTGAACCTGTGAATCTCCCTGAGCAGTCAGCTGTAACCGCACACAATGCACAGTCACAGGCCAACGAAGACGCACTCAGTCACGCACACCGGATGATTGATTGCCTGCAGCAAAGTTTACAACAGTCCGCTGACGAAAGTCATGAGAAGGATCTTGTCGTGCAACAACTTCAGTCTGAATTGCGGCGAACACGTCGCGAGCTAGACCTCCACAAGAGCACAGCTCAAGCTGAGAACAGCGACCTGTATGATTGCAACACCGAACTGCGGGCTGAACTCGACAAGATGAAGCGCGTATCGGAGCAGCGCAAGGTAGAGTTCGAGGCGATGGCCTGCCAGAGACAGCGGTCACGCGAAGAACTCCAGGAGATCGAGGAGCAGGCTGCGCGCGCGGAGGGTGACAAGGATCACCTACGTGAGCTCCTGAGTCAAGCCAGGCAATCTGCGGAGCAGCAGCAAAGGAAAGCTGACCAGTGGCGCCAGCTGTTCCTAGAGGAATGCGCAGCGCGAGGTAGCCCTGCAGACCGGGCAGTCGAACAGAGACGTGATACCGTGACTGACACGAGTAGTCCTGGTAACGATGCTCTATTCCACGCCGTCCACGAGTACGAGCCTCGACCTGCAGAACTCAGGGGAGCGAGGTCTGTGGACAAGTCATCGTCATACCACCGCCGGACTCCAGCTGAGTACCACCAACCCGTCCCGAAAGATACTGAGGATGTGGAGTCCCTTGGCGACAAGGCTGAGCCGACACAACACCTGCCGCCCGCAGCACGCGCTAGGGACCAGCCAATCGCAGATGAAGAGCACACCCCGGCCCAGGCCGCTCAGACTTCAGTGGTGACAGCTGTCAGCCAGCTTGCGGAAGCCTTGGCCGGACACCTGACGACAGCCACGCAGAGACATGGCTCCCAAGATACTGGCAGCGACCTTCAGAAGATAGTCGCCCGACAGTCCACCGCAAAGGACCTCCCAGAGTTTAACGGCGACCCGGCGTCCTGGCCGATGTTCCGCCATATGTTCACGTCATCGACGAGTGAATGCAAATTCTCCAATGCGGAGAATATGGCCAGGCTACAGAAAGCCCTCAAAGGGAAGGCTAAGGACACCGTCAAAGCCATGCTCATTGTACCTGATAACGTCGATCGTGTCATGCAGACTCTGGAAATGCGGTTCGGGCAGCCAGAGCAGGTGATACAGACCATAATTGACGGCGTCAAGAAACTGAAGCCAGCTGGAGAAGAGGACTTCGAGGCCCTCATCGACACGGCAAA
Source organism: Sycon ciliatum (assembly GCF_964019385.1). NCBI lineage: Eukaryota > Metazoa > Porifera > Calcarea > Leucosolenida > Sycettidae > Sycon > Sycon ciliatum. Next base: position 14,673,457 of record NC_088646.1, read on the forward strand.
TGCGGTCGGCAACCTCGTCGCAACAATGCAGCTCATGGACGATACCGGACATCTCACAAATCCCACCCTGCGGCAGGAAGTGATCATGAAACTTCCCAACAGCCTGAAGCGGCAATGGGGGGAGTTCGTCCATACCCAACAGACCGGAGTGACCCTGGCAACACTCTCCGAATGGCTATCACAACGAGCGGACGCTATCAGCCACGTCAGAAGACTCACCGCCACTGACAGAGCTGAAAAAGCCGCCATCTGGCAGGCGACCAGGCGGCCTCCGTGGGAACACCTTCACCGCACGAGAAGAACAATGTGGTTTCTGCAAGAAATCCGGGCACTCCGCTGCCAACTGCAACACCTTGAAGAAGGCGCTAGTCAAGGACAGGTGGAAGTGGATCAAGAATGAGAACCGCTGCTTCGTCTGTTTTGGCTGTGGACACCAAGTCAAGGACTGCCCGAAGAAAGCACGGTGCAGACGTGACGGGTGCGAAAGGCTACACCACCGACTCCTCCATCTGCCGCAACCGAGCACGCAGGAGAGGACGGGGGACCAGCCAGCGCCGTGCAACGCAACTCGACGACCTACCAGTGGGAGGGTGATGCTGCGCACAGTACCCATCAACGTCACAGGCACGAAGGGGACGGTCCACACGTTCGCTCTGCTCGACGAAGCATCTACAGTCACGTTGCTTGACGCTAGCCTAGCCAAGGAGATCGGCGCCAAGGGGACGCACTGCCCGCTGACACTGACCTGGACGGACGACACCAGCCAGACTGACAACAACTCCAGGAAGGAGGAGGTTTCGGTGTTCGGAAGCGGGCAGGAGTTCTACCTGAACGATGTACGAACCGTTACACTGGATCTACCCAAGCAAGACCTCGACGTCAACAGCACCTGCCAGCACTGGAAACACCTCCGAGACGCTGATCTGACAGTGGAGGATATGCAGAAGCCCAGAATGCTCATCGGGCAGGACAATTGTGACCTGATCATGCCCCGAGAGTGGGTCGAGGGACCGCCCGGATCGCCGGTAGCCACGCGGTGCAAGCTAGGCTGGGCAATCCACGGCAGAGTCGATGACCTCAGCACCGAAAACGCCCACAGCAGCCTGTCAGGGCAAATCAAAGATGGCTGCTTCGATGACGACCTACATCTGCTCGTCAAGTCTTTCTTCACCACAGACTCGTTTGGTGTCAAGGTCACCAGCACTAAGATCCGGTCCCGACAGGAAGCGCGAGCTGAGAGGATCATGGAATCGACCACCAGACGAGTCGGAGACCGCTGGGAAACCGGACTCCTGTGGAGAGAAAGTGGCATACTCCTACCAGAGAGCAAGCCCATGGCCCTCCGGCGGCTGTTCTCCTTCGAGCGAAAGATGGACAGGGATCAAGTCTTCGCTGACGCGTACTGCAGTAAGATCGAACAGTACCTGGCTGCCGGTTATGCCTTCAAGCTGACACCAGAAGAGGAGACAGCATTCCACGAGCGCAAGTGGTACCAGCCGCACTTTGGTGTCACGAACCCGAACAAACCAGGGAAGCTGCGACTAGTCTTCGACGCGGCAGCCTCAAGCAACGGCATGAGCCTAAACGACGCCCTGGTTCCGGGTCCGGATCTGCTGAATTCTCTCACCGGCGTTCTATTCAAGTTCAGGGAGCACCGTATTGCCTTCGGCGGCGATATACAGCAGATGTTCCACCAGGTTCAGATTCGGGAAAAAGATCAACCATCCCAACGCTTCCTTTGGCGAGGCATGAAACGTGACAGAGAGCCGGACGCGTACCAAATGAAGGCGATGACGTTCGGAGCGGTATGCTCGCCTGCCTCGGCCCAGTTCGTGATGCGGAGGAATGCTGAGGAGTTCAGGGACCACCACGAAGAAGCTGTCTATGCAATCAACCGCAAGCACTACATGGACGACTACTTCGATTCAACGCCAACCGTGGAGACAGCTGTCGCCAGAGCGCTTCAAGTCGTCAAGATCCACAAAGCCGGCGGGTTCACCATTCGTAGCTGGGTAAGCAACTCGTCAGAGGTCCTAGCAAGCGTGCCACCCGAGCTCAGGTCCGACAGCGCTCTCACGATCGACAGCGGTGAAACGGCCACCCCGACCGAAAAGACCCTTGGCCTCAAATGGATGCCGCGGGAGGACATCTTCAGCTTCAAGCTAAGTGCACGACTGGTGACACAAGAAGCAGAAGTGACGCAGCCGACAAAGCGACATGTGCTACGCATGTGCATGTCAGTATTTGATCCGCTTGGCTACCTGGCATTTCACACGGTATCGGCAAAGGTACTTCTCCAGCGGATATGGCGCACCGGAGTCAGCTGGGACCAGCCGCTACCGGATGACCTCGTGACACGCTGGAAAGAGTGGTGGCAAATGCTACTCAAGCTGAGCGAGCTGTCTGTGCCACGCCCCTACAGTGAAGATATGACCAAGAGAGCCCAAGTTCAACTACACGTCTTTGGAGACGCCAGCGAGTCGGCCTTTGCGGCTGCAGCCTACCTCATAGTCACCTTCGCCGACGGGAGTGCCCAGGTCGCTTTCGTGCTGGGAAAAGGAGGAGGTGGCTGCATGAATACCTGCCGACGTTGACGAGAAGGACGAAGTGGCATCAGCGACAGCAGAAAGAAGTCAAGGTCAATGACATAGTCGTGATTGCCGACAGAGACCTACCCAGAGGCAGCTGGCCGAAAGGTACCATTACGGCCGTCTATCCCGGCACCGATGGACATGTCAGAGTGGCCGACGTCAAGACAGCGTCCGGGACATACCGCAGGCCGGTGTCAAATATCTGTGTGCTGGACGTTCTGAATAAGGGTGACGCTTGAAGACGTCACCGGGGGGAGGATGTTGGTACAACCAAGTCACCCCACAGATCTCCACTAGTAACTTGCTCAGTTTAGACCAAGACATGAATAACCTTAGGTAGTAGTAAACCTAGGTGCTGTTGTGCACATGTCTGTACTGTTCCCCGGCCCTCAGTTACCTCGGCCTGCTCATGACTACTGTGTGTTGTGTCTTGTTGATGTCCCTATTCATAACTGCTGCATGCATTCATTGCTAGTTCCATGCATAGTTCTTTGCCCTGCTGTGGCGGGAAGGTCGTCTCGTGCAGCCGCAATGATCAGCTGCGCTATGGAGGTTCAGTTCCGGCAAACATGCGTGTGGATTTGCATTTTGCTGCTTGATTTTGATGTATTTTGTAGTGAGTGCAAGGAAAGAGCTTGCTGGTGCAGTGGTGGTGTTCTTGGTCTTTGGCTGTTTCTGTTACTACCAGGTAGTAGCTAGCCTTTTTGAAGTATTGCAATCAGTTTGCAATGGATACAGTCTTCTCCTAGTGATAATATTCTATAAACCTCAGACTCTGTGTTGTGAGTGAGAATACCGGCGCAAACAAATGCGATCCCTCCCATCTCAGCTGGGTCATGTTATAGAGAGGTACGTTGGAAGTGACACGTGGGCACAAATGGTCAAAAAGCGGCAATTTCTTACCTTTCTGCCCGTTCGAAGCTCAAGAACTGACGATAGCCACCCTGAACCTTTTGCATAGCTGGACATAGGGAAGTGCACCAAGAAAAAATTCCACATTTCAATAAACACTTCCCCCAGGGCTGCTCAAAGCTGAAATCTATATATCTCGAAGTTTTGGCCCTTTTGGCCCGTGATTCTTCACTTTGCGACTAAACTATTCACAGCAGTGCCAAATTATAGGCGTCACTAACAGCGGATGGCAGCGGCCTATAAGCAAACCAAAAATCAAATCAATGCGACCACTCACATCACAGCTGGGTCATGTTATAGAGAGGTACGTTGAAAGTGACACGTGTGCACAAATGGTCAAAACGCGACAATTTCTCACCTTTCTGCCAGTTCGAAGCTCAAGAACTGACCATCGCCACCCTGATCTTGTTGCATAGCTGGACGTAGGGAAGTGCACCAAGAAAAAATTCCACACTTCAATAAAAACTTCCACCAGGGCTACTCAAAGCTGAAATCAATCCATCTCGAAGTTTTGGGCCCTTTTGCCCGTGATTCTTCACTTTGCGACTAAACTGTTCATAGCAGTCCCAAATTTTCGGCGTCGCTGAATGCGGGTGCCAGCTGCCTACAAGTAAACCAAAAATTAATTCAATGCGACCACTCACATCACAGCTGGGTCATGTTATACAGAGACACGTTGAAAGTGACACGTGGGCACAAATGGTCAAAAAGCGACAATTTCTCACCTTTCTGCCAGTTCGAAGCTCAAGAAATGACCATCGCCACCCTGATCTTGTTGTATAGCTGGACATAGGGAAGTGCACCAAGAAAAAATTCCACATTTCAATAAACAACTCGCCTACGTCTGCTCAAAGCTGAAATCAATCAATCTCGAAGTTTTGGGCCCTTTTGCAGGTGATTCTTCACTTTGCGAATAAACTATTCACAAGCGGTGCTAAATTTTCGGCCTCACTGAATGCGGGTGCCAGCGGCCTACAAGCAAACCAAAAATGAAATCAATGCGACCACTTGCATCCCAGCTGGGTCATGTTATAGAGAGGTACGCTGGAAGTGACACGTGGGCACAAATGGTCAAAACGCGACAATTTCTCACCTTTCGGCCAGTTCGAAGCTCAAGAACTGACCATCGCCACCCTGATCTTGTTGCATAGCTGGACATAGGGAAGTGGACCAAGACAAAATTCCACATTTCAATAAACACTTCCCCCAGGGCTGCTCAAAGCTGAAATCAATCCATCTCGAAGTTTTGGGCCTTTTTGCCCGTGATTCTTCACTTTGCGACTAGACTATTCACAGCAGTGCCAAATTTTCGGCGTCACTAACAGCGGGTGGCAGCGGCCTATAAGCAAACCAAAAATCAAATCAATGCGACCACTCACATCACAGCTGGGTCATGTTATAGAGAGGTACGTTGAAAGTGACACGTGTGCACAAATGGTCAAAACGCGACAGTTTCTCACCTTTCTGCCTGTTCGAAGCTCAAGAACTAACCATCTCCACCCTGATCTTTTTGTATAGCTGGACATAGGGAAGTGCACCACGAAAAAATTCCACACTTCAATAAAGACTTCCCCCAGGGCTACTCAAAGCTGAAATCAATCCATCTCGAAGTTTTGGGCCCTTTTGCCCGTGATTCTTCACTTTGCGACTAAACTATACACAGCAGTCCCAAATTTTCGGCGTCGCTGAATGCGGGTGCCAGCGGCCTACAAGTAAACCAAAAATTAAATCAATGCGATCACTCACATCACAGCTGGGTCATGTTATAGAGAGGTACGTTGAAAGTGACACGTGTGCACAAATGGTCAAAAAGCGACACTTTCTCACCTTTCTGCCCGTTCGAAGCTCAAGAACTGACCATCAACACCCTGATCTTGTTGCATAGCTGGACATAGGAAAGTGCACCAAGAAAAGATTCCACATTTCAATAAACATTTTGCCGAGGGCTGCTCAAAGCTGATATCTATCTATCTCAAAGTTTTGGGCCTTTTGGCCCGTGATTCAACACTTTGCGAATAAACTATTCACAGCAGTGCCAAATTTTCGGCGTCACTGAATGCGGGTGCCAGCGGCCTACAAGCAAACCAAAAATGAAATCAATGCGACCACTTACATCCCAGCTGGGTTATGTTATAGAGAGGCACGCTGGAAGTGACACGTGGGCACAAATGGTCAAAAAGCGACAATTTCTCACCTTTCTGCCCGTTCGAAGCTTAAGAACTGACCATCGCCACCCTGATCTTGTTGCATAGCTGGACAAAGGGAAGTGGACCAAGAAAAAATTCCACATTCAATAAACACTTCCCCCAGGGCTGCCCAAAGCTGAAATCTATCTATCTCGAAGTTTTGGGCCTTTTTGCCCGTGATTCTTCACTTTGCGACTAAACTATTCACAGCAGTGCCAAATTTTCGGCGTCACTAACAGCGGGTGACAGCGGCCTATAAGCAAACCAAAAATCAAATCAATGCGACCACTCACATCACAGCTGGGTCATGTTATAGAGAGGTACGTTGAAAGTGACACGTGTGCACAAATGGTCAAAACGCGACAATTTCTCACCTTTCTGCCTGTTCGAAGCTCAACAACTGACCATCGCCGCCCTGATCTTTTTGTACAGCTGGACATAGGGAAGTGCACCAAGAACAAATTCCAAACTTCAATAAACACTTCCCCCAGGGCTGCTCAAAGCTGAAATCTATATATCTCGAAGTTTTGGCCCTTTTGGCCCGTGATTCTTCACTTTGCGACTAAACTATTCACAACAGTCCCAAATTTTCGGCGTCGCTGAATGCGGGTGCCAGTGGCCTACAAGCAAACCAAAAATCAAATCAATGCGACCACTCACATCACAGCTGGGTCATGTTGTACAGAGGTAGAGTTGAAAGTGACACGTGGGCACAAATGGTCAAAAAGCGACAATTTCTCACCTTTCTGCCCGTTCGAAGCTCAACAACTGGCCATCTCCTCCCTGATCTTGTTGCATAGCTGGACATAGGGAAGTGCACCAAGAAAAAATTCCACATTTCAATAAACACTTCGCCCAGGGCTGCACAAAGCTGAAATCAATCCATCTCGAAGTTTTGGGGTCTTTTTCCTGTGATTCTTCACTTTGCGACTAAACTATTCACAGCAGTGCTAAATTTTCAACGTCACTGAATGCGGGTGCCAGTGGCCTACAAGTAAACCAAAAATTAAATCAATGCGATCACTCACATCACACCTGGGTCATGTTATAGAGAGGTACATTGGAAGTGACACGTGGGCACAAATGGTCAAAAAGCGACAATTTCTCACCTTTCTGCCAGTTCGAAGCTCAAGAACTGACCATCGCCACCCTGATCTTGTTGCATAGCTGGACATAGGGAAGTGCACCAAGAAAAAATTCCACATTTCAATAAACAACTCGCCTACGTCTGCTCAAAGCTGAAATCAATCAATCTCGAAGTTTTGGGCCCTTTTGCAGGTGATTCTTCACTTTGCGAATAAACTATTCACAGCAGTGCTAAATTTTCGGCGTCACAGAATGCGGGTGCCAGCGGCCTACAAGCAAACCAAAAATGAAATCAATGCGACCACTTACATGCCAGCTGGGTCATGTTATAGAGAGGCACGCTGGAAGTGACACGTTGGCACAAATGGTCAAAAAGCGACAATTTCTCACCTTTCTGCCCGTTCGAAGCTCAAGAACTGACCATCGACACCCTGATCTTGTTGCATAGCTGGACATAGGAAAGTGCACCAAGAAAAGATTCCACATTTCAATAAACATTTTGCCGAGGGCTGCTCAAAGCTGATATCTATCTATCTCAAAGTTTTGGGCCTTTTGGCCCGTGATTCAACACTTTGCGAATAAACTATTCACAGCAGTGCCAAATTTTCGGCGTCACTGAATGCGGGTGCCAGCGGCCTACAAGCAAACCAAAAATGAAATCAATGCGACCACTTACATCCCAGCTGGGTTATGTTATAGAGAGGCACGCTGGAAGTGACACGTGGGCACAAATGGTCAAAAAGCGACAATTTCTCACCTTTCTGCCCGTTCGAAGCTTAAGAACTGACCATCGCCACCCTGATCTTGTTGCATAGCTGGACAAAGGGAAGTGGACCAAGAAAAAATTCCACATTCAATAAACACTTCCCCCAGGGCTGCCCAAAGCTGAAATCTATCTATCTCGAAGTTTTGGGCCTTTTTGCCCGTGATTCTTCACTTTGCGACTAAACTATTCACAGCAGTGCCAAATTTTCGGCGTCACTAACAGCGGGTGACAGCGGCCTATAAGCAAACCAAAAATCAAATCAATGCGACCACTCACATCACAGCTGGGTCATGTTATAGAGAGGTACGTTGAAAGTGACACGTGTGCACAAATGGTCAAAACGCGACAATTTCTCACCTTTCTGCCTGTTCGAAGCTCAACAACTGACCATCGCCGCCCTGATCTTTTTGTACAGCTGGACATAGGGAAGTGCACCAAGAACAAATTCCAAACTTCAATAAACACTTCCCCCAGGGCTGCTCAAAGCTGAAATCTATATATCTCGAAGTTTTGGCCCTTTTGGCCCGTGATTCTTCACTTTGCGACTAAACTATTCACAACAGTCCCAAATTTTCGGCGTCGCTGAATGCGGGTGCCAGTGGCCTACAAGCAAACCAAAAATCAAATCAATGCGACCACTCACATCACAGCTGGGTCATGTTGTACAGAGGTAGAGTTGAAAGTGACACGTGGGCACAAATGGTCAAAAAGCGACAATTTCTCACCTTTCTGCCCGTTCGAAGCTCAACAACTGGCCATCTCCTCCCTGATCTTGTTGCATAGCTGGACATAGGGAAGTGCACCAAGAAAAAATTCCACATTTCAATAAACACTTCGCCCAGGGCTGCACAAAGCTGAAATCAATCCATCTCGAAGTTTTGGGGTCTTTTTCCTGTGATTCTTCACTTTGCGACTAAACTATTCACAGCAGTGCTAAATTTTCAACGTCACTGAATGCGGGTGCCAGTGGCCTACAAGTAAACCAAAAATTAAATCAATGCGATCACTCACATCACACCTGGGTCATGTTATAGAGAGGTACATTGGAAGTGACACGTGGGCACAAATGGTCAAAAAGCGACAATTTCTCACCTTTCTGCCAGTTCGAAGCTCAAGAACTGACCATCGCCACCCTGATCTTGTTGCATAGCTGGACATAGGGAAGTGCACCAAGAAAAAATTCCACATTTCAATAAACAACTCGCCTACGTCTGCTCAAAGCTGAAATCAATCAATCTCGAAGTTTTGGGCCCTTTTGCAGGTGATTCTTCACTTTGCGAATAAACTATTCACAGCAGTGCTAAATTTTCGGCGTCACAGAATGCGGGTGCCAGCGGCCTACAAGCAAACCAAAAATGAAATCAATGCGACCACTTACATGCCAGCTGGGTCATGTTATAGAGAGGCACGCTGGAAGTGACACGTTGGCACAAATGGTCAAAAAGCGACAATTTCTCACCTTTCTGCCCGTTCGAAGCTCAAGAACTGACCATCGACACCCTGATCTTGTTGCACAGCTGGACATAGGAAAGTGCACCAAGAAAAGATTCCACATTTCAATAAACATTTTGCCGAGGGCTGCTCAAAGCTGATATCTATCTATCTCAAAGTTTTGGGCCTTTTGGCCCGTGATTCAACACTTTGCGAATAAACTATTCACAGCAGTGCCAAATTTTCGGCGTCACTAACAGTGGGTGACAGCGGCCTATAAGTAAACCAAAAATCAAATCAATGCGACCACTCACATCACAGCTGGGTCATGTTATAGATAGGTACGTTGAAAGTAACACGTGTGCACAAATGGTCAAAACGCGACAATTTCTCACCTTTCTGCCTGTTCGAAGCTCAACAACTGACCATCGCCGCCCTGATCTTTTTGTACAGCTGGACATAGGGAAGTGCACCAAGAACAAATTCCACACTTCAATAAAGACTTCCCCCAGGGCTACTCAAAGCTGAAATCAATCCATCTCGAAGTTTTGGGCCCTTTTGCCCGTGATTCTTCACTTTGCGACTAAACTATACACAGCAGTCCCAAATTTTCGGCGTCGCTGAATGCGGGTGCCAGCGGCCTACAAGTAAACCAAAAATTAAATCAATGCGATCACTCACATCACAGCTGGGTCATGTTATAGAGAGGTACGTTGAAAGTGACACGTGTGCACAAATGGTCAAAAAGCGACACTTTCTCACCTTTCTGCCCGTTCGAAGCTCAAGAACTGACCATCAACACCCTGATCTTGTTGCATAGCTGGACATAGGAAAGTGCACCAAGAAAAGATTCCACATTTCAATAAACATTTTGCCGAGGGCTGCTCAAAGCTGATATCTATCTATCTCAAAGTTTTGGGCCTTTTGGCCCGTGATTCAACACTTTGCGAATAAACTATTCACAGCAGTGCCAAATTTTCGGCGTCACTGAATGCGGGTGCCAGCGGCCTACAAGCAAACCAAAAATGAAATCAATGCGACCACTTACATCCCAGCTGGGTTATGTTATAGAGAGGCACGCTGGAAGTGACACGTGGGCACAAATGGTCAAAAAGCGACAATTTCTCACCTTTCTGCCCGTTCGAAGCTTAAGAACTGACCATCGCCACCCTGATCTTGTTGCATAGCTGGACAAAGGGAAGTGGACCAAGAAAAAATTCCACATTCAATAAACACTTCCCCCAGGGCTGCCCAAAGCTGAAATCTATCTATCTCGAAGTTTTGGGCCTTTTTGCCCGTGATTCTTCACTTTGCGACTAAACTATTCACAGCAGTGCCAAATTTTCGGCGTCACTAACAGCGGGTGACAGCGGCCTATAAGCAAACCAAAAATCAAATCAATGCGACCACTCACATCACAGCTGGGTCATGTTATAGAGAGGTACGTTGAAAGTGACACGTGTGCACAAATGGTCAAAACGCGACAATTTCTCACCTTTCTGCCTGTTCGAAGCTCAACAACTGACCATCGCCGCCCTGATCTTTTTGTACAGCTGGACATAGGGAAGTGCACCAAGAACAAATTCCAAACTTCAATAAACACTTCCCCCAGGGCTGCTCAAAGCTGAAATCTATATATCTCGAAGTTTTGGCCCTTTTGGCCCGTGATTCTTCACTTTGCGACTAAACTATTCACAACAGTCCCAAATTTTCGGCGTCGCTGAATGCGGGTGCCAGTGGCCTACAAGCAAACCAAAAATCAAATCAATGCGACCACTCACATCACAGCTGGGTCATGTTGTACAGAGGTAGAGTTGAAAGTGACACGTGGGCACAAATGGTCAAAAAGCGACAATTTCTCACCTTTCTGCCCGTTCGAAGCTCAACAACTGGCCATCTCCTCCCTGATCTTGTTGCATAGCTGGACATAGGGAAGTGCACCAAGAAAAAATTCCACATTTCAATAAACACTTCGCCCAGGGCTGCACAAAGCTGAAATCAATCCATCTCGAAGTTTTGGGGTCTTTTTCCTGTGATTCTTCACTTTGCGACTAAACTATTCACAGCAGTGCTAAATTTTCAACGTCACTGAATGCGGGTGCCAGTGGCCTACAAGTAAACCAAAAATTAAATCAATGCGATCACTCACATCACACCTGGGTCATGTTATAGAGAGGTACATTGGAAGTGACACGTGGGCACAAATGGTCAAAAAGCGACAATTTCTCACCTTTCTGCCAGTTCGAAGCTCAAGAACTGACCATCGCCACCCTGATCTTGTTGCATAGCTGGACATAGGGAAGTGCACCAAGAAAAAATTCCACATTTCAATAAACAACTCGCCTACGTCTGCTCAAAGCTGAAATCAATCAATCTCGAAGTTTTGGGCCCTTTTGCAGGTGATTCTTCACTTTGCGAATAAACTATTCACAGCAGTGCTAAATTTTCGGCGTCACAGAATGCGGGTGCCAGCGGCCTACAAGCAAACCAAAAATGAAATCAATGCGACCACTTACATGCCAGCTGGGTCATGTTATAGAGAGGCACGCTGGAAGTGACACGTTGGCACAAATGGTCAAAAAGCGACAATTTCTCACCTTTCTGCCCGTTCGAAGCTCAAGAACTCACCATCGACACCCTGATCTTGTTGCACAGCTGGACATAGGAAAGTGCACCAAGAAAAGATTCCACATTTCAATAAACATTTTGCCGAGGGCTGCTCAAAGCTGATATCTATCTATCTCAAAGTTTTGGGCCTTTTGGCCCGTGATTCAACACTTTGCGAATAAACTATTCACAGCAGTGCCAAATTTTCGGCGTCACTAACAGTGGGTGACAGCGGCCTATAAGTAAACCAAAAATCAAATCAATGCGACCACTCACATCACAGCTGGGTCATGTTATAGAGAGGTACGTTGAAAGTAACACGTGTGCACAAATGGTCAAAACGCGACAATTTCTCACCTTTCTGCCTGTTCGAAGCTCAACAACTGACCATCGCCGCCCTGATCTTTTTGTACAGCTGGACATAGGGAAGTGCACCAAGAACAAATTCCAAACTTCAATAAAGACTTCCCCCAGGGTTACTCAAAGCTGAAATCAATCCATCTCGAAGTTTTGGGCCCTTTTGCCCGTGATTCTTCACTTTGCGACTAAACTATTCACAACAGTCCCAAATTTTCGGCGTCGCTGAATGCGGGTGCCAGTGGCCTACAAGCAAACCAAAAATCAAATCAATGCGACCACTCACATCACAGCTGGGTCATGTTGTACAGAGGTAGAGTTGAAAGTGAAACGTGGGCACAAATGGTCAAAAAGCGACAATTTCTCACCTTTCTGCCAGTTCGAAGCTCGAGAACTGACCATCGCCACCCTCATCTTTTTGTACAGGTGGGCATAGGGAAGTGCACCAAGAAAAAATTCCAAACTTCAATAAAGACTTCCCCCAGGGCTACTCAAAGCTGAAGTCAATCCATCTCGAAGTTTTGGGCCCTTTTGCCGGTGATTCTTCACTTTGCGACTAAACTATTCACAGCAGTCCCAAATTTTCGGCGTCGCTTAATGCGGGTGCCAGCGGCCTACAAGTAAACAAAAAATTAAATCAATGCGATCACTCACATCACAGCTGGGTCATGTTATACAGAGGTACGTTGAAAGTGACACGTGGGCACAAATGGTCAAAAAGCGACAATTTCTCACCTTTCTGCCCGTTCGAAGTTCAAGAACTGACCATCGACACCTTGATCTTGTTGCATAGCTGGACATAGGAAAGAGCACCAAGAAAAGATTCAACATTTCAATAAACACTTCGCCCAGGGCTGCTCAAAGCTGATATCTATCTATCTCAAAGTTTTGGGCCTTTTTGCCCGTGATTCTTCACTTTGCGAATAAACTATTCACAGCAGTGCCAAATTTTCGGCGTCACTTAATGCGGGTGCCAGCGGCCTACAAGTAAACCAAAAATCAAATCAATGCGACCAATCACATCACAGCTGGGTTATGTTGTACAGAGGTAGAGTTGAAAGTGACACGTGGGCACAACTGGTCAAAAAGCGACAATTTCTCACCTTTCTGCCCGTTCGAAGCTCAACAACTGGCCATCTCCTCCCTGATCTTGTTGCATAGCTGGACATAGGGAAGTGCACCAAGAAAATTTCCCCATTTCAATAAACACTTCGCCCAGAGCTGCTCAAAGTTGATATCAACCTGTCTCGAAGTTTTGGGCCTTTTTGCCCGTGATTCTTCACTTTGCGACTAAACTATTCACAGCAGTGCCAAATTTTCGGCGTCACTGAATGCGGGTGCCAGCGGCCTACAAGTAAACCAAAAATGAAATCAATGCGATCACTCACATCACACCTGGGTCATGTTATAGAGAGGTACGTTGGAAGTGACACGTGGGCACAAATGGTCAAAAAGCGACAATTTCTCACCTTTCTGCCAGTTCGAAGCACAAGAACTGACCATCGCCACCCTGATCTTGTAGCATAGTGTGACATAGGAAAGTGCACCAAGAAAAAATTCCACATTTCAATAAACAACTCGCCTACGTCTGCTCAAAGCTGAAATCAATCAATCTCGAAGTTTTGGGCCCTTTTAGAGGTGATTCTTCACTTTGCGAATAAACTATTCACAGCAGAGCTAAATTTTCGGCGTCACTGAATGCGGGTGCCAGCGGCCTACAAGCAAACCAAAAATCAAATCAATGCGACCACTTACATCCCAGCTGGGTCATGTTATAGAGAGGTACGCTGGAAGTGACACGTGGGCACAAATGGTCAAAAAGCAACAATTTCTCACCTTTCTGCCCGTTCGAAGCTCAAGAACTAACCATCGCCACCCTGATCTTGTTGCATAGCTGGACATAGGGAAGTGGACCAAGAAAAAATTCCACATTTCAATAAACACTTCCCCCAGGGCTGCTCAAAGCTGAAATCTATCTATCTGGAAGTTTTGGGCCTTTTTGCCCGTGATTCTTCACTTTGCGACTAAACTATTCACAGCAGTCCCAAATTTTCAGCGTCACTGAATGCGGGTGCCAGCGGCCTACCAGCAAACCAAAAATCAAATCAATGCGACCACTCACATCACAGCTGGGTCATGTTGTACAGAGGTAGAGTTGAAAGTGACAGGTGGGCACAAATGGTCAAAGCGCGACAATTTCTCACCTTTCTGCCCGTTCGAAGCTCAACAACTGGCCATCTCCTTCCTGATCTTGTTGCATAGCTGGACATAGGGAAGTGCACCAAGAAAATTTCCCCATTTCAATAAACACTTCGCCCAGAGCTGCTCAAAGCTGATATCAACCTGTCTCGAAGTTTTGGCCTTTTTGCCCGTGATTCTTCACTTTGCGACTAAACTATTCACAGCAGTGCCAAATTTTCAGCGTCACTAACAGCGGGTGACAGCGGCCTATAAGCAAACTAAAAATCAAATCAATGCGACCACTCACATCACAGCTGGGTCATGTTATAGATAGGTACGTTGAAAGTGACACGTGTGCACAAATGGTCAAAACGCGACAATTTCTCACCTTTTTGCCTGTTCGAAGCTCAAGAACTGACCATCGCCACCCTGATCTTTTTGTACAGCTGGACATAGGGAAGTGCACCAAGAAATAATTCCAAACTTCAATAAAGATTTCCCCCAGGGTTACTCAAAGCTGAAATCAATCCATCTCGAAGTTTTGGGCCCTTTTGCCCGTGATTCTTCACTTTGCGACTAAACTATTCACAGCAGTCCCAAATTTTCGGCGTCGCTGAATGCGGGTGCCAGTGGCCTACAAGCAAACCAAAAATCAAATCAATGCGACCACTCACATCACAGCTGGGTCATGTTGTACAGAGGTAGAGTTGAAAGTGACACGTGGGCACAAATGGTCAAAAAGCGACAATTTCTCACCTTTCTGCCCGTTCGAAGCTCAACAACTGGCCATCTCCTCCCTGATCTTGTTGCATAGCTGGACATAGGGAAGTGCACCAAGAAAAAATTCCACATTTCAATAAACAATTCGCCTACGTCTGCTCAAAGCTGAAATCAATCAATCTCGAAGTTTTGGGCCCTTTTGCAGGTGATTCTTCACTTTGCGAATAAACTATTCACAGCAGTGCTAAATTGTCAGTGTATCTGACGCGTCAGATTGGAACTGTGCTGAACTTTTCTCGTTCTCCTCTTTCTGCTTTCATCCCTCGCTCTGATGAAACCGTTCAAACGTCTTACTGGCAGCAATGGCCAGCCAAACAGGGGATCTTTGTGGCGTCGAACGAAAGAGAGTGTCAGTGTACCTGACTCGTCCGATTTGAACTTTGCTGAACTTTTCTCGTTCTGCAATTTCTGCTATCATCCCGCGCACTGCTGAAACGTCTTCAGAGAACCACAAGACGCTTTCCAGATACGATTTGGAACGTCTCCTTATCCTCCTTGGTTACCTCGAGACAGATTACTGTCAGCAACTGCACAGCAGAACTGACAGCCATGGCTGAAGTGAAGAAAGGAATGCGCTGCCACGAGGCAAGCAAAACTGAAAAGGTGTTTGTTCTCTTTCGGGCACAACACACAGTACAGAACGGCGTGACTGGATAAACTGGACTCCTGGACCGTGAATAGGGGACTTGTAGAAAAGTGTACTCCTTAGGGGATTGCGCGGCAGGATGAAGCTGATCAAAACTGAGTGGACTCCTGGACTCTGTATAGTGGATTTTGGACCAATGGACTCTATATAGGGTGCTGGACATTATAGTGCATGGACTCTATACTGAGTCCTACATAGATGTTCGCGCTGTACTTGTTCGCACTGTACTTGTTCGCACTGTATATGTTCGCACTGTACTTGTTCGCACTGCACTTGTTCGCACTGTATTTGTTCGCACTGTACTTGTTTGCGCTGTACTTGTTTGCGCTGTACTTGTTTGCGCTGTACTTGTTTGCGCTGTACTTGTTCGCACTGTACTTGTTTGCACTGTACTTGTTCGCACTGTACTTGTTCGCACTGTACTTGTTCGCGCTGTACTTGTTTGCACTGTACTTGTTCGCGTTGTACTTGTTCGCGCTGTACTTGTTCGCGCTGTACTTGTTTGCGCTGTACTTGTTCGCACTGTTCTTGTTCGCGCTGTACTTGTTCGCACGGTACTTGTTCGCACTGTACTTGTTCGCACTGCACTTGTTCGCACTGTACTTGTTCGCACTGTACTTGTTTGCACTGTACTTGTTTGCGCTGTACTTGTTTGCGCTGTACTTGTTTGCGCTGTACTTGTTTGCGCTGTACTTGTTTGCGCTGTACTTGTTCGCACTGTACTTGTTTGCGCTGTACTTGTTCGCACTGTACTTGTTCGCGCTGTACTTGTTCGCGCTGTACTTGTTCGCGCTGTACTTGTTCGCGCTGTACTTGTTCGCGCTGTACTTGTTCGCGCTGTACTTGTTCGCGCTTTACTTGTTCGCGCTGTACTTGTTCGCGCTGTACTTGTTCGCGCTGTACTTGTTCGCGCTGTACTTGTTTGCGCTGTACTTGTTCGCGCTGTACTTGTTCGCACTGTATATGTTCGCGCTGTACTTGTTGGCGCTGTACTTGTTCGCACTGTACTTGTTTGCGCTGTACTTGTTTGCGCTGTACTTGTTTGCGCTGTACTTGTTCGCCCTGTACTTGTTTGCGCTGTACTTGTTCGCACTGTGCTTGTTTGCACTGTACTTGTTGGCGCTGTACTTGTTGGCGCTGTACTTGTTCGCACTGTAATTGTTCGCACTGTGCTTGTTTGCACTGTACTTGTTGGCGCTGTACTTGTTGGCGCTGTACTTGTTCGCACTAAGTCCACACGGCCACAGACTCGTAGTACATGGCACATGCAGTACCCTCATGATCTCCAGAAAACTTGACATTAAGGGGGCAGCCTGGTCGTAAAATCCCTGAAAAATCGAATTTGTGAATTCATATCGAGGACTACATCAGTTGAAAGAGCATGAACAGCTGCAAAATCTCTGGAACTTTTGTCTCGATCTCACCAGCCGCAAGAGTTATGGCCGAAAATGTGCCCTTGTAAGGAAAGATTTGCACGCTGTCATTTGTTGGCAGCACTGTATTTGAATGTGAGCAGACCGTGCGCAACTTGTCGTATCATAGAAACACGCGAAAGTGTGCACAATTTTGCTCCAAGTCCAAAAGATCACGTTTTTAAGCCACGTATTGAGCTGCACGGCTTCACCCGCCGCCGTGCAGCAGGAATTTTGCCAACACCCTCGTGACGTTGTAGATATGTGGCTTGATTATTGTAGTTGACGTTGATTTAGTGACTTTGGCAAGTTTGAGTCGTGTCAAGAAGTCAGATAGGATTCCGTACTAGGCAGTAGTGGAACGTGAGTGGAAGTCTTTGCCGATTTTTGAGGGTATCCTGAATTCGGTTTGCAGCGCTTTGGAAATGGCTTGCTGTGGAGGTTCCAGCACTGGATGTTGTATCAAAGGTACGACCTCGTAGCACACCCTAAACCAAAAAAAATCCAAAAATGACTTGGGTTTGTGGGAGTCTGTGAAACAACGCCCACTCCTGCCGTTGTGACAGATTCCAGGGCCACGTTGAAGGGCCCTATCCCACCACCCATGGCTGCTTCTGGACTTTTTTTAGGTTTGGATCCGCGCACGGACACAATGGGCAAGAAAATGTGAAAAAAATTGTAAATGCATTTTTTGGCTCCTGGGTGGCTCGCACACCGTGGCACTATGCCGGAATTTTGAGTTTTTCCGGCCTGGAAAGCCTGTCAGTGAGGCGCAAGAACTTTTAAATCATGTCCAGAGGGCCAGCATAGTGGCAGGAGTGTGTGGTGAAAATTTCACTCAAATCCATTGAGAGACACCAAAGTTACGGTCAATTCAATGCCATATGAAATTTACGACCAGGCTGCTGTCGTAACAAAACAAATATTATGCCATGGTCCAAACCAAGCGGAATTGCACAATCTTGTATATGTACTCTTGATAGTACCTTAAATGTTGAAGTTGAATTGGCAGACTGGCCTTCACTCAGCACAGGATAAGAAGATGTCTATGAAGACATCAGACTTCGAACAGTGCAGTTAGTCTGCAGCAGAGATGGAACATAAGACACAAACCAAGTCCATTGTCATCAACTACAGTGTAAACACAGATACAATATACATGCTCAAGATGTTATGCTGCTGTTCTCGGATGTTATGCTTCTGCTAGTAAACAGAGCCCCACACTTCTCTTGAAGGAGTGAGGTTTGTTGTAAAACTGACTCAAAGCTGAATGCCCAGCAATACATAGCCCGAATCACCGGTTTTGTGATCACAAGGCTGGCCCACATTGTCAAGCTTATCAGAGCCCCACACTTCCCTTGAAGGAGTGAGGTTGAATGGAAGACTGGCTGATAGCTCAATACCAAGTAATACACGGCCCGAATCACCGGGTTTGTGCTCGCAAGGCTGCCCCACATTTTCAAGCATATCAGAGCCCCACACTTCCCTTGAAGGAGTGAGGTTGAATGCAAGACTGACTCATACCTCACTGCCAAGCGATACACGGCCCGAATCACCGGGTATGTGTTATCACAAGGCTGCCGACAACGTCAAGCACATCAGAGCACCACACTTTCCTTGAAGTACTGAGTTCAAATGCAAGTCTAACTAGTCGCTCTTTGCTAGTAACAGACGCCACGAATCACGGGGTATGTAGTCCCAAGTCTTCACCCCGTTATCGAGGATATCAGAGCTCCTCCACTTTCATTGAAGTGCACTACTGAGGTGCGAGGATTGCTCGGGATAGTACTCATAATCCTTCACTTCAAAATGCCAGAATATTTACACCTCATTCTCAACATGAGGGACAAAGGCCATTGTCCTTAAAACCTCATCATCCATCATGAAGTAACATATAACCATGGAATGGATGCTGCTAGTTCGTCTCTCTGCTCATTCCTTGCCATGTCCAACGTATTTTGAATCACTGCGTTCGGAGTCACAACATTGCCCCACATTGCAAAGCATACGAGAACCTCAAGATAGACATTATAGGAATGAGGCTGAATGCGAGAAAGACTCATTCCATTGCCAAATAACGGACACTCCGAATCAGCGGGTATGCAGTCACTAGACTTACCGACATGGTCAAGCACATCACCGGGCAACACTTCTCTTCGAGGAGTGAGGTTGAATGGAAGACTGACTCATAGCTCACTGCCAAGGAATACACGGCCCGAATCACCGGGTATGTGTTTTCACAAGGCTGCCCCACATTGTCAAGCATATCAGAGCCCCACACTTCCCTTGAAGGAGTGAGGTTGAATGCAAAACTCATAGCTCACTGCCAAGCAATACGTAGCCCGAATCACCAGGTATCTGATCACAAGGCTGCCTCTCATTTTCAAGCTTATCAGAGCCCCACACTTCCCTTGAAGGAGAATGTTTAATCGCAAGGCTGACCCACATTGTCAAGCATATCAGAGCCCCACACTTCCCTTGAAGGAGTGAGGTTGAATGCAAGACTGAGTGATAGCTCAATTCCAAGTAATAAACGGCCCGAATCACCGGGTCTGTGTTATCACAAGGCTGCCGACAACGTCAAGCACATCAGAGCACCACACTTTCCTTGAAGTACTGAGTTCAAATGCAAGTCTAACTCGTCGCTCTTTGCTAGTAACAGACGCCACGAATCACGGGGTATGTAGTCCCAAGTCTTCACCCCGTTATCAAGGATATCAGAGCCCCTCCACTTTCATTGAAGTGCACTACTGAGGTGCGAGGATTGCTCGGGATAGTACTCATAATCCTTCACTTCAAAATGTCAGAGGATTTACACCTCATTCTCAACATGAGCGACAAAGGCCATTGTCGTTAAAACCTCATCATCCATCATGAAGTAACATACAACCATGGAATGGATGCTGTTAGTTCCGTCTCTCTGCTCATTCCTTGCCATGTCCACAGAAATTTTGAATCACTGCGTTCGGTGTCACAACATTGCCCCACATTGCAAAGCATACGAGAACCTCAAGATAGACATTATAGGAATGAGGCTGAATGCGAGTGGAGACTCATTCCATTGTCAGATAACGGACACACCGAATCAGCGGGTATGTGTAATCACAAGGCTGCCCATAATTGTCAAGCTTGTCAGAGCCCCCCACTTCCCTTGAAGGAGTGAGGTTGAATGCAAAACTCACAGCTCACTGCCAAGCAATACGTAGCCCGAATCACCGGGTATCTGATCACAAGGCTGCCCCACATTGTCAAGCATATCAGAGCACCACACTTCCCTTGAAGGAGTGAGGTTGAACGCAAGAGTGACTCATAGCTCAATGCCAATTAATACACGGCCCGAATCACCGGGTATGTGTAATCGCAAGGCTGAACCACATTGTGAAGCATATCAGAGCCCCACACTTTCCTTGAAGGAGTGAGGTTGAATGCAAGAGTGAATCATAGCTCAATGCCAAACAATACACGGCCCGAATCACAGGGTATGTGTAATCGCAAGGCTGAACCACATTGTCAAGCATATCAGAGCCCCACACTTCCCTTGAAGGAGTGAGGTTGAGAGCAAGATTGACTCATAGCAGACTGCCAAGTGGTACACGGCCCAAATCACCGGGTATGTGTTATCACAAGGCTGCCCCACATAGCCAAATAAACAGAGCCCCACACTTCCCTTGAAGGAGTGAGGTTGAATGTAAGACTGACTCAAAGCTTAATACCCAGCAATACATGGACCGAATCACCGGGTTTGTGATCACGAGGCTGCCCTACATTGTCAATCATATCAGAGCCCCACACTTCCCTCGAAGGGTTGAGGTTGAGAGCAAGACCGACTCATAGCTGACTGCCAAGTGGTACACGGTCCGAATCACCGGGTATGTGTAATCACAAGGCTGGCCCACATTGTCAAGCATATCAGAGCCCCACACTTCCCTTGAAGGAGTGAGGTTGAATGCAAGACTGACTCATAGCTCAATGCCAAGTAATATACGGCCCGAATCACCGGGTATGTGTAATCACAAGGCTGGCCCACATTGTCAAGCATATCAGAGCCTCACACTTCCCTTGAAGGAGTGAGGTTGAATGCAAGACTGAATCATAGCTCAAAGCCAAGTAATACATGGCTCGAATCACCGGGTTTGTGATCACGAGGCTGCCCCACATAGCCAAATAAACAGAGCCCCACACTTCCCTTGAAGGAGTGAGGTTGAATGTAAGACTGACTCAAAGCTTAATACCCAGCAATACATGGACCGAATCACCGGGTTTGTGATCACGAGGCTGCCCTACATTGTCAATCATATCAGAGCCCCACACTTCCCTCGAAGGGTTGAGGTTGAGAGCAAGACCGACTCATAGCTGACTGCCAAGTGGTACACGGTCCGAATCACCGGGTATGTGTAATCACAAGGCTGGCCCACATTGTCAAGCATATCAGAGCCCCACACTTCCCTTGAAGGAGTGAGGTTGAATGCAAGACTGACTCATAGCAGACTGCTAAGTGGTACATGGCCCGAATCACCAGGTATGTGTTATCACAAGGCTGCCCCACATTGTCAAGCATACCAGAGCCCCACACTTCCCTTGAAGGAGTTAGGTTGAATGGAAGACTGACTCAAAGCTCAATACCCAGCAATACATGGACCGAATCACCGCGTATGTGTAATCACAAGGCTGCCCTACATTGTCAAGCATATCAGAGCCCCACACTTCCCTTGAAGGAGTTAGGTTGAATGGAAGACTGGCTGTCCGTTTACAGGAAAGTAGCACACGCCCCGAAACACTGGGTTTGCAGGTCCTAGGCTTGCCTAATCGTTACAAATTTCAAGGAATAAAATATTTAGAATTGATCTATCGAGCCGAAACGACTTACTGGTATCTTTTTTTCGCATCCACGACCACCCGCTATCCATTGCTGCCTTTTTTTCCTGATATCAATTCAGACGTCAACGACCTCGCTTCTCTGGGTATTATTTCTCTAGCAAGCCTACCATTGAAATGGTAAGTTGATGCACTTCTTGTGTCTGGTCTAGCGGCATTAGTCACATTGAAAGAGGCTCTCATGGATCCAGGCGATGATCAAACAAATGTACAAACTACTTCTCTGAATCAAGTCAAGAAGATGCTGTGCTACTTGGTATACGGCGCATGCGTACTTAGCCCTAATTGGCGCGATAATCCGTTGAAACCGGTGCAAACCTGCCGAGACCAGTTAGAACTGGGTGAAACTGGTTGGAACTGGGCGAAACTGGTTGGAACTGGATGAAACTGAGGGCCGCCCTGGTTCCGGGCTTCACTATGTGACTTGCCCTATACCATGTATACTGTATACATCAGTTTGTCCTCTTCGCGTTTCGCCAGATGCCGGCGCATACACACGTACATACTGACATAGAGCGGTGCTGTGGAACAGGTGGAAGGACGTATGGAATCGTCGTTTGGGACACCATATTTTCTTTATTGCATGGTCTTCCGTGTGGAAAGACAACATTGAGAATGAGTGTGTTTTGTTAGACAGATTCCACTGGACACAAGCAAGTGAAATCTCGACCGAGAACCACAGTGTGGTTGTGCTCGCAGGACGAGGAGGAGACAACCCTACTCGCAGGCAACGCACTCAGTAACAGCGCAGTCACATAGTTTCGACCAGGGAGTCATACAAACTCCCTGGTTTCAACCTGCGCTTGGGCAGTGCCTGTACCGTTGTGTAGATCTACGAGACCAGAGTTCATGCCGGCGTGAGTGAGTGAGTGCAGTGCCACAGTACAAACTCAGTGCGCCCGCACGAAACCCAGGCGTGACAGCTGTCGTGTAGAGACTCTAGACTAGTCTAGAGCAGGGAGTCGTAAAAGCCCTTACGACTCCCTGGTCTAGAGAGTAGATCTGCAGCATGCGGACGAGCTAGTAATAATAATTATATAACTGCAGTGCCATGCAGGGCGAGAGCGAGTCCATTTGGGATCCGGCCTTCACGTCGCCGAACGGAAGTCAAAACTCAAAGTCCAATGTTACAGTCAGCGCATCCGATCTGTGTGAATGTGTGACCGGTCTACTTCTACAAATCTACATGACTGTACCAAACTCCAAAGGCCAAAGGCCAACGGCCACTTCACCGGACCAAATCACCCGTTATATCAAACTAATTATTTGTCATACCCTCAGTCTTAGGAATATCTCAGTAATGATATTGATTTTCAACGTCTTTCTAGATTTACCCTGCAATCCACCTCAAAAGACAAAAAAATGATGCAGTTTGAAATCTTGAATCTTGTTGCCGAGCACGTGCCACATGCAGAGAAGGTACGCTTTCCAACGGCCAAAGAGAGTTGGAACGCTTGTGTCTTTGTGGGTAACTTGAACAGTGGGGCTCATGCAAAATCGCATCGATTTTGGGATTTTCCCGCAACTTTTTGCTTCAGCAAAAATGTTGTGCTGGACCACATTCCTGTCACTTCGCAGTGGCTTATTGTTGGTGCAGTTAGTCTCCCACCCTCCCATCCCTGACTTCTGGGTGTGTGTTTATCGATATATCTAATTGGTTTTCTTATTGCCAATATTGGCCATGTGGCTGTGGCAGTTACGACTGCTTTTCTTTCTTAGTTAAAGGGGAAGTTAAGGCAAAAATTAAAATTTCACCAGTTGTAGTCTTCGGGGTACCGGGTGCTGAGTCGAATGGTCTTGGTCCGAGAAAGCTGAGACGCTCCCTTCCTACTTGAATCCCAATCGAACTCGCGCACTTCCACCGAAACTGGGTGACTGCGCCCTACTAGATGGGGATTTGTATGCAAAATGTCACTAAAAGCGCCATTTCGTTCTTATTAAAGCACGGATGACCGCGATTGGCCCATATGTTGTACTTTTTTGGATGCTGAGTCGACTGGTTTTGGTCCGAAAAGGCTGCGATGCAGCGTTCCTCCTTTATTCCCAATCGAACATGGTTGAACAAGCGGTCACGTGCTCCTGGGTGCCCAAATCACCTGGTCACCACGCCAGCAGGCGACAACTTTCACACCAAGGTTCAACTCGAGTTCAACTCGAGTGACAGGACTGCACCCAAAAAAGGTCAAACAGGCTAGTAAGTTGTACCCTGCAGGCACGGTGACCAGGTGACTGGTGTACGCAGCAGCACGTGACCACTTGTTCGACCATGTTCGATTGGGAATAAAGGAGGAACGCTGCATCGCAGCCTTTTCGGACCAAAACCAGTCGACTCAGCGTCCAAAAGAGTACAACATATGGGCCAATCGCGGTCATCCGTGCTTTTATAAGAACGCAATGGCGCTTTTAGTGACATTTTGCATACAAATCCCCATCTAGTAGGGCGCAGTCACCCAGTTTCGGTGGAAGTGCGCGAGTTCGATTGGGATTCAAGTAGGAAGGGAGCGTCTCAGCTTCCTCGGACCAAGACCATTCGACTCAGCACCCCGAAGACTACAATAGGGGAGGTGTGCGTCGTGGGCCATTGTATGCCGTGGTTACATACAGCTTCAGAATGTATGGCTAGTATAGTGACAGGGGGGGGGGGGGGAGTCTGCAGGGGAAGAATACAGTGATTGAACTGAAGCTGGATGATGACCGTGTGGTCAATGTGTGGAGATTTAGAGATGCCGTCCTTGGGCAGGGATATAGGTCCTTTAGCATGGACGGTTGTTGTTACAATTCATTGTAACATTTTGTCGTTTTCTGTGTGTTTTGCTGTGGGACTACAGTAGCAGCAGTGTCTTGTACATATTTTTTTCTTACCAGGCTCTATGCATACAATTATGCAAGGAAAAAAAGAAGAAGAAAAATCAGGAAAGAGATAGTATTATAATAATATCAATAAATAAAGCCGTTGCCGAGCCACCGTGCTCACAGCAGCTAGCAGAGACTTCTGTGCATGTTTGTGTTATTGTTGTGAAAGTGGAGTCCTTAGTGGACCACAAAGACCACGATATCTGCACGTAGTCTACATACTGTAAAAGCAGAAATTTTCGGTGGTGTAATATTTTCGGTATTCTCCAAAATCGGCGGTTCGGTGGAGGGAAATTTTCGGTAAAACCCGTTTTCCAGGTAAGTGTACTAGTTCTGCATGTATACAGTACAGGTAGTACCGAAATTTTCGGTGCGTTTTATTTTGGGTAAAAATTGTCAGCACCGACGTTACCGAAAATAGACACCACCGAAAATGTCTGCTTTTACAGTAGCTGAGTAGGTGCGTGTACGTGTGACATCATGTTCGCGCGGATGATATGTGCACCGCGAATTAATGATTTTAACTTTTACTCGGCACAATCATACTTCTACTTGCTTGCTTTTCTCCTGTTCTCATTATCTTCTTGCTTTTGGTCTTGCGTTCTAGCCGCGGTGTTGGTTCAAGCAAGCTTTAACTGGTTTAGTTTGCAAGAGCTTTTTAACTGGTTTAGTTTCCAAGAGCTTCGAGTGAAATTCCCGATACAAACACCCCTCTCCTCCCGGTGTGGCCTAGTCAGCTTCTTTCCTGGCAAATACTTGAGCAATGTTTGGAATATTATTTGACAAGCAAGGAGGAGAGAATTATTTTTACTGCTGTCAGCACGCGAGCAGTGGCAAATAACTCAAGCTGTCTTCTGGAGCTGTGGCACTAGGCTTGTGGGCCGTCGTATTTGCCCATAACGGAGAAACTCGCGGAATACGTTATGTGCTGACGACCTCTGTTCTACTGCTCAAGGTAAATTAAAATTTATTGACGTTGAGTGAGGACAAGAGTGGACCATGTGTATGGCCAATCAGCAGTGGTGCTCACCGGCCTTCCCTTCCTTACCGCGAAATAAGCCTTTACGAAATTATCAATGAAATACTGTAGTCCCTGGACTCACGACGAAGGCACTGTACATGTACTTGAAACTATTTTGAATATTTTCACTTTGCTACATATTCATACCGGTACTACGGAAGTACACTAACAACAGGGCCAATTACCTATCGGTATCCGTTGACGGACAGCGCTTCCTCAAGCTCCAATAACAGGCATCACGCTAGAGACCTGTATGCCAAACACTGCAGCATGGTCACCTCTAAGCAGTCTAACAAAACATGCACAGACAGTCCTTGTCACTCCAAACAGCAAGCATATCCTCTCTGGGGCCACATATCCTGACAGTATGACCGAAGTCAAGCGTGACACTCTTGCGTCATGAGAGCGGTGCTGCAGGGCCTGCACTGACCATGTGTCATAGTAGAATAGCGAGTTTGACTGATCTTCCCAAATCAATGAGATCACACTAATCGGGATTTGTTCAATACCTTTTGGACTCCAACAAAGCATTGCTGCTGGTGAAACTCGAGTCACTTCGGAGAGGATGTATTGTATTTTGAGTGACGCAGGATGTTTGTGCAGATGTCTTGTTAGACTGCATAGAGGTGACCAGGCTGCAAGGTTTGGCATACAAGCGTCTGGTGTGGTGCCTGTTGTTGGAGCTTGATGAAGTGCTTTCCGTCATCGGGTAGGTAAAATTAATATATTTTCAGGAAAACCTGGAACACACCCAAGATGTTCACTATCTTGCAGTGCATGGTTCAGAAAGTATGAGCCATACACTGATACCTCAGTTGTCCGGAGACCGAAGTCACGGGCACTTCGGTCTACCGGGCACCCTTTGGACGAGTTTCGGTTGAAATATTACTACTCTTTTGTCACTTTTCGTGGAAATAGTGACATCATGTGCCATATCTATAGCCTTTCCCCATCAAGATGTACATGACTCAGAGTTACAGACATTTCAAAGTTACGGGCAGTGCTCGGTCCCGGACCACCCTGGATAAACCAGGTGTGAGTGTAACTTATTCCTGTTGGGGCGCTTGAATTTTGGCAATTTTGTGATGCAGTCCATTGAAGTCTGCACATGATGGCTATTGCCTTCCAGGATGTAGGCCTGGTTTTGTGTGGTGGTGATGTGACTGAGGTGGTGATTTCACTCATAATTATGGTTTGTTTTTAGCTTTTGTCATGTGCTGGTCGGATGTTGTACCAGCATTTACTTCAGTCGTTTCAAAGTTATTTTGTTGTTTTTTTGGGTTCGGGGGGGGGGGGGTATTTTGAGGCGTACCCCGATTCCAAGGTGTAGCCAGGCTGTAAGTTGAGCTACGAATCATTTTGCATGGTTGTTGTAGACCCCAAAAGAAGCATACTTTGCAACATTTGATAAGAGTATTTCGGTGGCACGGGAATGTACCATGGTAGTCACATGGAACTCTACGGGGAAAAAAATCACGGTTCGCGTCAGACTCGGCTTGAGGCCAAGTTTTGCGCATCCGTAGAAATGCCACCACCCTTTGGGATCAAGGCACCGGTGCGTAGAAATGCCACCACCCTCTGGGATCAAGGCACCGGTGCGTAGAAATGCCACCAGCCTCTGGGATCAAGGCACCGGTGCAGCTCCTAAAGCGGTGGTAACTATACAGCTATACAAACTATTCAGCAAGCGGACAGTGTAATAAAAACACATACATGGACAGTGTAATAATAACACATACATGGACAGTGTAATAATAACACATGCAGGGTTTCAGGCACTGGTACTCGGTTCTTGCTACGTGTACTAGAACTAAGTTTCACAATACATCTCATTATCCTCAGCTACAAGCACAAATCAATACCAGTCATTATCGCCTTCTTAGTATAATGGATGGCGGCAGATAATCTGAAGGAGTCGCCACAACTGGCGGATATTGACATACATATATTGGACAGAGCTAGACAACAGCAGCGGAAGCATGTACAGCACGGCTGTGCATGTTGTACGCGTATCTGTGTTATTATTATTATTATTATTTCTCCTTTATTCACTTCTTTCGAAGGCGATAAGCCAGACCCACCGGGAAATATTTCCATGGGTGGGACAGCAAAAAGAAAGTGAAAAAACAAAAACAAAAATAAATAAATAAATAAAACCTAAAAACCAAAGGGACAAGAACTAGTTGAAGGAAGAGGAAGAAAGGAAAGAAACTCAATCCGAACTCCAACATCAAAACAATAATAAAGAATTTGCAGCGACAGGCAAAATACATCAACCAATGAAGGGAGTAGTAACAAAGGAAATATCAGTCTTTATCAGTCGTTATTCAAGTCTCTTAGCTATTGAACATGCAAACGCAGCAGAGGTGCATCTACATGTTAAGGATAGTTCTCAGTATTTTAATCGAACCTTGTATAGCCTCCTGTTGCACAATAGCCAGGTCTCCTCCCTGCACAGTCCGAAGGCATTGAGGAGTCTCCCCCACCAAGCCTCCCAGGGCACCGACAACCACAGGGACCACGTCAACCTGGTTGAGGGACCAAATCCTCGAAATCTCCCGCTTCAAATCATAATATTTCGAGCGCTTTTCAGCCATTTTCTTATTGATGTTGTTCTCACCAGGAACGCTGATGTCTATAATGTAGGCGATGCGCTCCTTGTCATCAACAAGGAGCAGATCGGGCCTGTTTGCTGATAGTTTCAGGTCAGTTGGGACCGAATACTCCCAATAGAGGCGATACTGATTACTCTTGACCAATGCCTTGAGCTGGTGGTCGAATCGTGAAGCACCAGTAGGTAGATCTCGTGCTTTACACATTTCGAAGTGCACATACTTTACTATCCGGTTATGTCGTTCAATGTAACTGGTCCGAGCAAGAACTGGGCAGGCACTGACAATGTGGTCAATTGTTTCTAAGCTGCCCTTGCAAAGCCTGCAATTGGCATCAGTTCGAGGAATTGACTTCATTATGGCGTATTGGTAATTTTTCGTTTTGAGGGATTGGTCTTGTGCTGCCATAATCATGCCTTCAGTTGAAGGTTTCAGTGTCCTTGATTTCAACCACATGAAGGTAAGCTCCTTATCTAGGCGATTCTCCTCCAATCGGCTCCAATATCTCCCATGCAGCGGCATAGTGGAAAGTGTTTTGGATTTTCGCTCAGCGCACGCTTGTTTAATGGTATGCTTATTGGGTAAAGCTGGTCCAGCTGCTGGCAGATCCAAACTCGACAGGAACTTAGCGGCCTTTGCAGTTATTGAGTGGCTTTTTGTTGTAGGTTTTTGTTGATGATACTGATAAAGCAGGCTTATTCTGTCTATTGGGCTGGTACTCATGTAGCGGGCCAGGCCACACATGCTCCGGCCGTGCATATCCTCACAAGAGACCAAGCCCCGGCCTCCATCTCCCCTCTTCATGTAGAGCCTGTTGACTGAGGCTTTGGGGTGGTGAAATCCAGACGCAGTCAAGGCTGATCTTGTCACTCGATCTGTGGTCTTGATTTCAGCCTCGGTCCAATTTACGATTCCATAACTATATGTCATAACCGGCAGAGCATACGTATTGATGGCCTTGATCATGTTTCGCGCATTCAATCCACTGTTAAGAAGCAAATACAATCTCTTTTTGTATTCTGCAGTGAGTTGCGTCTTGAGCTTCGGGTGAGGTATCATGGCTGCTTGCACTACTCCAAGGTACTTGTATGTTTCATTGAGTCGTAGCGACTCTGCAATGGTCTCATCGCCAACCTGGATAGAGCATCCTTCATCTGGTTTTCCTCTCCTGACGTGCATTATTATTATTATTATTATTATTATTATTATTATTATTATTGTTATTATTCGGATGGTGAGCCAATCAAATAATTGTGAAAAGAAGAAAGACAAAATGTTACAAGTTATGACTAACTGTCCACCAAAGTAACCAGATCTTATACAGTCAGTGAGTGCGACAAAATGGCACAAAACTGACATTGCGTTGCGCTTTCCTTCCCCTCTTGGACCTTTCCGAACATGAGCCTTCCAAGTTGGAAGGTTGTTGGTTTGCGCCTTGGAGAAGTATTGGAGCTAGGTGTCAGGTCGCCGAATGTCTCAGTACTCCTTGTCAGTTTTGTGCCATTTTGTTGCACTCGCTGACTGTATAAGATCTGGTTACGTTGGTGGATAGTTAGTCATAACTTGTAACATTTTGTCCTTCTTCTTTTCACAATTGTTATTATTACTATTATTATTATTATTTAAAGAGTCGGCGTGGAGAATTATTATTAGTACCGGTATGTAGTTGTCCGTGGTGTACATGCATGCATACACATTATACATGTGATATGATGATGATGTGATACATTAGATATGATGATGATGTGATAAATGTGATATGATGATGATGTGATACATTAGATATGATGATGATGTGATACATTAGATATGATGATGATGTGATACATTAGATATGATGATGATGTGATACATTAGATATGATGATGATGTGATACATTAGATATGATGATGATGTGATAAATGTGATAATTATGATGATGATGTGATACATTAGATATGATGATGATGTGATAAATGTGATATGATGATGATGTGATACATTAGATATGATGATGATGTGATACATTAGATATGATGATGATGTGATACATTAGATATGATGATGATGTGATACATTAGATATGATGATGATGTGATACATTAGATATGATGATGATGTGATACATGTGATATGATGATGTAGTGATACATGTGATATGATGATGAAAACGCTGAAATATAAAGAGTAGGCTATGGTCAGTACAGACTGTACTGTGAAGGTGATAATGACTGGTATGACTTGTGCTTGTAGCTAAGGATAATGAGATGTATTGTGAAACTTAGTTGCAGTACACGACGAAAGAACCGAGTACCAGTGCCTGAAACCCTGTATGTGTTATTCTTTCACTGGACCGGCTTTAGTGCCGTTGCTGCACAGTTCAATGTGCCTCCCATTGTACATTCCCATCCCACCGAAATACTTATCAAATGTTTCAAAGTATGTTTCCTTTGGGGTCCACAACAACCATGCAAAACGATTCGTTGCTCAACTTACGGCCCGGCTACATCTTGGAATAGGGTACGCCTCAAATATGCCCCCCCCCCCTCAAAAAATTGAAACGACTGAAGTATGGGACACAGGGTAAGTGCTGGTACAACATACGACGAGCACATGACAAAAAGCTACTAACAAACCATAACTATGAGTCAAATCATCACCTCAGTCACATCACCACCACACAAAACCAGGCCTACATCCTTATTATTATTATTATTATTTATTCTTCTTTTACTAGGGAATTCCCAACAGGCGTCAGCTGGAAGGCAACAGCCATCATGTGCAGACTTCAATGGACTGCATCACAAAATTGCCAAAATTCAAGCGCCCCAACAGGAATAAGTTACACTCACACCTCGTTTATCCAGGGTGGTCCGGGACCGAGCACTGCCCGTAACTTTGAAATGTCTGTAACTCTGAGTCACGTACATTTGAGGGAATGGCTAGATCTATGGCATGATGTCACTACAGAGGTTCCGCACTACGTAAGTGGGCGGGAAACCCGTAAATTCGCGAGTTTTCACTCCACTTTTGGAAAGTTGTCTACGAAGACTACATAAATTGAGCTCTACTAATGGAGGTGCTCCGTAAGTGGATTAGGGTGTAAATTTATGACTCTCCCTCCGTAAGTGGATTGGGGTATACATTTATGACTCTCTCCCTAAGCCGTACACTGTCGCGTTTGGAGTTGCCAAGGGCAGCTACATGATTGGAAACTGCGTATGGCGGAACACGGATCCATATGCAGTGTACGTAAGACTTTCCATAGATCGACTACGTTATAACGTTAGTACTAACTTAATTGCGTTGTGCGGATCCACGAAAGTGACAAAAGAGTAGCAATTTTTCGACTTGAAGTTTCCCAAAGAGTGCCCGGTAGACCGAAGTGCCCGTGACTTTGGTGTTAGGGTAATGAGGTATCAGTGTACACCTCATATTATCTCAACCATGCACTGCAAGATACCTGTGACTTTGGTGTCAGGGTAATCAGGTATCAGTGTACACCTCATATTATCTGAACCCCGCACTGCAAGATACCCGTGACTTTGGTGTTAGGGTAATCAGGTATCAGTGTACACCTCATATTATCTGAACCCCGCACTGCAAGATACCTGTGACTTTGGTGTCAGGTTAATGAGGTATCAGTGTACACCTCATATTATCTGAACCCCGCACTGCAAGATACCCGTGACTTTGGTGTCAGGTTAATCAGGTATCAGTGTACACCTCATATTATCTGAACCCCGCACTGCAAGATACCCGTGACTTTGGTGTCAGGGTAATCAGGTATCAGTGTACACCTCATATTATCTGAACCCCGCACTGCAAGATACCCGTGACTTTGGTGTCAGGGTAATCAGGTATCAGTGTACACCTCATATTATCTGAACCCCGCACTGCAAGATACCCGTGACTTTGGTGTTAGGGTAATCAGGTATCAGTGTACACCTCATATTATCTCAACCACGCACTGAGTGACCATGCACTGCAAGATACTGTAAGTCTACAAATTTTCGCCCATTCAAATTTCAGCTTCCCAGGGCTAAAACACATTTTGGCTGCAACAAATTTTCGGCCTGTTCTGCTGCTGCCTGTATACACTGTCACACTAAACTTTGCAGAACAAAATTTCGGCTGCAACCAATTTTCAGGCAAATATGATCAGGGGAAGAGTGTGTTGCTCCCTACATGGGAGCTCGCGGTTTTCCTGCCGACTTGAATTCTCACTTGACTGACTCACGACTGCCATCCAGAGAACACGAGAAGTCCATCGAACCGTCCACTCGGCAAACCTGCAAGAAGGCACCGCTCCCTGCTCAATACACAGTGTTTCGGTGAATTCACGCCTCATCAGTTGAGCTTGAGTAGGCTGAGGAACTGTGTATGTTTGTGCCTGAAGAGCACCACTTATACAGTGCTCTCCAGGCACAAACGTCACCAGTACAGGGATACAAACTTACGGAGACGCTCCGTTTCCAGCGCGACAAACACCTCGTGAACACCAGATAGCAGCGTGAGTCAGTGTCGCTCATGGAGGTGCTGAACAAACGCTGAGGAGCGTTGGCCATTCACAACGTTGTTGCCTCCAAACCATTTAATTTGCAAGCCCGCGCTGGGGACAACAATGTGAAGAAGAGGTTGGTGCGACTTTGGCGATATTGGTTGACTTCCAGTAGTGAACATCTCTATCAACGTCCAATACATGGGTATACCCGATGACGGAAAGCACTTCCTCAAGCTCCAACAACAGGCACCACACCAGACACCTGTATGCCAAACCTTGCAGCCTGGTCACCTCTATGCAGTCTAACAAGACATCTGCAAAAACATCCTGTGTCACTCAATATACAAGATATCCTCTCCGAAGTGACTCGAGTTTCACCAGCAGCAATGCTTTGCTGGGGTCCAAAAGGTATTGAACAAATCCTGATTAGTGTGATCTCATTGATCTGGGAAGATCAGTCAAACTCGCTATTCTACTATGACACATGGTCAGTGCAGGCCCTGCAGCACCGCTCTCATGATGCAACAGTGTCACGCTTGACTTCGGTCATACTGTCAGGATATGTGGCCCCAGAGAGGATATGCTTGCTGTTTGGAGTAACAAGGACTGTCTGTGCATATGTTTTGTTAGACTGCGTAGAGGTGACCATGCTGCAGTGTTTGGCATACATGTCTCTAGCATGATGCCTGTTATCGGAGCTTAAGAAAGCACTGTCCGTCGTCAATGGATAGTCAATGGATAGGAAATTTATCTTGTTGTTAGTGCAAGTAGTATGTGGTAAAGTGTGAACATATTCTAATATGCCTATTTCAAGTAAACGTGCAATAGTTTTTGGACAGTATGCCCCATATTCTAATATGCCTATTTCAAGTAAACGTGCACTAGTTTTTGGACAGCATGTCCCAGTTCCCTTCGGGGAACGGACACGATAATTTACTCTTTTTTTAATGTCCCAGGTGGTAACGGAGACAGTCCACTATCTTGTAGTGTATGGTTCAGAAAATACGAGTCCTCACTCCTTCCTGTTGGGCTGCTTGAAGCTTAGCTATTTTGTTACGGATGCAATTCATTGACATCTGGACATGATTATGGGTATTGCCTTCCAGGTTGTAGGCATGGATTGGTATGGTGATAGTGTGATTCGGATGAGGCAATGCAGCAATTATGCTTGCATAGTGATGATGTGTTCTTAGTTCTATCATGCATGTTGCACTAGCGCTCGGTTTCTGTCCCCAAAGTCGTTTTTTGTGGGGGGGGGGGGGGGGGAGGCATAGCTACATTTCTGCCACTCTCATCTCCATCTATCTTCTTCTCCTTCTCGACATCATACTCCGTTTCACAACCACCGTATTTTCCTGGTTAGAAGTCGACCTTTTAGTATGACCTACAGAAAAAATTAAAAGAAGGTGGTCGACTTGCTTGAGTTACTGGCAAACAGCTTTTGATCATATTGATATTGAACCGGTGAATCGAGACCCCATGTAGTGGGATAGATTTATCACGGGTAAAATACGGTGCTCTCGGCTCCATCTTCCTCATCTACAGAGAGCCAGAGACAGGCAGACAGAGAGAGAGAGAGAGAGGGGGGGGGGGGCAGCAACAGAGCGAGAAAAAAAACTTACCTTAGTGTACGCAAACTCATTTGTGCCAGCCTGGTGGCAATCTGGTTATCCAAAATCCACATACCGTAATCTAGCGCATATAAGACCATGGTGTCATATTCGAATATTAGACCACCTCTGTGAATGAAAATCAGATGCGTACACTGTACATTGATCTCCGTCCCGATGCACATGCTAGCATGTGATATGTGTGGAGCATGCATGCATGCTGTGTGCCGCTGCACATGTACTAGTATATATGATAACAAGGAACCGAGTGACCGAGTGTCTATTGAGTGTATCTACACATATATACACCAATATGAAAACCCAGGCGAAGCCGAGGTTTTTATAACTGGTGTATATATCTCGGTATACACGAGGTTCATGTGTTATGATATACTTATACCTCTTCATATTCACCGTGTGTGACCTCCTAACGGCTTGTTCCCCGCCGACAACTACTGCTAATTTCCCTTAGCGGTGTATATGGAGATACACACACCGCTAAGGGAGAGCATGCCTAAGACGGTAAGTGCATATGGAGTGAGGTATAATTGCACATATACATGTTGATGCCATGTTTGTCTCTCGCATATAAGACCATGTTCTTATATGCGATGTTTGTCTCTGGCATAAAAGACCATGTTCTTATATTTGACCATGTTCTTCTATTTGAAGGTAAAAGCACTAGTGAAAGGACAGAAAACAGCGATTTTTCCACTATAAGGGGCCGTCCAAGGTTACCAATAGTATTTTCAAAACGAAAAGTTTTCGTTTGGGGGTGGGTGGGTTTGAAGGAGTTTCGTTTTGAAAATAATTATTGAATGCAGATGGAGAATACCCAGTTACTTCTGGGTGTCGAAAATTGACATCAATATTTTATTGGAATTCGTTTTACCTGCAGAAAAGGTAGGTGGGTGGGTGGGTGCTGAAAAATACTAAAACTTTTCGTTTAGCAAAAACTATTGGTAACCCCGGACAGCCCCTAAGACGGCGGGCGCAAGATTACGGTAATTAGAGTGGAGTGCACATCAGCGCTCACCATACCCTTTGTGGCGATTTTGTAACATTTCTTTTTGTCCAGTATCTGCTTTTATAATTGGTGTACAGGCCAACTCTTGACTCCTTTCCAAGTACGATGCCACTTGGGCTTAGCGGTCCCTGCATCAAGTGGAATCCTGTCCGTATCGGACAAATTTTCATGCACGGAAGGGCTGCCATAGAAAACTCACCGCAGCAAGCGGAATACTGTCGAACGTGGAAAGCAGAACGGATTTCATGCACAGGTGAGCACAGATAGTTTCAAAACTGACATTGAATTGCTAGTTGAACAAACTGTTGTGATTGTACATTTGTTTGTAGGATGTGTTTAGGTTGGGTGTGTGATGTAGAGGGTGTGGCATGTAGAGGGTGTGTGATGTAGAGGGTGTGGCATGGGGGGGGGGGGGGGGGGAAGGGGGGCATACTATCATGCGAAAAAGGGAGAAGGGGAGAGTTTTTGTTGGCAGAAGTTGTTTACTGTTTGGCGTTTGGAACTTACAGAAAGGGGGGGGGGGGGCGGGGGCAGTGCCCTCCTACTCTGATTGACCTCCCCCCCCCCCCCCCGTGAAAAAGTGGCGCTCCCTCCTTTGTCGATTTTTGGTGTTTTTCATGTCATTCAACGAAAACGCAGTCGATAGTCATGAGGGGGCTCAGAAAGGCACATTTGTCTGGGGTGAAGGGTTCGCCACCGTACGTTGCTTTCGGCATGGCACGACAATATTTGCAAAATGGGTTACTGGGTAACTGTTTCCCCTGCCCCCCCCCCCCCCCCCCGACCCCACTATTTTGATCTGGCTTGAACCCTGCACACTCAAATAACTACTGAAATACTGTAAAAGTCATATATATATATATATATATATATATATACACACAACAACAAGGTTGTC
The DNA here is from genome assembly GCF_964019385.1 of Sycon ciliatum. NCBI lineage: Eukaryota > Metazoa > Porifera > Calcarea > Leucosolenida > Sycettidae > Sycon > Sycon ciliatum. The sequence goes on from NC_088646.1 coordinate 14,709,792, forward strand.
AGTTTCATAACACTAAAAGCTTTTCACCCATTTTCATCAGTAGATACATGGGAATGAGCAAGAACGAAAACGAAGCCAGAATTTATACTGGGGGTAGAGAATCAGCAAGAATATTCTTACGCGCCTCAAGTTCACACTACACTACCATAAGAATGTATGGAGCAGTGGAAAAATGCGGGAAACAACACATGAGGGGAATGCAGTACCAGAACAAACACGTGATAAAGTTTTCAGTCCGGTTGCAGCTTGAACAGCCGCAGCACCTTGATGTGCTTCTTTTGTCGACACAGCTCTGGCCTCAAACTGCGAATGTACAGCGCCTCCAGTGTGAATCTGTGCACGCTGTTCCGGGCTGGTGTGATGACACTGAAGCTGCTGTTGCGTTCTTGCGGGATGCATTCAGGTTGCGCCTGCAAATGCTTTGTGATGGCGCTATCACTTGTTGCCACACGTTTGTCAGGCGGCTTCTTGTACAGCTTGTCTGGGATATGCTGCTTGATCCTTTCCGAGAATCGCTGACATGTCTCACCAACGTACGTTCGCTCACAGCGACACGCATACTTATAAATAAAATTACTATTTTCAAGAGTTGGTGAAACATCCTTCGCGATAGACCTGAATGCGGGCCTGGTTGTATAAATTACAATGGGGGATACTGTAGGATAGCAGTTCAAAATTGCAGCTTTAATCTTTTTGCGGAAGGCAATGCAATTTTGCCCTTTCCACGGCAATTTTGTGATAATACGCGTTGCAGGTTCAAGTTGTGCAGAAGCTGTATCTGGGCTAGGTTCAAGAACGCTTGTCATGACTCGCTTGAGTACTTTGAGTGGGTAACCGTTAGAACACAGAATATCCTCTAGCTTAGCAATTTCAGCTGATAATAGTGATGGTGAGCAGATGGTTTTAGCTCTGAAAGTTAATGATCTGATCAAATTGATTTTGTTTCTAGTGTCACAAAACGAGTCCCAGCGGGTGTAAAGACCTGTGAACGTCGGCTTTCTATATACTGTGGTGAGCAATTCTGTGGAAGAATGCTTAATCAATACATCAAGAAACGGCAATTCTCCATTATTCTCCTCCTCCATTGTAAACTGGAGAGCTGGGTGAAGATTATTTAAACGCTCAGAGAATTCCAATGCCAGTTTCCGGTTGTGAAATGCTGCGAATGTGTCATCCACATAACGCCTATAGAATTGGGGCCAATGACTGTCTGGAATTGTGTTCTCAAAATATCCAACAAAGATATTGGCTAGCACGGGGCCCAAGGGTGAACCCATGGCTACTCCGTCCCTCTGTGCGTACATATTGCCATTGAAACTGAACTGCACGTCTGATGTGGCTTTGAAAAGCAGCTTCTTGAAAAGATCTTGGGGTATTTGCGGGGCTGATATTTCATCATCATGGTATAGCGACTGTATGCAGATATCTATTGTTTCCTTGAGAGGCACGTTTGTAAAGAGGCTGACTACATCGAAAGAGCACAGGAACAGCGATCCAGAGTTCTCTGCCTGCTGCTGGCCAAATTCCCGTACATCATCCACGAACTCGAATGTATCCTTAGTTGCGTGGGCGGAATATTTGTTCAGGACTGGTTTTAGTAATTCAGCTAACCACTTGGCCATTTCGTGTTGGGGAGCATTGATCATGGACAGGATTGGTCGAAGTGGCACGTCTTTCTTATGTATTTTCGGTACGCCATAGAGCACAGGTCGGCACGAGCCAACGGGTCGGATCCGGTCGTAATCTATATTGAGTATTTTTCCAGCCTTTTTGTATCGCAATAGGTATGCCTGCAAGGCGCGTTCATCCAGGTAAGTGCGGTCATGCGTTTCCGTCGGTCCCAGGAGTTGAAACTTCGATGCATCAGCCAGAATAGCATTCATCTTGTCATTGTAATCACTTCGCTGCATTATCACCACTCCATTCCCTTTGTCCGGCCTGCTGATTATTATATCTTTGTTATTCTTTATTTTCCTGATGGCTGCCATATGCTTGTCGTTGAGAGGATAATCGGTTTTATCTGCTTTACTGTTACTAAACTCTTCTGCAAGATTCGCCAACGCTGCTTGACACGTATCCCTCTTGGCATCACTCACTGGTACGCAGCGCTCCAATTGATCATTTGTTAGTTCGAATTCTGCCTGCAAAATTGCATTGCCTTCCGCAAAAAGATTAAAGCTGCAATTTTGAACTGCTATCCTACAGTATCCCCCATTGTAATTTATACAACCAGGCCCGCATTCAGGTCTATCGCGAAGGATGTTTCACCAACTCTTGAAAATAGTAATTTTATTTATAAGTATGCGTGTCGCTGTGAGCGAACGTACGTTGGTGAGACATGTCAGCGATTCTCGGAAAGGATCAAGCAGCATATCCCAGACAAGCTGTACAAGAAGCCGCCTGACAAACGTGTGGCAACAAGTGATAGCGCCATCACAAAGCATTTGCAGGCGCAACCTGAATGCATCCCGCAAGAACGCAACAGCAGCTTCAGTGTCATCACACCAGCCCGGAACAGCGCGCACAGATTCACACTGGAGGCGCTGTACATTCGCAGTTTGAGGCCAGAGCTGTGTCGACAAAAGAAGCACATCAAGGTGCTGCGGCTGTTCAAGCTGCAACCGGACTGAAAACTTTATCACGTGTTTGTTCTGGTACTGCATTCCCCTCATGTGTTGTTTCCCGCATTTTTCCACTGCTCCATACATTCTTATGGTAGTGTAGTGTGAACTTGAGGCGCGTAAGAATATTCTTGCTGATTCTCTACCCCCAGTATAAATTCTGGCTTCGTTTTCGTTCTTGCTCATTCCCATGTATCTACTGATGAAAATGGGTGAAAAGCTTTTAGTGTTATGAAACTGACAACCTTGTTGTTGTGTGTATACAAATTTTGTTCGCCTACGTCTCTATTTAAATATATATATATATATATATATATAACGAAGTGCTAACTCCAACGAGTTAAAGGGGAAGTATACCCTAAAATCAAATTTTCACCAGTTGTCTTCTGGGTGCTGAGTCGAATGGTCTTGGTCCGAGGAAGCTGCGACGCTCCCTTCCTACTTGAATCCCAATCGAACTCGCGCACTTCCACCGAAACTGGGTGACTGCGCCCTACTAGATGGGGATTTGTATGCAAAATGTCACTAAAAGCGCCATTTCGTTCTTATTAAAGCACGGATGACCGCGATTGGCCCATATGTTGTAGTCTTTTGGACGCTGAGTCGACTGGTTTTGGTCCGAAAAGGCTGCGATGCAGCGTTCCTCCTTTATTTCCAATCGAACATGGTTGAACAAGCGGTCACGTGCTCCTGGGTGCCCAAATCACCTGGTCACCGCGCCAGCAGGCGACAACTTTCACACCAAGGTTCAACTCGAGTTCAACTCGAGTGACAGGACTGCACCCAAAAAAGGTCAAACAGGCTAGTAAGTTGTACCCTGCAGGCACGGTGACCAGGTGACTGGTGTACGCAGGAGCACGTGACCGCTTGTTCAACCATGTTCGATTGGGAATAAAGGAGGAACGCTGCATCGCAGCCTTTTCGGACCAAAACCAGTTGACTCAGCGTCCAAAAGACTACAACATATGGGCCAATGGCGGTCATCCGTGCTTTTATAAGAACGAAATGGTGCTTTTAGTGACATTTTGCATACAAATCCCCATCTAGTAGGGCGCAGTCACCCAGTTTCGGTGGAAGTGCACGAGTTCAATTGGGAATAAAGGAGGAAGGGAGCGTCTCAGCTTCCTCGGACCAAGACCATTCGACTCAGCACCCCGAAGACTACAACTGGTGAAAATTTGATTTTAGGGTATACTTCCCCTTTAACGAGGAGAAATCTGTCGTTAAAATATAAATCGTTATACAGAAATCGATACATATACTGTTCTATTGAGCGTTGAGAATGCGCGAGAATCGTCACCTTTGGTACACGTAAACTAGTCAATTTTGGGAAATGGTTATATATGCGCCTCGTTAGAATAATGGCTTTTACAGTATGATATTCATAAGGTTGAGGGAGTTGAAAATGGGAAAAAGTCTGAAGATAAAATTGACTGTCTCCACTAGGACTCGAATCAGGGACCCACGCTTATGTCCAGAGATGCTCCACCACTAAGAAGTAACTGTTTATGATAAAGAATGAAGCAATGAAGCCTCAACTGATAATACTTAGTATTGATAAATGTTTGATAATTTGGGGCTCTCCTCGTACTAGTTTGGGCGTTAACATTAGCCTGTGTAGTGTCACAGAAAGCATGAGTTTCGAAGTCTGAAGAAAATGTTGAAAGGTCTCTGCTGGTATGTCAGCTACACCATAGCTCGGTGGTTAGAGCATTGTTGGCCTATAGCGAAGGTCCCTGGTTCCAACCCTGGTTCTGATGGTGACAATCAAATTTTCTTCAGACCCTTTCCCTTTTCAACACCCTGAACTGAAAAATAAATAATAAATTAGAATTTGTTTGACACTTTATGCAGCTTCATATCAGGCCAAGCAGCCACAACTGAAAAATTATATTTTGTGGATAAACCGGTGTGCAGCGCTGCATCAAACATCGTACAGTACTTGTGCATGAAATGGATTTGTGATTTGAGTGCGACGCCTCCTTGTCCGAGTCCTGAGATTGATGTCTCCGTGGTGGATTAAAATGAATCTTCAACAGTATATTTTCCTTGTGTCTGCTGCTGCACCGTAGCAATCGCTTTCTTTCAAATATTTATAATTATGCTACTTTGCGCGTTGGTGCATCTACAAAATATATCTAGCCAAACCTAGTTGACTGTGCTCGCATCGGGACGATTGCTCCTCGAAACTTGTCTCCAACAACTAGTCAGGACTCTAGCCAGGTGAAAATAGCAGAAGGGAGGGGGGGGGGCAGGGGAAACAGTTACCCATTTTCCCTTTCCAAAATTATCTTGCCACCCAAAATGCAACGTACCCCAACTTCACCCCAGACAAGGGTGCCTTTGTGAATCCTCTGTTAGTGACTGTCGACTGTATTTTCGCTGAATAGCCCGGAAAAACACAAACAAACGACAAGTGAGAAGGGGGGGGGCACCACTTTGTTTACAGGAGGGCGCTCAATCAGAGTACGGGGTGCTCCGCCACCGTACCCCCTTTTGGCTAGAACTCTGCTGATGTTCAGAAAAGGATACGGGAAGATGTGGAAGCATAGTATGATGCTGAACTAGTTTTTTGAATTGGCTGGGTAGGTGGTTGCCATTCAGTGAGATGTAGCCTAACAGTTGTGATGGAGTAAGTTGTTGCTATCCTCTACACACTTTCCTCCTCGCTATTTAAAATGTTCCATTTATGTCTTGCTTTTTTTGCTGCCGATAGCGAAGATGTGACATGACTTCTTATAGTTGATGTTTTTGTCCTTTTACAGGAAACAGTGAACGGGGCATTCAAATTTATGAGATGGTGAGTGCATGGAAAGAATAGCAGACTGACAGCGATGACAGAATTGAATTTCAGGTTGTATCGCTGTTGCAATTGCACACGAGTGTTAAGTTGCTGGAAGTTTCGCATGTGCCATCCACAATGTGGTCTTATCTGGTGAGATGTTTCGGCAGGGGGCGGGAATTAGATCAAGGCTGTCAAGTGCAGTACGATGTACAACAACATGGAAGTTCAGACTCGATGTGCTGAATTGTGCACATGTTCATCCTGCACTGGCACGTATTGTGCACAGCAGTGCATGCGTCGGTTCAACATCGTATTTCCTTGTATACGCCGAAGTCCTTCACAGGCAGAAAATCGACAGGGGGTGGCAACTAGAGAGGGGGCGGTTCAACAGTACTTTACGGTGGAAATAGTGACGTCACATGCCATATCTATGGCCTTTCCCTATCAAAGTGTATGTGATTCGGATTTACGGACATTTCAATTTCAAAGTTACGGTCAGTGCCCTGTCCCAGGCCGCCTGGATAAACTAGGCATGAATGTATACCGTGTTTTCCTGTTTGTTAGCCGCACCGGGGTCTAAGATACCGGTTTTTTTTCTTGTGCATGCGTACATGCACAGGGGTGTGTGTGTGTGTGTGTGTGTGTGTGTGTGTGTGTGTGTGTGTGTGTGTGTGTGGGCATGTGTGTGTGTGTGTGTGTGTGTGTGTGTGTGTGTGTGTGTGTGTGTGTGTGTGTCCTCACCCACTTACTGAGGTGTGGTGAGCCCATAAGTGGGATCATTCCAAGTCCACTCTAGTTTGGGGATTTCAGGGGGTGTCGGCCGCTGGGTGGTTCAATGGCCATTTGAGTCATCTTTCCAAGATTCCTTTTGAGTCTCTCTCCCCTCTCCCGGGGATACCCACGTGACCAGTTTTGGCAGTGAGCAAGTACAAGTACAAGTGTGTGTGTGGGGGGGGGGGGGGCATGTCTGAGGTCTGAGGTGTGTGTGTGTGTGTGGAAAAAAAGACCAAAAATAGGGATTCACTGGCCAGAAAAAGTCACTTCAAATAGCTGTATGGTGTAGACCAGGCTGTATAGTGACGGTCAATTCTTCAGCCTTGCAAGCTGTTGAATGGTGCAATCCCAGCACAAGTTGCTATGGCTTCTGCCATAGCATTGCTATCATCGCCTCCAGCGATGGTCGTCAAAAGGTGTGTGTGTGTGTACGACTGTGCGTGCGTGTGTATGTGTGTGCGCGTGGGTGGGTGTTTGTGTGTGTATTAATTTTAAAAGTGTGTGCATGTGTGTTTTACGTACGTGTTTGTGCGTGGGTGTGCATGTGGGTGTGCATGTGTTTGTGCATCCATTTTCTTAGGTTGATAGCAAGCTAATTGTACTCTGACAACACTTCTTGTATGGCAGTACGCGGCCATAGATGGAAACATATGCTTTGCAAGATACTGTCTTCGACGGGAGGAGTACTCTCTGAGTTATTGTCGGCTGAGCTACACTATGGCAGAGGCTGCACAAACTTCCACAAGGTGGTCTGGAAGTGAGACATCATTGTAGTAATGCTAGAGCTATGCTATATTTGAAAATGTCTTATATATTTTTCTTTTGTGTATCACTTAATAACCACTGTAGGAGGTGCTCCATTTACGCTGCAAGTACCATAGGGAAAGTGTGCAAGTACCATAGGGAAAGTGTGCTGCTCATGATGGGGAAAGTGTGCAAGTACCATAGGGAAAGTGTGCTGCTCAGGATGGGGAAAGTGTGCAAGTACCATAGGGAAAGTGTGCTGCTCAGGATGGGGAAAGTGTGCAAGTACCATAGGGAAAGTGTGCTGCTCAGGATGGGGAAAGTGTGCTAATGGTAGGGAAAGGGTAGAAAATGCTACTGCTGCAGGGACATAACTAAGTAAATTCTCCATGTTCAGTAAACAAATAGGCCCACCAGTGCAGATAGACCACACTAGAGCGGAGAGACCACACTAGGGCAGAGAGACCACACTAGAGCGGAGAGACCACACTAGAGCGGAGAGACCACACTAGGGCAGAGAGACCACACTAGAGCAGAGAGACCACACTAGGGCAGAGAGACCACACTAGGGCAGAGAGACCACACTAGAGCAGAGAGACTACACTAGAGCGGAGAGACCACACTAGAGCGGAGAGACCACACTAGAGCGGAGAGACCACACTAGAGCGGAGAGACCACACTAGAGCGGAGAGACCACACTAGAGAGACCACACTAGAGCGGAGAGACCACACTAGAGCAGAGAGACCACACTAGAGCAGAGAGACCACACTAGAGCGGAGAGACCACACTAGAGCGGAGAGACCACACTAGAGCAGAGAGACCACACTAGAGCGGAGAGACCATACTAGAGCGGAGAGACCACACTAGAGCAGAGAGACCACACTAGAGTGGAGAGACCACATTGTACCGGCATGCAAGACACACTAGTCAACCAAGACATGAAAGTTGACCAAGAATGTAGTGCCATGTATGTGACTGCTATTGCCATCAGACCTGGCCATCAGACCTGGCCATGAGAAAACAAGGCGAGTGTGCCTGTGCTATAGTATGTCAATAGCCATGTACATGACAATGCAGCCATTATATGCAACAAAGACAGATCATCAATAATGATGGAAATGTTTGCCCACAGCTCCTTGTTTCTAGTCCAAGGCCTGGGTTGAATAGTGACATATTGGAAATAAAGACACTTTTCCTTGTCTGCCGGAGTGTACATCCATGCCTCACGGGATAAGCGGGGCCAGCTTTAAAGAATATTGATATGCATATCAAGTTACATGTAGTCAGCTTAGTGAATCAGGTGCAAGCATCCCGCTCACACCAAGGTGAACTTACCGACATTGCTACACTGTACTGGACCAGTTTGTCATGGCATTGAATTGGAAAGTTGTCTATTGAGACCACCGTCAACAGTAGAGTACACACTCAATTCATTTGTTTCAATTTAGCTAGCAGTGAATTCCAGAGAAAAGAAAATGTTGGCCGTTTGGCCTGTCTCTCCAGCATGGTTCAACCGAAATTTGACTCTGAATAAAGACACAAAGTTATAGGAATTACTGCTAGTGCCTGTCAGTCAACATAGTCAACATAGTCAACATAGTCAACATGGTCAACATGGTCAACATAGTCAACATGGTCAACATAGTCAACATGGTCAACATAGTCAACATGGTCAACATAGTCAACATGGTGTGTTGCGTTGTCTGTCTACATTTACAAGAATCAACTCAAACCCTCAAACTAGTGAGAGAAAAAATAATAATAATAATAATCACTCAATCTGCGGACAGAACTGTTTCGTCCTTTGTGGACTCGTAATAATAATAATGGTACTATGGGATTATACTTTAGTAGAAGTAGTACTTGCAGCGTAAATGAACCATTTTGACTCTCCGATAACCCACCGTTGTTTTGTGATATCATGCCGTGGCTTTATGATCCTGTATACTCGTACGTATATTGCTATTCCCCCATTCACATTGTGCAAGTACACGGAACAGTCACCCCATTCACATTGTGCAAGTACACGGAGCAGTCAGTTTTCAGAGCATAAGATTTTTAGATACTTTGCTATGGGCTAGAATTCCCTGGTTCTGTTGCCGTCCTAGCAAACAGAATGGTTTTGTGCATGTACTCACAATGTACTGCATAGTAAAGCAGTTTAAGTAAGTTATACTGTATCGAGATCAACACTGATTTTTGTGATCTTGCTCCTTTACAATTCTTGCATCCTGATAACTATTTACATGTGGCCTTGTAAACTTTTCAGTCTTCCATGTTCATTTCAAGTTCTTGTTTTCTACGTGTATTTCTTAGAGACAATCAGTTTACTTTTTTTTTTTGTGTGTTTTGTTTCAACTTCAATTGAGTCCTTCCGTTTTTGTATCTTTAACATGCCGGATTTCCACAAATCACTGTTTTCCCCCTGTAATGATGTACAGGTTTATCTTCTTTTTAATCCTTTTTATTTCTTGCTTCTCATTACTTTTATCTTGCTTGTCCTCTCCTCTCCTCTCTTCCTTCCACACTCTTGCCATTACAATTAAACTTCACTTTATAAAACTAAAATCAATACTGTGCACTGTGCATGTGGTTGGGTCATTCTGCATAAAAAAAATTACGCAGGTAAAAAAATTCCAGGGCTTTCCAGAATCGGATCGTTTTAGGCAAAAACAACCAGGTTTATCAGAGAAATTGTATGGGTTACCATGGAAACAAACCTAATTCGCAACGAAATCCTGGTTGCCATGGCAACCGCTGTAAGCCTGGAAAATGGGCTAAAATACAGCATGGTTACCATGGCAACCGTGGCTTTTTTGCCTGGTTGCCATGGTAACTGTGTATTTTCTTCGAAAAACTGTGTTTTTATCGTTTTTTACATCTGAAATCGGAAGATTTTCCCATTTTTCGTCTTGATATTGGACAGCTGAGACAGACTCGGCCATGAATAGTGTGAACACAGTGCAGCTCTATAACACATGTCCATGTACATGGCTGGTGATATGCAATACAACTGATGACCATGGCATCTGCAGTATACACTTTACAGTCGTGTGATAATGAAGCCCTGCAAGGAATGGACATGCACAAGCATAAACAGTTTCAATCGAAGAGGAAAAAAATAAACGGTTTGCATACACACATAGTTCTGCAGATAGAACTCAGGACCTGTTCAGTGTACAAGCACATGCTTTTGGTTGTACTCGCTTGTACTCAAAATCAGCATGTAAATACAGAGCAGAGTGCGAGCCCAGAGTACAAGTATGAATACAGTGCAATACTTGAAGTACATACATGTAGTACCCGTAGTAGCCGTAGTAGCATTTTAGAGACTCAGCGAATAAACCGGTCACTGATCTAAAGTAGAACTCAGACCAGTAATATGTACAAGGTCATACTGTTCAGATTCTGCAGACGGAGTAGTATAGCATCTCATCTGAATATGATCATGCTTAAGCAGAGCGGCGCGGATGCAGTACAGTGCACAGATTATAATGACTGCAGGGTAGTCTTCAGCCTATGTACTGGGGTAGAGATACAGTAGTGCAGGGTAGTCTTCAGCCTATGTACTGGGGTAGAGATACAGCAGTGCAGGGTAGTCTTCAGCCTATGTACTGGGGTAGAGATACAGCACTGCAGGTTAGTCCTCAGCCTATGTACTGGGGTAGAGATACAGCACTGCAGGGTAGTCTTCAGCCTATGTACTGGGGTAGAGATACAGCACTGCAGGTTAGTCCTCAGCCTATGTACTGGGGTAGAGATACAGCACTGCAGGGTAGTCTTCAGCCTATGTACTGGGGTAGAGATACAGCAATGCAGGTTAGTCCTCAGCCTATGTACTGGGGTAGAGATATAGCACTGCAGGGTAGTCTTCAGCCTATGTACTGGGGTAGAGATACAGCACTGCAGGTTAGTCTTCAGCCTATGTACTGGGGTAGAGATACAGCAGTGCAGGGTAGTCCTCAGCCTATGTACTGGGGTAGAGATACAGCACTGCAGGGTAGTCTTCAGCCTATGTACTGGGGTAGAGATACAGCAATGCAGGGTAGTCTTCAGCCTATGTACTGGGGTAGAGATACAGCACTGCAGGGTAGTCTTCAGCCTATGTACTGGGGTAGAGATACAGCACTGCAGGTTAGTCCTCAGCCTATGTACTGGGGTAGAGATGCAGCACTGCAGGGTAGTCCTCAGCCTATGTACTGGGGTAGAGATACAGCAATGCAGGTTAGTCTTCAGCCTATGTACTGGGGTAGAGATACAGCAGTGCAGGGTAGTCCTCAGCCTATGTACTGGGGTAGAGATACTGCACTGCAGGTTAGTCTTCAGCCTATGTACTGGGGTAGAGATACAGCACTGCAGGTTAGTCTTCAGCCTATGTACTGGGGTAGAGATACAGCAATGCAGGGTAGTCTTCAGCCTATGTACTGGGGTAGAGATACGGCACTGCAGGTTAGTCCTCAGCCTATGTACTGGGGTAGAGATACAGCACTGCAGGTTAGTCCTCAGCCTATGTACTGGGGTAGAGATACAGCAGTGCAGGGTAGTCTTCAGCCTATGTACTGGGGTAGAGATACAGTAGTGCAGGGTAGTCTTCAGCCTATGTACTGGGGTAGAGATATAGTGTAGAGAACTGACGGATAGAGATCATAATCAACACCAATATGCTGTACTACAGCTGCTGTATCAACACACTCAAATTCTACCACACATGTACTAGCTGCACAAGAAGTCACACTACCATATTTGCCGGAGTTAGTGCGCACTTTAGAGGCACTATTCGTTCTGGCCCCAAATCGCAGGTGCACACTATGCAAATATGAAAATGCATGTACTGTACTTCGAGAACTAGTACAATTACAAGTAGTAAAACTGCTGTGAAGTGTGCCACCTCTGACCTCTGACCCTGCGCAAGCCATAAATAAAAAAATAAATTTCACGGTTCGCGTGAGACTCGGCTGGAAGCCGAGTTTTCCGCATCCGCCGTGGGAACGCCACCACCCTCTAGGATCAAAGGCGCAGATGCAGCGCCTAAACGGTGGCAAGCCATACGCATGCTCATTTTTTTTAGGATAAATTCTGACAATGGTCGCACTATAGTACTGCCTTTACCATCGATAATGTTCTCAAATCTCAAATCTAGGCGGCGGCGGCGCATTATACTCAGGATATCCGGATGTACCATGAGTTGCCAAAACCTTGCTCAAAAGAGGGGGTGCGCCTTATATACTCAGGTGCGCATCATACTCCGGCAAATACGGTATGTATTCCGTGCATTGGCAAAGCAGTAGATTATTACTTAGCGGCTGGCTACATACTAGTGGTACGCACATTTGCAAAAGACATCAGTACCAGTGCCTACTGATGGTCATGGGTAGAATGGTGACAACGGCGACGGCAGTAGCAGCAGCAGCTGTACACTATGCAGTCCAGCACTGACCAATCACTGGTCCCGCTGTACTCTGCGTTCTGCATCCGCAGCACTGACCAATCACTGGTCCCGCTGTACTCTGCGTTCTGCATCAGCAGCACTGACCAATCACTGGTTCCGCTGTACTCTGCGTTCTGCATCAGCAGCACTGACCAATCACTGGTCCCGCTGTACTCTGCGTTCTGCATCAGCAGCACTGACCAATCACTGGTTCCGCTGTACTCTGCGTTCTGCATCAGCAGCACTGACCAATCACTCTTCCCGCTGTACTCTGCGTTCTGCATCAGCAGCACTGACCAATCACTGGTCCCGCTGTACTCTGCGTTCTGCATCAGCAGCACTGACCAATCACTGGTTCCGCTGTACTCTGCGTTCTGCATCAGCAGCACTGACCAATCACTGGTTCCGCTGTACTCTGCGTTCTGCATCAGCAGCACTGACCAATCACTGGTCCCGTTGTACTCTGCGTTCTGCATCAGCAGCACTGACCAATCACTGGTCCCGTTGTACTCTGTGTTCTGCATAAGCAGCACTGACCAATCACTGGTTCCGCTGTACTCTGCGTTCTGCATCAGCAGCACTGACCAATCACTGGTCCCGTTGTACTCTGCGTTCTGCATCAGCAGCACTGACCAATCACTGGTCCCGTTGTACTCTGCGTTCTGCATCAGCAGCACTGACCAATCACTGGTCCCGTTGTACTCTGCGTTCTGCATCAGCAGCACTGACCAATCACTGGTCCCGTTGTACTCTGCGTTCTGCATCAGCAGCACTGACCAATCACTGGTCCCGTTGTACTCTGCGTTCTGCATCAGCAGCACTGACCAATCACTGTTCCCGCTGTACTCTGCGTTCTGCATCAGCAGCACTGACCAATCACTGGTCCCGCTGTACTCTGCGTTCTGCATCACCAGCACTGACCAATCACTGGTTCCGCTGTACTCTGCGTTCTGCATCAGCAGCACTGACCAATCACTGGTCCCGCTGTACTCTGCGTTTTGCATCAGCAGCACTGACCAATCACTGGTTCCGTTGTACTCTGCGTTCTGCATCAGCAGCACTGACCAATCACTGGTCCCGTTGTACTCTGCGTTCTGCATCAGCAGCACTGACCAATCACTGGTCCCGTTGTACTCTGCGTTCTGCATCAGCAGCACTGACCAATCACTGGTCCCGCTGTACTCTGCGTTCTGCATCAGCAGCACTGACCAATCACTGGTCCCGCTGTACTCTGCGTTCTGCATCAGCAGCACTGACCAATCACTGGTCCCGCTGTACTCTGTGTTCTGCATCAGCAGCACTGACCAATCACTGGTCCCGCTGTACTCTGCGTTCTGCATCAGCAGCACTGACCAATCACTGGTCCCGCTGTACTCTGCGTTCTGCATCAGCAGCACTGACCAATCACTGGTCCCGCTGTACTCTGTGTTCTGCATCAGCAGCACTGACCAATCACTGGTCCCGCTGTACTCTGCGTTCTGCATCAGCAGCACTGACCAATCACTGGTCCCGCTGTACTCCGCGTTCTGCATCAGCAGCACTGACCAATCACTGGTCCCGCTGTACTCTGTGTTCTGCATCAGCAGCACTGACCAATCACTGGTCCCGCTGTACTCTGCGTTCTGCATCAGCAGCACTGACCAATCACTGTTCCCGCTGTACTCCGCGTTCTGCATCAGCAGCACTGACCAATCACTGGTCCCGCTGTACTCCGCGTTCTGCATCAGCAGCACTGACCAATCACTGGTCCCGCTGTACTCTGCGTTCTGCATCAGCAGCACTGACCAATCACTGGTCCCGTTGTACTCTGCGTTCTGCATCAGCAGCACTGACCAATCACTGGTCCCGCTGTACTCTGCGTTCTGCATCAGCAGCACTGACCAATCACTGGTCCCGTTGTACTCTGTGTTCTGCATCAGCAGCACTGACCAATCACTGGTTCCGCTGTACTCTGCGTTCTGCATCAGCAGCACTGACCAATCACTGGTCCCGTTGTACTCTGTGTTCTGCATCAGCAGCACTGACCAATCACTGGTCCCGTTGTACTCCGCGTTCTGCATCAGCAGCACTGACCAATCACTGGTTCCGCTGTACTCTGCGTTCTGCATCAGCAGCACTGACCAATCACTGGTCCCGCTGTACTCTGTGTTCTGCATCAGCAGCACTGACCAATCACTGGTCCCGTTGTACTCCGCGTTCTGCATCAGCAGCACTGACCAATCACTGGTTCCGCTGTACTCTGCGTTCTGCATCAGCAGCACTGACCAATCACTGGTCCCGCTGTACTCTGCGTTCTGCATCAGCAGCACTGACCAATCACTGGTCCCGCTGTACTCTGCGTTCTGCATCAGCAGCACTGACCAATCACTGGTCCCGTTGTACTCTGCGTTCTGCATCAGCAGCACTGACCAATCACTGGTCCCGTTGTACTCTGCGTTCTGCATCAGCAGCACTGACCAATCACTGTTCCCGCTGTACTCCGCGTTCTGCATCAGCAGCACTGACCAATCACTGTTCCCGCTGTACTCCGCGTTCTGCATCAGCAGCACTGACCAATCACTGTTCCCGCTGTACTCCGCGTTCTGCATCAGCAGTACTGACCAATCACTGTTCCCGCTGTACTCCGCGTTCTGCATCAGCAGCACTGACCAATCACTGGTCCCGCGCTACTCCGCGTTCTGCATCAGCAGCACTGACCAATCACTGGTCCCGCTGTACTCTGCGTTCTGCATCAGCAGCACTGACCAATCACTGGTCCCGCGCTACTCCGCGTTCTGCATCAGCAGCACTGACCAATCACTGGTCCCGCTGTACTCCGCGTTCTGCATCAGCAGCACTGACCAATCACTGTTCCGCTGTACTCCGCGTTCTGCATCACCAGCACTTCGTCATGTCACAAGTTGCACTGGTGCTTGAACTGCTCGGTCCATGCAGTCTCTGTGACAATGTGCGCACACAAGCTGCAAGACAATAGGTGCATACAGCAGAGGTTTCTCAAGACAAGGAGCTGTTGCAAAATGCACCGTAGCGTTACAACATGTACATCCATCTTTGACATCACACAATCACACAATCACACAGTCACACAGTCACACAGTCACACAGTCACACAGGGCCATGGGATTGGGATTCCAGGTGCTCCGGCCAAACGGGATGATTGACCGAGAATGAAAATTATTGAAGGCTTTTTGCCCATGCATCCGGCCTTGGAATTCAAGCCAGTTACGGCTGGGTCAGATTTCGTGGGGCACTGCCTACGACTGCAAGCGGCCTACTAGCAAACCAAAAATCTAAGCAATTCCAGCGCCCACATTGCAGCTGAACCCATTTACCCATAGGTACATTGAAAGGAACAGGCGCGCACATATGGTAAAAGTTTCACCATTTCTCACCTTTCCGACTATTCACAGCGGCAACATGGACAGTGACCATCGTAAATTCCTGCAATAAGCACACAAAGGGTAGTGCGAAACAGAAATGACACACATTGTCATAAACGACTTGCCCAGGGCTGCTAAACCCTGAAAATAACCTACCTCCAAGTTTAGGGCTTTTTACCCGTACAGTCAACTTCGCTAATAACGACTTCGGATATAACGACAATTCGCGAATAACGACCGAATTTCCATGCCCAGAGCAAAGTCCCATCTAACTGTATACATTTAACTTCGGATATAACGACTATCTGAATAACGACAATTCGCGTATAGCGACATGCTTTTAGTGCCCCGAGGTCATATTCACTGCTTGAATAACGACTTTCTGGGCTTTTGACAGCTATTTCAAGTACCTGTCAGTCAAGTACATGTACCTGTCATGCAGAAGTACCAGAACCTATGGTGATGGATATTATTATTATAAAGGCACACATGCAAGAAAATGCAGCCAAGGGGGGCTTTTTCTTCCTTTTTTATGTTGGCTTCAAAATTGTTGGATTTACCAGTAGGCCTTGACGGATTATGCTAATATTTTCGTTAAATTATGCTTTTCGCATTGCTGAAAAAATTGCAAAATTATGCTATTTTTATGCTAAAAGTTATCATAATTATGCCGCATTATGCTCACATATGCTGCTAATGTATGATGGTTCTGTGCAGAATAACTGCGGAATTTTTTTGTAGAGGGCGCTGTACTGTAGTAGCAAAAGCTCAACGGGGTCAACGCACCGTGTGACCTAGCGCTAGCTACGACCGTCATTGATTGTAGTGGACTGGACATGTTACCAAGGGAGTCGAAAACCTACGACTTCCTGGTGCATCTACTTGTACTTGTACTTGTAGAACATGTACAGCTGTATGGAATTTGATGCGAACAGGCGGATTTATGCGATTCGTATGCAATTTGCCTCGAATTATGCGATTATTCGATTTTGGTAGGAATTATGCGAAAAATTATGCTAGCATAATCCGTCAAGGCCTATTTACCAGCACACCTATATGTATACAATGTACATGTAGTTGTACATGATTGTACAGAAATCATCATACATGTACATGTCTCTGGCCCTGTAGATGGCTCAAAAAGGCATATTTTTCAATTGATTTCCCTTGCATATTGAATTTTTAGTTCCTTTCAACTGCAATATGAAAATAAAGTACACATTGACATAGAGCAAGAAAAGAGCTTGATTTTGATATGCATGTCATACTATACAAAATATGGGTTCACATACATTCAAATGGGACTTCGGTTATAAGGACACTTCGTGAATAAGGACACTTTTCTGTTGCCCCGCCGAATGTCGTTATTGGCGAAGTTGACTGTACATCCGGACTTGGAACTCAAGCCAGTTACAGCAGGGTCAAATTTCCTGGGGCATTGCGTACCAGTGCAAGCGGCCGACTAGCAAACCAAAAATTTAAGCAAACCCAGCACCCACATTGAAGCTGGGTCCACTTTTCCATAGGTACATTGAAAGAACACAAGTGCAGAAATGGTCCAAAATTCACCATTTCTCACCTTTCCCACTATTCACACCTGCAACTTGGACAGTGACCATCGTGAATTCCTACAACAGACACACAAAGAGAAGTGCACAACAGAAATGACACACCGTCAGGCGAAATTACTGGTCAGTCGGCGACACGCATTTTTCACAAAAATTTGCGTTTCACCTGCTGGGAGAGTATGCGTGTACTCGAGTCTCGTCCTGAGCACGTTTTTTCTTCTTTTTTTCAGCGCCAGTATAGCTGTATTTTTCATTGCCAAGCCGTCCTCGATTGTTGTGTTCGTTATTCAAACGAAGTGGACATTCAATCATGAAGGCAGAGGACATAGGAGCCTGATTGAAGTTTCTCGTGGCATAGGACGGCCACACAGAGACACTTTGGGATTTTCTGAATATAAAATACCGTACGCACGATGCTGAGATCAATTTGTGCGATATCAAATTGTTTGTGATCTACCACATCGAGCAGAACGGGATCCAAACACAAGCTTACCGGCGGTTAGGCTGCCGACCTGACTGGAAAAATGATCCCTGGCTTCACCAGACGCCAGAAGTCGGACACCATGTCCTTTGCCGCGATGTCCATCTCCAAAAAGAACTCCATCTTCGTCGTGAAAAGGCTTGAAATACTCAATATTCAACCGAGATTCGCGGTCTCACCCTTTCTCAGATCGAATCATTTTTTGTTGTAGCAGTTGCAGGGCAGATCCCCGCCACTACTTCAACAGGCGATGGCTCCAAAGCATGCCTGGAACAAGCCATATCGAGGTTGCAAGCCACCCCTCTCAGCAAAAAATTCGAAGAAATTCGAAATTTCAATGGTGGAAGATAAACTATGAAGAGAATTTCAAAAAGTATGTTTCGCGGAGCGATCGCTCAACCTACGTCATTCAAACTTTGCAGGATGGTTCAGACGTACATGCTAGGCATGGAACCACAGGCGATGATGCCATAGCTGACACACAGAGTAACACACACAGCAGATTTGTGTGCACAGATACTAAATTAGTGGACGTCGTCATCTTCTTCCCGCTGATCTCGAATGTACTATGACGTGCTATTTCGCCTGACGCATTGTCATACCCGACCTGCCCAGGGCTGCTGAACCCTAAAATTGACCTATCTACCAGCTTGGGGCTTTTTGCCCGTGCATCCAGACTTGGAGCTCAAGCCAGTTACAGCAGGGTCAAATGTTTTGGGGCATTGCGTACGAGTGCAAGCGCCCGACAAGCAAACCAAAAGTTTAAGCAAATCCAGCACCCACATTGAAGCTGGGCCCATTTATCCACATGAACATTGAAAAGAACACAAGCGCAAAAATGGCCCAAAATTCACCATTTCTCACCTTTCCCACTATTCACACTGCAACTTGACCAGTGACCATCGTGAATTCCTACAACAGACATGCAAAGGGTAGTGCACAACAGAAATGACACACATTGTCATAAACGACCTGCCCAGGGCTGCTGAACCCTAAAATGACCTATCTCCCAGCTTTGGGCTTTTTGCCCGTGCATCCGGACTTGGAACTCAAGCAGGGTCAAATTTCCTGGGGCACTACCTACGAGTGCAATCACCAGACTAGCAAACTAAAAATTTAAGCAAATCCAGCTCCCACATTCAAGCTGGGCCCGTTTACAGATAGGTACATTGAAAAGAACACAAGCGCAGAAATGGTCCAAAATTCACCATTTCTCACCTTTCCCACTATTCACACCTGCAACTTGGACAGTGACCATCGTGAATTCCTACAACAGACACGCAAAGGGAAGTGCACAACAGAAATGACACACATTGTCATAAATGACCTGCCCAGGGCTGCTGAACCCCAAATATTACCTATCTCCCAGTTTGGGGCTTTTTGCCCGTGCATCCGGACTTGGAACTCAAGCCAGTAAGAGCAGGGTCAATTTTTTTGGGGCATTGCGTACGAGCGCAAGGGCCCGACAAGCAAACCAAAAGTTTAAGCAAATCCAGCACCCATATTGAAGCTGGGCCCATTTATCCACATGAACATTGAAAAGAACACAAGCGCAGAAATGGTCCAAAATTCACCATTTCTCACCTTTCCGACCATTCACGCTGGCAAATTGGACAGTGACCATCGTGAATTTCTACAAAAGACAGGCAAAGGGTAGTGCACAACAGAAATGACACACATTGTCATAAACGACCTGCCCAGGGCTGCTGAACCCTAAAATGACCTATCTCCCAGTTTGGGACTTTTGCCCGTGCATCCAAACTTGGAACTCAAGGCAGTAAGAGCAGGGTCAAATTTTTTGGGGCATTGCGTACGGGTGCAAGCGCCCGATAAGCAAACCAAAAGTTTCAGCAAATCCAGCACCCACATTGAAGCTGGGCCCATTTATCCACATGAACATTGAAAAGAACACAAGCGCAGAAATGGTCCAAAATTCACCATTTCTCACCTTTCCGACTATTCACACCTGCAACTTGGACAGTGACCATCGTGAATTCCTACAACAGGCACACAAAGGGTAGTGCAAAACAGAAAATGACACACATTGTCATAAACGACCTGCCCAGGGCTGGTGAAACGTAAAAATGACCTATCTCCCAGTTTGGGGCTTTTTGCCCGTGCTTGGAACTCAAGCCAGTTACAGCAGGGTCAAATTTTCTGGGGCACTGCCTACAAGTGCAAGCGGCCTACTAGCAAACCAAAAATTTAAGCAAATCCAGCATCCACATTGAAGCTGGGGTCTTTTACCCATAGGTACATTGAAAGAACAGAAGCGCAGAAATGGTCCAAAATTCATCATTTCTCACCTTTCCGAATATTCACACCTGCAACTTGGACAGTGACCATCGTGAATTCCTATAACAGACACGCAAAGGGAAGTGCACAACAGAAATTGCATACATTGTCATAAACGACCTGCCCAGGGCTGCTGAACCCTAAAAATACCTATCTCCCAGTTTGGGGCTTTTTGCCCGTGCATCCGGACTTGGACCTCAAGCCAGTTACAGCAGGGTCAAATTTCCTGAGGCACTGCCTATGAGTGCAAGCGGCCTACTAGCAAACCAAAAATTTAAGCAAATCCAGCCGCCACATTGAAGCTGGGCCCATTTACTAGGGGTGAAAGGGGTGATCCGGGTAACCCGGGTACCCGTCTGTTTAGCTGCTGATCCGTTAGCAAACGAGTACCCGTTAGTCGTGTACGACGGTATGGTACGTTATAATTAGCTGGCTTGTACAGTCGTACAGTTCGATGTACAGTTTGAATGTGTTGTTGCTAGTTTGATCCTGCTACATATGACAATTTGGACTGTTTTGCATGTAGCGCAGTAAGTGGGCGTGCTGCGGTTGTCGCGATGTAGTGCATTCGCTGTGAATTGCATGACATCGCATGTCCTCCTGGCACGAAATGCGAAAGGCTATTGTATAGCAACTGTTACTATTGGCTGCTAAAGGATACCCGATAGCCCGCCCGTTAAGCCACGTACCCGTTTGTAACCTCGAAGAGTAACCGTTTCACCCCTACCATTTACCCATAGGTACATTGAAAGAACACAAGTGCAGAAATGGTCCAAAAATTCACCATTTCTCACCTTTCCCACTATTCACACCTGCAACTTGGACAGTGACCATCGTGAATTCCTACCACAGACACACAAAGGGAAGTGCAGAACAGAAATGACACACATTGTCATAAACGACCTGCCAAGGGCTGCCGAACTCTAAAAATTACCTATCTCCCAGTTTGGGGCTTTTGCCCGTGCATCCGGACTTGGAATTCAAGCCAGTTACAGCAGGGTCAAATTTCCTGGGACACTGCCTACGACTGCAAGGGGCCGACTAACAAACCGAAATTTAAGCAAATCCAGCATCTACATTGAAGCTGAGCCCATTTACCCACAGGTACAGTGAAAGAACACAAGCGCAGAAATGGTCCAAAATTCACCATTTCTCGCCTTTCCCACTATTCACACCTGCAACTTGGACAGTGATCATCGTGAATTCCTACAACAGACACGCAAAGGGAAGTGCCAAACAGAAATGACACACATTGTCATAAACGACCTGCCAAGGGCTGCCGAACTCTAAAAATTACCTATCTCCCAGTTTGGGGCTTTTTGTCCGTGCAACCGCACTTGGAACTCAAGACAGTTACAGCAGGGTCAAATTTCCTGGGGCATTGCCTACGAGTGCAAGCGGCCGACGAGCAAGCCACAATTTTAAGCAAATCCAGCAGCCACATTGAAGCTGGGCCCATTTACCCATAGGTACATTGAAAGAACACAAGTGCAGAAATGGTCCAAAATTCACCATTTCTCACCTTTCCCACTATTCACACCTGCAACTTGGACAGTGACTATCGTGAATTCCGACAACAGACACACAAAGGGAAGTGCACAACAGAAATGACACACATTGTCATAAACGGCCTGCCCAGGGCTGGTGAACCGTAAAAATGACCTATCTCCCAGTTTGGGGCTTTTTGCCCGTGCATCCGGACTTGGAACTCAAGCCAGTTACAGCAGGGTCAAATTTCCTGAGGCACTGCCTACGAGTGCGAGCGGCCTACTAGCAAACCAAACATTTAAGCAAATCCAGCACCCACATTAAAGCTGGGTCCATTTACCCATAGGTACATTGAAAGAACACAAGCGCAGAAATGGTCCAAATTTCACATTTTTTTCACCTTTCCCACTATTCACACCTGCAACTTGGACAGTGACCATCGTGAATTCCTACAACAGACACACAAAGAGAAGTGCACAACAGAAATGACACACATCGTCATAAACGACCTGCCCAGGGCTGCTGAACCCTAAAAATTACCTATCTCCCAGTTTGGGACTTTTTGCCCGTTCTTCCGGACTTGGAACTCAAGCCAGTTACAGCAGGGTCAATTTTTTGGGGCATTGCGTCCGAGTGAAAGCGCCCGACAAGCAAACTAAAAATTTAAGCAAATCCAGCACCCACATTCAAGCTGGGCCCATTTACAGATAGGTACATTGAAAGAACACAAGTGCAGAAATGGTCCAAAATTCACCATTTCTCACCTTTCCCACTATTCACACCTGCAACTTGGACAGTGACCATCGTGAATTCCTACAACAGACACGCAAAGGGAAGTGCCAAACAGAAATGACACACATCGTCAGAAACGACCTGCCCAGGGCTGCTGAACCCTAAATATCACCTATCTGCCAGTTTGGGTCTTTTTGCCCGTGCATCTGGACTTGGAACTCAAGCCAGTAAGAGCAGGGTCAAATTTTTTGGGGCATTGCGTACGAGTGCAAGCCCCCGACAAGCAAACAAAAAGTTTAAGGAAATCCAGCACCCACATTGAAGCTGGGCCCATTTATCCACACGAACATTGAAAATAACACATGTGCAGAAATGGTCCAAAATTCACCATTTCTCACCTTTCCGACTATTCACACCGGCAGCTTGGACAGTGACCATCGTGAATTCCTACAACAGACACGCAAAGGGTAGTGCAGAACAGAAATGACACACATTGTCATAAACGACCTGCCCAGGGCTGCTGAACCCTAAAATGACCTATCTCCCAGTTTGGGTCTTTTTGCCCGTGCATCCGTACTTGGAACTCAAGCCAGTTACAGCAGGGTCAAATTTCTTCGGGCACTGCCTACGAGTGCAAGCGGCCTACTAGCAAACCAAAAATTTAAACAAATCCAGCAGCAACATTGAAGCTGGGGTCTTTTACCCATAGGTACATGAAGAGAACAGAAGCGCAGAAATGGTCCAAAATTCATCATTTCTCACCTTTCCGAATATTCACACCTGCAACTTGGACAGTGACCATCGTGAATTCCTACAACAGACACGCAAAGGGTAGTGCACAACAGAAATGACACACATTGTCATAAACGACCTGCCCAGGGCTGCTGAACCCTAAAAATTACCTATTTCCCAGTTACGGGCTTTTTGCCCGTGCATCCGGACTTGGATCTCAAGCCAGTTACAGCAGGGTCAAATTTCCTGGGGCACTGCCCATGAGTGCAAGCGGCCTACTAGCAAACTAAAAATTTAAGCAAATCCAGCCGCCACATTGAAGCTGGGCCCATTTACCCATAGATACATTGAAAGAACACAAGCGCAGAAATGGTCCAAAAATTCACCAGTTCTCACCTTTCCCACTATTCACACCTGCAACTTGGACAGTGACCACCGTGAATTCCTACCACAGACACACAAAGGGTAATGCACAACAGAAATGACACACATTGTCACAAACGACCTGCCAAGGGCTGCCGAACTCTAAAAATTACCTATCTCCCAGTTTGGGGCTTTTGCCCGTGCATCCGGACTTGGAATTCAAGCCAGTTACAGCAGGCTCAAATTTCCTGGGACACTGCCTACGAATGCAAGGGGCCGACTAGCAAACCGAAATTTAAGCAAATCCAGCAACCACATTGAAGCTGGGCCCATTTACCCATAGGTACAGTGAAAGAACACAAGCGCAGGAATGGTCCAAAATTCACCATTTCTCGCCTTTCCCACTATTCACACCTGCAACTTGGACAGTGACCATCGTGAATTCCTACAACAGACACGCAAAGGGAAGTGCCAAACAGAAATGACACACATTGTCATAAATGACCTGCCCAGGGTTGCTGAACCCTACAAATTACCTATCTCCCAGTTTGGGGCTTTTTATCCGTGCATCCGGACTTGGAACTCACTCCAGTTACAGCAGGGTCAAATTTCCTGGGGCACTACCTACGAGTGCAATCGCCAGACTAGCAAACTCAAAATTTAAGCAAATCCAGCACCCACATTGAATCTGGGCCCATTTACAGATAGGTACTTTGAAAGAACATTTACAGATAGGTGCTTTGAAAGAACACAAGCGCAGAAATGGTCCAAAATTCACCATTTCTCACCTTTCCGACTATTCACACCTGCAACTTGGACAGTGACCATCGTGAATTCCTACAACAGACACGCAAAGGGTAGTGCACAACAGAAAAGACACACATTGTCAGAAACGACCTGCTCAGGGCTGCTGAACCCCAAATATTACCTATCTCCCAGTTTGGAGCTTTTTGCCCGTGCATCCGGACTTGGAACTCAAGCCAGTAAGAGCAGGGTCAATTTTTTTGGAGCATTGCGTACGAGTGCAAGCAGCCGGCAAGCAAACTAAAAATTTAAGCAAATCCAGCAGCCACATGACCTATCTCCCAGTTTGGGGCTTTTTGCCCGTGCATCCGGACTTGGAACTGAAGCCAGTTACAGCAGGGTCAAATTTCCTGAGGCACTGCCTACGAGTGCGAGCGGCCTACTAGCAAACCAAACATTTAAACAAACCCAGCACCCACATTTAAGCTGGGCCCATTTATCCACATGAACATTGAAAAGAACACAAGCGCAGAATCGGTCCAAAATTCACCATTTCTCACCTTTCAGACTATTCACACCGGCAACTTGGACAGTGACCATCGTGAATTCCTACAACAGACACGCAAAGGGTAGTGCAGAACAGAAATGACACACATTGTCATAAACGACCTGCCCAGGGCTGCTGAACCCTAAAATGACCTATCTCCCAGTTTGGGGCTTTTGCCCGTGCATCCGGACTTGGAACTCAAGCCAGTTACAGCAGGGTCAAATTTCCTGGGGCACTGCCTACGAGTGCAAGCGGCCTACTAGCAAACCAAAAATTTAAGCAAATCCAGCAGCCACATTGAAGCTGGGGTCTTTTACCCATAGGTACATTGAAAGAACAGAAGCGCAGAAATGGTCCAAAATTCATCATTGCTCACCTTTCCGAATATTCACACCTGCAACTTGGACAGTGAGCATCGTGAATTCCTACAACAGACACGCAAAGGGTAGTGCACAACAGAAATGACACACATTGTCATAAACGACCTGCCCAGGGCTGCTGAACCCTCAAAATTACCTATCTCCCAGTTACGGGCTTTTTGCCCGTGCATCCGGACTTGGATCTCAAGCCAGTTACAGCAGGGTCAAATTTCTTGGGGCACTGCCTATGAGTGCAAGCGGCCTACTGGCAAACTAAAAATTTAAGCAAATCCAGCCGCCACATTGAAGCTGGGCCCATTTACCCATAGGTACATTGAAAGAATACAAGTGCAGAAATGGTCCAAAAATTCACCAGTTCTCACCTTTCCGACTATTCACACCTGCAACTTGGACAGTGACCATCGTGAATTCCTACCACAGACACAAAGGGTAGTGCACAACAGAAATGACACACATTGTCATAAACGACCTGCCAAGGGCTGCCGAACTCTGAAAATTACCTATCTCCCAGTTTGGGGCTTTTGCCCGTGCATCCGGACTTGGAATTCAAGCCAGTTACAGCAGGCTCAAATTTCCTGGGACACTGCCTACGAATGCAAGGGGCCGACTAGCAAACCGAAATTTAAGCAAATCCAGCATCCACATTGAAGCTGGGCCCATTTACCCATAGGTACAGTGAAAGAACACAAGCGCAGGAATGGTCCAAATATCACCATTTGGTATGGTATTTTTGGTATTGATTTATTTGAATTCAGTATCTCAACAGTACATTGTACAACTTGGGAAGATCCGAATGACATAGATACATAAACATAAAAGTGGAGTAGGTGCTACAGCGGATCATTTTATCGCAGATTGTGGGACTAAACTAATACCAGTATGCAAGTACACAAGAAATAAAAGCTGAATAAATACGACTGCATGACATTGGAGAAAAGCACCAATTAGAGCAAAACAAAGCGACACATCACTCATCGAAAACGTTTTCAAAAAGGAGCTGTTTTAACCGGGTACATTGTGGCCCGTCACTAAGAAGGCAGGCAAGATGGGCGTTAAATGCAGAAGACGTATTGCAAGACTTCATTTCGAAGGGCAGAGCATTCCAAAGTAAAGCAATCCTACTAGACAATGAGCGATACCCGCATGCAGTCTTATATCGGCATAACGAAAGATTATTTGCAGAAGAGCAGCGAGTGGTGTAAGCAGGTGTACTGTGCCTACAAATTAGAGAATCTAAACTGGCAACCGGGTGAGCTACTTTACACTGAAAGATAAATTTAATGAACAACTGTAAGAAACGGTGGTCCAGAGGACATAGCTTAAGAGAGTGGTAAAGGGGGTCCACGTCAGCACAGTAATGGGCACCACAGGCAGCTCGGATCGCACGACGGTGAACAGCAAATAGGCGCCCACGGTCTTTTGCAGATAAGCAGGGTAAGAACGATTGAAATGCAAATTCTAGATCAGATTGAATTACGCATAGCACATAAAGGCGACAAGCGCACGGGGACAGTTGACGAAAAGAACGCCGTAGAGCACCAATTTTGCGTGACACCTTGGCAACAAGCTTATCACAATGAGGTGTGAACGAGAGCTTGTTGTCAATTACAACCCCCAGACAGCGAGCACTGGACACTTCTGTCAGCACTTTACCATCGATACAGATAGTGGGCGTGGGACAGACCGGCGAGCGCTTGGGAGCGATGAACATTACAACAGTCTTATTCTCATTGATAGTCAGGCCAAGTTGCTGAAGATCAGTAGCGAGTGCTGATAACGTGTGGGAAACTAAATCTGCAGCCTCCTTTGCCGTCGGGCAGGATGCGTACACAGTTTTGTCGTCCGCAAAAGCGAGCAATTTCGTCCCGGATGTGTCAGCAGTTGCAGGAAGGCGGCGAACATAGATGTTAAACAGAGTTGGGCCCAAGACACTGCCTTGCGGGACCCCACGAGTGACAGGTAGAAATGGAGAGACCTCACCGCACCTGAGGACCCGCTGGGCTCTGCCAGAAAGGTAGGATTTAAACCATGAGAGTGCTGATCCGCTGATACCAATCTCGTGCAAAGCCAAGAGTAGCTGCTGATGCTGCACACGATCGAACGCTTTACTAAGGTCAACAAACGCGACAGCAGAGGTCAGGCTCTGGTCCCGAGCAAGACACCAGTCATTAATTACGAGTGTCACTATTATTTATCTACTGTGTTTATTCTATATTTTGTTAATCCTTCGTTCTTCCGAGAGCACAGTCAAAGCGTTTACTAGGAGTTAGTTACTAGTACATCACTGATTGTTACAAGCAGTTTACAGGTTACAAAACAGCTGGTGTTGTTTCTAAGTTGATTATCTCGAATTTGAATTGTTACTTATCTTTGCATTCCTTCAGAAAGTCCGTTCTGCAGCTCTAGTCCGTCCTAGTGTAGGCTCTGCTCTGACAAGGCTTGCCTTCAACCTGTGGGTTCTAACACTCTCTGACAGGACATGGTTGAAATTGCTTTGAGTTCCTATCAGCACAGATCTTCGTTTTCCTTGTTCTTTGAACTTCCTTTGACTTCTACTTTCGAATTTCACTGTTTGTATTATTTTCTGACATTTCTCGCCTTTCCCACTATTCACACCTGCAACTTGGACAGTGACCATCGTGAATTCCTACAACAGACACGCAAATGGAGGTGCCAAAAAGAAATGACACACATTGTCAGAAATGACCTGCCCAGGGTTGCTGAACCCTACAAATTACCTATCTCCCAGTTTGGGGCTTTTTGCCCGTGCATCCGGACTTGGAACTCAAGCCAGTTACAGCAGGGTCAAATTTCCTGGGGCACTACCTACGAGTGCAATCGCCAGACTAGCAAACTAAACATTTAAGCGAATCCAGCACCCACATTGAATCTGGGCCCATTTACAGATAGGTACTTTGAAAGAACATTTACAGATAGGTGCTTTGAAAGAACACAAGCGCAGAAATGGTCCAAAATTCACCATTTCTCACCTTTCCGACTATTCACACCTGCAACTTGGACAGTGACCATCGTGAATTCCTACAACAGACACGCAAAGGGTAGTGCACAACAGAAATGACACACATTGTCAGAAACGACCTGCCCAGGGCTGCTGAACCCCAAATATTACCTATCTCCCAGTTTGGAGCTTTTTGCCCGTGCATCCGGACTTGGAACTCAAGCCAGTAAGAGCAGGGTCAATTTGTTTGGAGCATTGCGTACGAGTGCAAGCGGCCGGCAAGCAAACTGAAAATTTAAGCAAATCCAGCAGCCCAATTGAACCTAGGCCTATTTCCAGATAGGTACATTGAAAGAACACAAGTGCAGAAATGGTCCAAAATTCACCATTTCTCACCTTTCCGACTATTCACACCTGCAACTTGGACAGTGACCATCGTGAATTCCTACAACAGACATGCTAAGGGTAGTGCACAACAGAAATGACACACATTGTCAGAAACGACCTGCCCAGGGCTGCTGAACCCTAAAAATTACCTACCTCCCAGTTTGGGACTTTTTGCCCGTGCATCTGGACTTGGAACTCAAGCCAGTAAGAGCATGGTCAAATTTTTTGGGGCATTGCGTACGAATGCAAGCGCCCGACAAGCAAACCAAAAGTTTAAGCAAATCCAGTACCCACATTGAAGCTGGGCCCATTTATCCACATGAACATTGAAAAGAACACAAGCGCAGAAATGGTCCAAAATTCACCATTTCTCACCTTTCCGACTATTGACACCGGCAAATTGGACAGTGACCATCGTGAATTCCTACCACACACACGCAAAGGGTAGTGCACAACAGAAATGACACACATTGTCATAAACGACCTGCCCAGGCCTGCTGAACCCGAAAATGACCTATCTCCCAGTTTGGGGGTTTTTGCCCGTTCTTCCGGACTTGGAACTCAAGCCAGTTACAGCAGGGTCAAATTTCCCGGGGCACTGCCTACGAGTGCAAGCGGCCTACTAGCAAACCAAATATTTAAGCAAATCCAGCATCCACATTGAAGCTGGGCCCATTTACCCATAGGTACATTGAAAGAACACAAGTGCAGAAATGGTCCAAAATTCACCATTTCTCACCTTTCCGACTATTCACACCTGCAACTTGGACAGTTACTATCGTGAATTCCGACAACAGACACACAAAGGGAAGTGCACAACAGAAATGGCACACATTGTTATAAACGACCTGCCCAGGGCTGCTGAACCCTAAAAATTCCCTGTCTCCCAGTTTGGGGCTTTTTGCCCGTGCATCCGGACTTGGAACTCAAGCCAGTTACAGCAGGGTCGAATTTCCTGGGGTGTTGCGTACGAGTGCAAGCGCCCGACGAGCAATCCAAAATTATAAGCAAATCCAGCAGCCACATTGAAGGTGGGGTCATTTCCCCATAGGTACATTGAAAAGAACACAAGCGCAGAAATGGTCCAAAATTCACCATTTCTCACCTTTCCCACTATTCACACCTGCAACTTGGACAGTGACCATCGTGAATTCCTACAACAGAAATGCAAAGGGTAGTGCACAACAGAAATGACACACATTGTCATAAACAACCTGCCCAGAGCTGCTGAAACGTAAAAAAAATACCTGCCTGCTGTGCATCACATTAATTTATGCGTACGCCATCACAATAATTAATTCAGTTTTGATCGGGTCCGAGTCCGCAACGTGGCACATCTCCTTGCCATTCTCAGTTTTGAGTCTTCTCTGCTTTGGCTCATGCCCGACTTGCATCCTGCTGCCTTTGTCTTTTGCTGACCGAACTGTCATTGCCTAGTCATTTCGGGCACCAGGAAGAGAACCCGTCGCGCAGCACCTAGCCCTGTTCCCGACCCACCTGTTTCTTCGGCTGCGGACCCCGAGCTGCCGAGTAACGCTGCCTCACCACTCGATCGTGAATTCCGACAACAGACACACAAAGGGAAGTGCACAACATAAATGACACACATTGTCATAAACGACCTGCCCAGGGCTGCTGAACCCTAAAAATGACCTATCTCCCAGTTTGGAGCTTTTGGCCCGTGCATCCGGACTTGGAACTCAAGCCAGTTACAGCAGGGTCAAATTTCCTGGGGCACTGCCTACGAGTGCAAGCGGTCTACTAGCAAACCAAAAATTTAACCATATCCAGCCGCCACATTGAAGCTGGGCCCATTTACCCATAGGTACATTGAAAGAACACAAGCGCAGAAATGGTCCAAAATTCACCATTTCTCACCTTTCCCACTATTCACACCTGCAACTTGGACAGTGACCATCGTGAATTCCTACAACAGACACGCAAAGGGTAGTGCACAACAGAAATGACACACATTGTCATAAATGACCTGCCCAGGGCTGCTGATCCCTATAATATTACTTATCTCCCAGTTTGGGGCTTTTTGCCCGTGCATCCGGACTTGGCACTCAAGCCAGTTACAGCAGGATCAAATTTCCTGGGGTGTTGCGTACGAGTTTATGCGGCAGAATAGCAAAGTAAAAGTTAAAGCAAATCCAGTACCCACATTGAAGCTGGGCCCATTTTCCCACAGGCACATTGAAAAAAACACAAGCGCAGAAATGGTCCAAAATGCACCATTTCTCACCTTTCCGACTATTAACACCTGCAACTTGGACAGTGACCATCGTGAATTTCTACAACAGACACGCAAAGGGTATTGCAGAACAGATATCACACACATTGTCATAAATGACCTGCCCAGGGCTGCTGAACCCTAAAATGACCTATCTCCCAGTTTGCTGCTTTTTGCCCGTGCATCCGGACTTGGAACTCAAGCCAGTTACAGCAGGGTCAAATTTCCTTGGGCAATGCGTACGAGTGCAACCGGCCTACCAGGAAACTAAAAATTTAAGCAAATCCAGCACCCACATTGAAGCTGGGCCCATTTACCCATAGGTACATGGAAAAGAACACAAGCGCAGAAATGGTCCAAAATTCACCATTTCTCACCCTTCCGACTATTCACACCGGCAACTTGGACAGTGACCATCGTGAATTCCTACAACAGACACGCAAAGGGTAGTGCACAACAGAAATGACACACTTTGTCATAAACGACCTGCCCAGGGCTGCTGAACCCTAAAATGACCTATCTCCCAGTTTGGGGCTTTTTACCCGTGCATCCGGACTTGGAACTCAAGCCAGTTACAGCAGGGTCAAATTTCCTGGGGCACTGCGTACGAGTGCAAGCGGCCTACTAGCAAACCAAAAATTTAAGCAAATCCAGCACCCACATTGAAGCTGGGGTCATTTACCCATAGGTACATTGAAAGAACACAAGCGCAGAAATGGTCCAAAATTCACCATTTCTCACCTTTCCGACTATTCACACCTGCAACTTGGACAGTGACTATCGTGAATTCCTACAACAGACACGCAAAGGGTAATGCACAACAGAAATGACACACATTGTCAGAAATGACCTGCCCAGGGCTGCTGAACGCTAAAATTTACCTTTAACAACCACACAACAAGCCGACCTGTTTGGGAGCTATTACGCGTTGTATTATCAGGGCATAGGCAACAATTGCCGCATACAGTATGCAATACTATGGTCCAATGCCGTAGTATCGCAAGCACCAATGTGCGTTAGACTGGCCAATGCCAGGGCTAATGGGGGCAACAATTGCCCGGCGTGTCAATACACGAGCGTACGGTAGGGATGCACTTGTGAGCACATGTAGGCGCACTTGGCTCAATGCCGGCCTGACCCACGATCCCTACCGTTCTTAGGCGTGTCAATACGTGAGCATACGGTAGGGATGCACTTGTGAGCACATGTAGGCGCACTTGGCTCAATGCCGGCCTGACCCACGATCCCTACCGTTCTCCCTTCCGGGATGGCTTAGAATAGAATGATGGTTAGAGATGATGGGGTGGGTGGTGGTGTTCAAAAACTGGCCAAGGTTGTCAAGCGATCTGACTGTTGGTGCAGCAAGGATGAAGAAACAGCATCGAGAGCCGGAGTAATGCGCATGCTCCGCGTGGTCCCGTGCCGGAGCGCGGGAGTTCGGAGTGCGTGTTCTGCACGGGCACGTGATGCGCTATGGCAAGTACGTGCAAATTATGTTAGGAATGTAATTGTTGGTGGGTTGCTAACTTCACTTACCGTGCCATGCACGGAAACTTATATTTAACAACCACACAACAAGCCGACCTGTTTGGGAGCTATTACGCGTTGTATTATCAGGGCATAGGCAACAATTGCCGCATACAGTATGCAATACTATGGTCCAATGCCGTAGTATCGCAAGCACCAATGTGCGTTAGACTGGCCAATGCCAGGGCTAATGGGGGCAACAATTGCCCGGCGTGTCAATACACGAGCGTACGGTAGGGATGCACTTGTGAGCACATGTAGGCGCACTTGGCTCAATGCCGGCCTGACCCACGATCCCTACCGTTCTTAGGCGTGTCAATACGTGAGCATACGGTAGGGATGCACTTGTGAGCACATGTAGGCGCACTTGGCTCAATGCCGGCCTGACCCACGATCCCTACCGGTCTCCCAAAAATACAACATGACCCAAACAGGAATTATCGGCATTACTATAGTTATAGTAGCATTACCATAGTTATAGTATAATATGTATATCATATGTACACTACAGCTGTCGCTAGGGCCGTCCAATGCGGCTACCCATTAGCATAACGGGCAGAGACTAGAACAACGCCGCTGGCAATGCTCTGTCTGCGACAGGGGTGCGGACATAGCGGAGGTAGGCAGAGCTTTGCCACCTGCCGGCGGTCTTCAGCACATACTCAGGCACGCCAGCTTTGCCTGCCAGCGTTGCAGCGCCTCGTCTGAGGCTGTGGCTGCGCACGTCTTTGTTAGGCAAGGCTGTTTGTAGTAGCCTGTTGATGTTATGCGGCTTCAGGGGCGTGCCGTCATCATAGCGATAGAGCGGGCCAGGTGCCGAGCCACGGGCTGCTAGGTAGCTGGTGGCTGCCGTGTGCGGGCATGTCGGCGAGCCTGTCCTCCTGACGCTGATGTCCTGGCCGCTGCCGTATTGGCTCGTCTTTGTCAAGCGCAGGCGCAGCTCCACGCGGTCTGGGTACATGGTCGCATCGCTGTACTCAAGGCCGGCGCCCCGTGCCGTGAAGGTGTACTCGCTGACCCTGAGCAGCCCGTGGAAGGCCAGAGTCACGGCGCTCCAGAGCATGGCGCGGTTGTGCGGGCTAGGCACAGTGGACTGCAGGTAGTGCTGTACGCCAGCCAGATCGTCCAAAGTTGCGGCCGTTAGCACTTTCCGGACTGCCGTCTGGGATCTGAGCGCCCCCTGCTGGAGCAGCCGGACACGCGGTGAGGCGAAAACATCCAGGCAGAGGCCCTGCAGGACGTGCTGATGTCTCAGCGCCTGGGTGTAGAGTTTCAGAGACGAGCCAGACGAGCCGGACGAGAATTTCCAATTCAGAAAGTTAATCAGGCTGGGCTCCGTCACCGGGTACGGCGCGACCTGCCGTAGGGCAGCAAAGCGTTCGTAGGAACGCTGCACTGAAGCGTACGTCGCGCTGGAGCTGTCTGCCAGGCCGTGACGGATGAGCTCCATGGCTGCGTCATCAACTGATGGAGGGTGGACTGCGCTGGTGGTGTAGGCGCTGCGTCGGCAGTTGGGTTGAGGGTCCGGAAGCGCCGTACCTGCAGACGGGAGAGAGAATCAGCAAGATCATTGCAGTGTCCGGCGATGTGGCGAAGCAGGAGGACAATGTTATGCTGGGCGGCTTTCAATAAGCCGGCCCTGACCAAGTTCATGACCGCTCTATTTGGGGACGTGCCAGAGCGCCAGATGTAGCAGATTGCTTCGTTGTCAGTGTAGAGTAGCACTCGTCTGTCCTCCAACGTGTGTGCCCAGGTACAGAGGGCCAACATCACGGCGTACAATTCTTTCCATTCAATAGTGTGCTCAGCTTGGTCAGGAGACCATGCGCCATAGGACCACTTGCTGCCGAAAACCAGACCGAAACCGTGTTGACCCGAAGCGTCGGTGTACAGCCCGATATCTTCGGCTGTGCTCCAGGACGGCTCGATGAGGGGCTTCCGACCATTCCATTGGCTGATGCAGGCATCCCACCACAGGATGTCAAGCTTCGCCTCCGAGGGTACGGCTACCGGTGCATCTAGGCTAGGGAGCGTTGCTGCGCTGTCGAACAGGCGTCTGCAGAACGTGCGACCCGCTGGAATGACTTTGGCTGCGAAAGACAGGCTACCGGCCAGGGACAGCAGTTCCCTCTTGGTGCACATCTGCTTCGACAGCCACGCGGCAAGTGCTAGCCGTAGTTCCGCCAGTTTCGCAGCCGGGAGGCGCAGCTCCCAGGCGGCTGTGTCGAGCTCGATACCCAGGAACGTTATTGAAGTTGACGGCGGGCACACTTTGTCCTCTCCGTCGGCCAATGGGATGTTCAGCATGTCAAATACAGCCAGCAGTGTCTTGAATTTGAGCATAGCTGCGGAGTTGGGCGGCTGGACGTGAAAGAAATCATCTAGGTAATGCAGCAAATCAACAATATCGTAATTATTAACTGCAATCCATGCCACAGCGTCGGCAAGTCTGTTGAACAGAAACGGGGAGGATCTGAGGCCAAATGGTAGTACCTTATCGACATAGTACGAACCTTCCCAAAAAATGCCAAGTAGGGGCCAGTCGTCAGGGGAAACAGGGCAGAGCCGGAAGGCGTGCTTCATGTCAACCTTAGAGAGGAGAGCTCCGGGGCCGTGCTGGAAGATACAGCGTATTGCGTCATCTACCGTAACGTAATGCAGGGAGAATTCGTCAGGGTAAATGCCATCGTTAATGCTAGAGCCGCTAGGGGCAGATAAATGCATGATGAGGCGTACGCCGCCAGACTTCTTGGGCACGATGCCAACGCCAGAACATCGGATATTAGGGAATGGGGGTTGGGAATAAGGCCCGGCCATGTGGCCACGCGTGCATTCAGACTGAAGGTAAGCAGAGACGGCGGCAGGGTTGAGCAATGCGGAAGGGAGATTAGGGGCGATGAGGCGGGATCTGTTACCGTGATAGCCAATGCGGGCCCCGAAGCGCATGTCGTGACAGAGAGAATGCACAAAATCGTTATCGGGGTGCTGGGATAGCTCTTCAAACAGCAGGGGAATATTTACAGGGGACCAAGGCGCGTGTGAGCTAATTGGAGCTGCGGGGTTGGCCAGCAGAGCATGTGGATTGGCCATGACCGAGGCGGCCGCAAGAGAGGCAGGTGTGGGCGAAGCGGCAGTTGGAGCGGGCGCACTTTCCTTGGTTGAAGAGGCGGCATACTTCTTTGTCGACCGTGTCGTTGCCGCTGCTGGGCCGAAAGGAACGAGCGTCGTTGCTGCTGTTGGGCCGAAAGGAACGAGCGTCATTGCTGACGGTGGGCCGAAAGGGACGAAATGCCCGCGCGTCAAATATAATTGTGTATAGGTCCTGGACTATTGCGTCCCACCGCATGGTTGGGTCCGCGGCCAGGAGTGAGCGGAATGATCGGTCATACTCCTGCACGGCCTCAAATCGAAATTTCCGGGCTACTTTCAGGATAATCTGCTGGTACGCAAACAGCTCTGGGGCCCTGGAGGGGTGTGCTGTGGCGTAAATCGCGCAGTATGTTGTCCAGGCGTCGAGCCAGGTATCGATGTCCTCGACCTTCCTGGAGGGCCTGTTGGCCGGTGCTAGGACCACTGCGCCTTGCGAGCTGTCGTGGTCGATCTGGAGAATGCTGCGGCTGGTGTCCCCTTGGGACGGGTTAGGCAACAATGAGCCCAATTCAACAAATTGGCCAGTTACTACTTTATCGTGAATGGCTTTCGGCACGGTTGCATAAAACGTTCTCTTACCTGCGGGGTTCATTGGCGGTGAGACGGCAGCCGCCAAATGCGGAGCAGGCAGAGCGTCCTGCGGAGTTGCTGGTGCTTGCCGTGGGAGTGCCGCTGTGTGAGCTGGCGGTGGGGGTGCCGCTGCGTGAGCTGCCGGCGGGACTGGAGCTGCGGCCTGATTTCCAAGGGCAGCACGGACCTCCTCCCGGATAATGTCCCTCAGGGACGGAGCAGCAGTTGCCTGGGGTAGGTTCTGCTCGGCTGCCTGAGTGGCCAAGTCCTCGCGCACTGCAGTGAACTCCAATGACTCGAGCAGGCGAGTCAACAGCCTGGGTTTGGTCCCCGTCGTGTCTAAATTGCGGGCCGCCAGTTCTTGTCGCAGCTCTACAGAGCGCATTTTCTTGGCGTCGTTCACTGACAGAGATTCAGACATGGTTGCTCGGAAATGGAAAGTGCTCAATGCTCAAAAACTGGCCGAGGTTGTCAAGCGAAGTCACTCAAAAACTGTTCAAAAACTGGCCAAGGTTGTCAAGCGATCTGACTGTTGGTGCAGCAAGGATGAAGAAACAGCATCGAGAGCCGGAGTAATGCGCATGCTCCGCGTGGTCCCGTGCCGGAGCGCGGGAGTTCGGAGTGCGTGTTCTGCACGGGCACGTGATGCGCTATGGCAAGTACGTGCAAATTATGTTAGGAATGTAATTGTTGGTGGGTTGCTAACTTCACTTACCGTGCCATGCACGGAAACTTATATATCTCGCAGCTTTGGGCTTTTTGCCCGTGCATCCGGACTTGGAACTCAAGCCAGTTACAGCAGGGTCAAAATTCCTGGGGCACTGCCTACGAGTGCAAGCGGCCTACTAGCAAACCAAAAATTTAAGCAAATCCAGCACCCACATTGAAGCTGGGCCCATTTACCCATAGGTACATTGAAAGAACACAAGTGCAGAAATGGTGCAAAATTCACCATTATTTTCTCACCTTTCCGACTATTCACACCTGCAACTTCGACAGTGACCATCGTGAATTCCTACAACAGACACGCAAAGGGTAGTGCACAACAAATATGACACACATTGTCAGAAATGACCTGCCCAGGGCTCCTGAACGCTAAAAATTACCTATCTCGCAGCTTTGGGCTTTTTGCCCGTGCATCCGGACTTGGAACTCAAGCCAGTTACAGCAGGGTCAAAATTCCTGGGGCACTGCCTACGAGTGCAAGCGGCCTACTAGCAAACCAAAAATTTAAGCAAATCCAGCACCCACATTGAAGCTGGGGTCATTTACCCATAGGTACATTGAAAGAACACAGCCGCAGAAATGGTCCAAAATTCACCTTTTCTCACCTTTCCGACTATTCACATCTGCAACTTGGACAGTGACCATCGTGAATTCCTACAACAGACACGCATAGGGTAGTGCACAACAGAAATGACACACATTGTCATAAACGACCTGCCCAGGGCTGCTGAACCCTTAAAATTGCCTACATGTATCTCCCAGTTTGGGGCTTTTTGCCCGTGCTTCCGGACTTGGAACTCAAGCCAGTTACAGCAGGGTCAAATTTCCTGGGGCACTGCCTACGAGTGCAAGCGGCCTACTAGCAAACCAAAAATTTAAACAAACCCAGCACCCACATTGAAGCCGGGCCCATTTACCCATAGGTAAATTGAAAGAACACAAGCGCAGAAATGGTCCAAAATTCACCATTATTTTCTCACCTTTCCGACTATTCACACCTGCAACTTGCACAGTGACCATCGTAAATTCCTACAACAGACACGCAAAGGGTAGTGCACAACAAAAATGACACACATTCTCAGAAACAACCTGCCCAGAGCTGCTGAAACGTAAAAATACCTATCTCCCAGTTTGGGGCTGTTTGCCCGTGCATCCGGACTTGGAACTCAAGCCAGTTACAGCAGGATCAAATTTCCTGAAGCACTGCCTACGAGTGCTCACGAACTACTAGCAAACCAAATATTTATACAAATCAAGCACCCACATTGAAGCTGGGCCCGTTTTCCCATAGGTACATTGAAAGAACACAAGCGCAGAAATGGTACAAAATTCACCATTTCTCACCTTTCCGACTATTCACACCTGCAACTTGGACAGTGACCATCGTGAATTCCTACAACAGACACGCAAAGGGTAGTGCACAACAGAAATGACACACATTGTCATAAATGACCTGCCCAGGGCTGTTGATCCCTAAATATTACTTATCTCCCAGTTTGGGGCTTTTTGCCCGTGCATCCGGACTTGGAACTCAAGCCAGTTACAGCAGGATCAAATTTCCTGGGGTATTGCGTACGAGTTTAAGCGGCAGAAGAGCAAAGTAAAAATTAGCATTCCGCGCACGCAGACGGCATGCGGGCAGGCATACATCATTAGCATTCCGCGCACGCAGACGGTATGCAGACAGGCATACACCACACGAATAAGGCTAGGTTGTGTTGGGTAAGTACTGGTGACGAGGAACTTGTTGGTCTTTGCCGCAAGGTAGGCACGAGCCCGTGAGGCTGCGAGTGCCGCAGAAAGGCAGAAGCCCGGAGGCTGTGATTGCCGCAGGAAGGCAGAAGCCCGGAGGCTGTGATTGCCGCAATGGAAAGGCAGGACCATAAGGCCATAATGCCGCAATAGAAAGGCAGACCAGTTATGAGTGACTCGCCACCAGGTTTATTGTACTTGAAGTAGGAATGATGCAATGTAGTATTAATGGTTAGTGGTGGGATGGTGGGTCAGCAAAAGACAAAGGCAGCAGGATGCA
Source organism: Sycon ciliatum (assembly GCF_964019385.1). Lineage (NCBI taxonomy): Eukaryota > Metazoa > Porifera > Calcarea > Leucosolenida > Sycettidae > Sycon > Sycon ciliatum. The sequence goes on from NC_088646.1 coordinate 14,748,439, forward strand.
AGTCGGGCATGAGCCAAAGCAGAGAAGACTCAAAACTGAGAATGGCAAGGAGATGTGCCACGTTGCGGACTCGGACCCGATCAAAACTGAATTAATTATTGTGATGACGTACGCATAAATTAATGTGATGCACAGCAGGCGGTCTTGCCGGTCGCGGCAAGGCGCGCTAAACAAGTGCCGCGGCCAGAACGTAGAGGGCGCTGTTGCGCAGCAGATACGTAGTTGCGAGATGTGCGCCTACGCTAAACTGAATTCATTACATGAATACATCATTAGCATTCCGCGCACGCAGACGCCATGCGGGCAGGCATACATCATTAGCATTCCGCGCACGCAGACGGCATGCAGACAGGCATACACCACACGAATAAGGCTAGGTTGTGTTGGGTAAGTACTGGTGACGAGGAACTGGTTGGTCTTTGCCGCAAGGTAGGCACGAGCCCGTGAGGCTGCGAGTGCCGCAGAAAGGCAGAAGCCCGGAGGCTGTGATTGCCGCAGGAAGGCAGAAGCCCGGAGGCTGTGATTGCCGCAATGGAAAGGCAGGACCATAAGGCCATAATGCCGCAATAGAAAGGCAGACCAGTTATGAGTGACTCGCCATACCGCCAGTACATACCCATACCCAACAGTATTGCAGTGCAGCATAGCATAGTTCATTATGAGGGAATTGTGTGAATCGAGAAACATCGGTGTCAGGGAGATGATCTTACTGAGGATAGTTTGCTGGCCAGCGTTCGGGCCGATGACGGTGGTGTCCGGATGTAGCGTAGGAATGCATCACTGCGCCACCGCCCCACGGAGCGGATCTGGTGGTCGGGGACGCCAGCAAGGGCAGCAGTGGTAGCGGCCCCGATACGGAAGCTGTGGCCTGCATAGTCCTGCCAGTTTGCCACGCCGCTGGTGCTAAGCAGCGTGCGTACGTGGGCTGTAAAAGTGCTGCGGTTGAGGCGTTGCCCGTTGGCCAGGATGAACACAGCACTGCCTGGACGAGCAGAGGCGGTTGCAGTGAGGTAGGTGAGCATGGCTCTCACAGCGCAGTATGGCGGCACCGCTGGCCCGATCAGCACCGTCGTACCTTCCCCGGACGGGTCTGTCTTCGAGCGTGGTAGGTGCACATGGAGCATCCCTGACTCGAATGTCAAACAGCCGCGCGTGGTAGGTGCTTCTAGCAGTTCACCGCACCTGAAGAAACCAAAGAACACGGCAAGCATAGCGGCATGCAGGCAGCGCTTGTCGTGAGGGCACATGGTTGGAGCAGCTAGGCAGGTGTCAACCAGACTGCAGAGAATAGGAAACGTGATTGGCAGCCTGGGGCGGACAGCGGCTACTCCATGGCAACGGCAAATACCGCGTACCACTCGCTTGAGGAAGTGCGCGCCCTCGGTCGGGTCGACATAACCGAGCTCCAGGTGCAGGTTCTTGATAGCACCGACTGGGTTAGGGAGGCAGCAAAACTACTCAGCATTAGGTCTGAAGCGGGAAACGGGGACCATCTTTGAAGTTGGCAGAACTTGAGATACTTAGATTCGCCGGCGGATTACGTTCGTCTGGTGTTGTCGGATAGAGCGTGAGCAGCATATCGTGCTGCTAATTCGTCCGCGGCAGTTAGAATGACTGGAACAGGTCGGCTGTCGCCCGAGCTCCCGGAACCGCCTCGCGAAATGCCTGCATGTTAAAACGAGACAGAGCATCAGCGGCTTTGTTAGTGCATCCTGGAATATGCTTTGCTGACAGAATGAAGCCAAAGTTAGCACACATGAAGAACAGCCGTCGTATCAGATCCATGACTGGGGGGGAGCGGCTACAACCATTGGACAGGCATGCCACTACGGCTTCGTTATCGCAGTACACGATTATGCGGAGCTTGCGCCATTCAAGGCCCCAGGAGGAGCAAGCTGCGGCAATGGCGAACATCTCCTTCCACTCGATGGAGTAGTCGGCTTGTTCCGGCAACCACTGTCCCTGGATCCAGCGATGGCCATAACATGCGCCCCAGCCGATCGAACCGCTGGCATCAGTAAACAATTGGATGTCGGGAGACGGGGTCCAATTTGGCATATGAAAGAAGGACTTTCCGTTCCATTGCGAGAGGAGGCGTTGCCACCACTTCAGGTCTTCCAGAGCCTCGACTGAGAGTTTGATCTTATAGTGTGGCTGACTGTAACGGTGACAAATATCCCAGAGTCGGCGCATGAATGTCCGACCAGGTATAATTACCCGAGCTGCGAAGGAGAGTTTTCCCAATAGTGAGTCGAGTTCGCGTTGGGTCATGTCGCCACGGTTGACATACTGGTCGAGCAAGGTGCGGAGATCTTGCAACTTGGTGTCTGGTAGCCGGGCCTCCAGTCTGCCACAGTCCAGCTCGATGCCCAGGAACGACAGCACTTGAGCTGGACCTTCCACTTTGTCAGGTGCCAAGGGGACTTGGACATAGTTAAAACAGCGAAGCAGGATTGAAGCATGTTGGTTCGCCACCAGCTCCGATGGAGAAATGCAAAGGAAATCATCTAGATAATGGAGCAGGTCAGTAATAGAAAACTCATAGCGAGCAATCCATTCAAGGCAGTCGGCAATAGAGTTAAAAATGGCAGGGCTGGAGCGTAAGCCAAAGGGGAGCACAGTGTCGAAATAATATTGGTTTTGCAGGTGAATACCTAGCAGAGGCCAGTCTTCCTGCCGCACAGGTACAATGCGGAAAGCACTTCGAATGTCAAGTTTGAAAAGATAAGCAGAACGACCGTACTGCATAATTGCATCGATCGCGTGATCAATAGTGATATTTGTCACTCTGGGATATTTGTCACTCTGGGATATTTGTCACCGTTACAGTCAGCCACACTATAAGATCAAACTCTCAGTCGAGGCTCTGGAAGACCTGAAGTGGTGGCAACGCCTCCTCTCGCAATGGAACGGAAAGTCCTTCTTTCATATGCCAAATTGGACCCCGTCTCCCGACATCCAATTGTTTACTGATGCCAGCGGTTCGATCGGCTGGGGCGCATGTTATGGCCATCGCTGGATCCAGGGACAGTGGTTGCCGGAACAAGCCGACTACTCCATCGAGTGGAAGGAGATGTTCGCCATTGCCGCAGCTTGCTCCTCCTGGGGCCTTGAATGGCGCAAGCTCCGCATAATCGTGTACTGCGATAACGAAGCCGTAGTGGCATGCCTGTCCAATGGTTGTAGCCGCTCCCCCCCAGTCATGGATCTGATACGACGGCTGTTCTTCATGTGTGCTAACTTTGGCTTCATTCTGTCAGCAAAGCATATTCCAGGATGCACTAACAAAGCCGCTGATGCTCTGTCTCGTTTTAACATGCAGGCATTTCGCGAGGCGGTTCCGGGAGCTCGGGCGACAGCCGACCTGTTCCAGTCATTCTAACTGCCGCGGACGAATTAGCAGCACGATATGCTGCTCACGCTCTATCCGACAACACCAGACGAACGTATTCCGCCGGCGAATCTAAGTATCTCAAGTTCTGCCAACTTCAAAGATGGTCCCCGTTTCCCGCTTTAGACCTAATGCTGAGTAGTTTTGCTGCCTCCCTAACCCAGTCGGTGCTATCAAGAACCTGCACCTGGAGCTCGGTTATGTCGACCCGACCGAGGGCGCGCACTTCCTCAAGCGAGTGGTACGCGGTATTTGCCGTTGCCATGGAGTAGCCGCTGTCCGCCCCAGGCTGCCAATCACGTTTCCTATTCTCTGCAGTCTGGTTGACACCTGCCTAGCTGCTCCAACCATGTGCCCTCACGACAAGCGCTGCCTGCATGCCGCTATGCTTGCCGTGTTCCGTTTGTTTTTTTGGGTTTGGTTTCTTCAGGTGCGGTGAACTGCTAGAAGCACCTACCACGCGCGGCTGTTTGACATTCGAGTCAGGGATGCTCCATGTGCACCTACCACGCTCGAAGACAGACCCGTCCGGGGAAGGTACGACGGTGCTGATCGGGCCAGCGGTGCCGCCATACTGCGCTGTGAGAGCCATGCTCACCTACCTCACTGCAACCGCCTCTGCTCGTCCAGGCAGTGCTGTGTTCATCCTGGCCAACGGGCAACGCCTCAACCGCAGCACTTTTACAGCCCACGTACGCACGCTGCTTAGCACCAGCGGCGTGGCAAACTGGCAGGACTATGCAGGCCACAGCTTCCGTATCGGGGCCGCTACCACTGCTGCCCTTGCTGGCGTCCCCGACCACCAAATCCGCTCCGCGGGGCGGTGGCGCAGTGATGCATTCCTACGCTACATCCGGACACCACCGTCATCGGCCCGAACGCTGGCCAGCAAACTATCCTCAGTAAGATCATCTCCCTGACACCGATGTTTCTCGATTCACACAATTCCCTCATAATGAACTATGCTATGCTGCACTGCAATACTGTTGGGTATGGGTATGTACTGGCGGTATGGCGAGTCACTCATAACTGGTCTGCCTTTCTATTGCGGCATTATGGCCTTATGGTCCTGCCTTTCCATTGCGGCAATCACAGCCTCCGGGCTTCTGCCTTCCTGCGGCAATCACAGCCTCCGGGCTTCTGCCTTTCTGCGGCACTCGCAGCCTCACGGGCTCGTGCCTACCTTGCGGCAAAGACCAACCAGTTCCTCGTCACCAGTACTTACCCAACACAACCTAGCCTTATTCGTGTGGTGTATGCCTGTCTGCATGCCGTCTGCGTGCGCGGAATGCTAATGATGTATGCCTGCCCGCATGGCGTCTGCGTGCGCGGAATGCTAATGATGTATTCATGTAATGAATTCAGTTTAGCGTAGGCGCACATCTCGCAACTACGTATCTGCTGCGCAACAGCGCCCTCTACGTTCTGGCCGCGGCACTTGTTTAGCGCGCCTTGCCGCGACCGGCAAGACCGCCTGCTGTGCATCACATTAATTTATGCGTACGTCATCACAATAATTAATTCAGTTTTGATCGGGTCCGAGTCCGCAACGTGGCACATCTCCTTGCCATTCTCAGTTTGAGTCTTCTCTGCTTTGGCTCATGCCCGACTTGCATCCTGCTGCCTTTGTCTTTTGCTGACCCACCATCCCACCACTAACCATTAATACTACATTGCATCATTCCTACTTCAAGTACAATAAACCTGGTGGCGAGTCACTCATAACTGGTCTGCCTTTCTATTGCGGCATTATGGCCTTATGGTCCTGCCTTTCCATTGCGGCAATCACAGCCTCTAGGCTTCTGCCTTCCTGCGGCAATCACAGCCTCCGGGCTTCTGCCTTTCTGCGGCACTCGCAGCCTCACGGGCTCGTGCCTACCTTGCGGCAAAGACCAACCAGTTCCTCGTCACCAGTACTTGCCCAACACAACCTAGCCTTATTCGTGTGGTGTATGCCTGTCTGCATGCCGTCTGTGTGCGCGGAATGCTAATGATGTATGCCTGCCTGCATGCCGTCTGCGTGCGCGGAATGCTAAAGCCAGTTACAGCAGGGTCAAATTTCCTGGGGCACTGCCTATGAGTGCAAGCGGCCTACTAGCAAACCAAAAAGTTGAACAATCCAGCAATCACATTGAAGTTGGGCCCATTTACCCATAGGTACATTGAAAGAACACAAGCACAGAAATGGTCCAAAATTCACCATTTCTCACCTTTCCGACTACAGTTGTCCCTCTCTAATCCGGCACTTGTTTATCCGGAACCCTTGCCAACTGGCGCATTTTCCGACGAAACCGATTTTTTTCGTTCAATTCCTACATCTTAATCCGGCACTTGAATTCCGCCTCCGGCAGTGACTTTTTGAAACGAATCGCTCAAACTGCACGTAGTTTGATTTCATAATCCGGCAGTCGTAAATCGCGTACCGTACAGGTGCACTCCTTGCCAGGCCAGGCTAGGCCAGTCTGGTCAGTGCCGCGCGCGCAGGGCCACTTCAGAGTTCAGTTCAGTTGACAACTGTACTCGACCTCGCTCGGGAGAGTTCAGTTCGGTTGGTTGTTAGGACTTTTCCGAACCCTAATTCAATTTATACAAAGAGAAAGACCAAGGAACTACAAGTTACGCTATACTGTCCACTAACACCACCAGTTACTAAACAATCAGCTCATGCGATAACATTGCACGACACTGACCGATGGTACTGACGTTCTACAACTAACTACAACGTGCGACCTGCATGATGTCGACTGCTTGCGTGGCCTTCTCAAGAGGGTCAATGTTGTCCAGGAGACAACAGCTAAGCAGTCAACCATACTTTCTTATTTTAGCAAGGAGTAGTGTCCTGCCAATTTTCAGGTGTGTGTGTGTGTGCGTGTGTGTGCAAGAGTACATGTGAACATGTTCTCTGTTTTACTTTATCACTTTATCACTGTGTATATTCCTGGAGAACAGTTGAGAATATAAAGCCGTGCACCAAATACTTGGGTCGACACGGAAAAACCCTGCGTTTTGACGTACGATACATGCATGCAATTGGGTAGGGCCGGGTCAGAGGGCAGGATTTCTTAATCCAGCACCCTCGTTAATCCAGCAGAAAACGCCGTAGAAAAAGGTACCGGATTAGAGAGGGACGACTGTATTCATACCTGCAACTTGGACAGTGACCATCGTGAATTCCTACAACAGACACGCAGAGGGTAGTGCTTAACAGAAATGACACACATTATCAGAAACGACCTGCCCAGGGCTGCTGAACCCTAAAAAATACCTATCTCCCAGTTTGGGGCTTTCAGCCCGTGCATCCGGACTTGGAACTCAAGCCAGTTACAGCAGGGTCAAATTTCCTGGGGCACTGCCTACGAGTGCAAGCGGCCTACTAGCAAACGAAAAATTTAAGCAAATCCAGCACCCACATTGAAGCTGGGCCCATTTACCCATAGGTACATTGAATGAACACAAGCGCAGAAATGGTGCAAAATTCACCATTTCTCACCTTTCCCACTATTCACACCTGCAACTTGGACAGTGACCATCGTGAATTCATACAACAGACATGCAAAGGGTAGTGCACAACAGAAATGACACACATTGTCATAAATGACCTGCCCAGGGCTGCTGAAATGACACACATTGTCATAAACGACCAGTCGAGGGCTGCTGAACCCTAAAATATTACCTATCTCCCAGTTTGGGGATTTTTGCCGGTGCATCCGGACTTGGAACTCAAGCCAGTTACAGCAGGGTCAAATTTCTTGGGGCACTGCCTATGAGTGCAAGCGGCCTACTAGCAAACCAAAAAGTTACACAATCCAGTAACCACATTGAAGTTGGGCCCATTTACCCATAAAAAAAAGTAAATTATCGTATCCGTTCCCGAAGGGAACTCACGACGGCCGCTAACACCCGATAAACCCTAGCGGCAGATGCAGCGCCTAACGGTAGGGGTGAGTGGGTAAGTCTCACAACCACTGGCACAAGTGCCGACAACGACCGCATTAGCTGCATCCATGTACCCCTTGTGCCTGGCCACAAGTTCTCAGTTGACTGTGGGTAGCAGCACGGCTGGAAAAACCGCTCCCAGGCAGGACTTGAACCAGGTACCTCTCGTATCTCGATCATGGTCTTTGACCAACCCCGTGCGCCTGCCTGCCTAAATTTACCCATAAAGCGGGATTCACAGAAGCTTTTTTGCGATGCGACACGCGATGCGACAGCCGCGAAACCGGGAAATCCCCAAATCGCAACCATCGCGGACCCCACGCAACTGCCGCAACAGGGCCATCGCAGGCCATCGCAGAAGTTGAGCTTGGCTCAACTTTTGCGATGCGATGCGATGCGACAAGCGATTTGGCGTACGAATTTGACCTTTTCTACAGCAAAGTTGTACAAAGGTTCAAGAGTTGCCTATAAATTTGTACAAGTTGTATCAAACCGCGCGAATATCATGGTGACGTAGCCAAATCAGCAAGATGTTGTCGCATCACTGACTTCTTCTGTGAATGGTATTTCGCGAGTTCGCATCGCACGCGTCCGTCGCAGATCGCGTCGCATCGCGTGTCGCATCGCACAAAAGCTTCTGTGAATCCCGCTTAAGTACATTGAAAGAACACAAGCGCAAAAATGGTCCAAAATTCACCATTTCTCACCTTTCCGACTATTCACATCTGCAACTTGGACAGTGACCATCGTAAATTCCTACAACAGACACGCAAAGGGCAGTGCACAACAAAAATGACACACATTGTCATAAACGACCTGCCCAGGGCTGCTGAACCCTAAATATTACCTATCTCCCAGTTTGGGGCTTTTTGCCTGTGCATCCGGACTTGGAACTCAAGCCAGTTACAGCAGGGTCAAGTTTCCTGGGTCACTGCCTATGAGTGCAAGCGGCCTACTAGCAAACCAAAAATCTAAGCAATTTCAGCACCCACATTGCAGCTGGGCCCATTTACCCACGGGTACATTGAAAAGAACACATGCGCACAAATGGTCAAAAATTCACTATTTCTCACCTTTCCGACGGTTCACATCTGCAACATGGACAGTGGCCACCGTGATTTCCTGCAATAGTCACACAAAGTGTAGTGCACAACAGAAATGGCACACATTGTCATTGTCACACATCGTCATAAACGACTTGCCCAGGGCTGCTGAACCTGGAAAATATCCTATGTCCAGGTTTGGGGCTTTTTGCCCGTACATCCGATTTGGGAACTCCAGCCAGTTACAGCAAGGTCAAAGTTCCTGGGGGACTGCCTACGAGTGCAAGCGGCCTACCAGCAAATCAAAAATCTAAGCAATTCCAGCACCCACATTGCAACTGGCGCCATTTACCCACAGGTACATTGAAATGAAGAGGTGGGCACAAATGGTCTAAAATTCACCATTTTTCACCTTTCCAACTGTTCACAGCTGCAACGTGGACAGTGACCACCGTGAATTCTTGCAATAGGCACACAAAGGGTAGTGCACGACGTTTATGACACTTTGTCATAAACGACCTGCCCAGGGCTGCTGAGACCTGAAAATTGTTAGGGGTCATTGCGATAATTTTGGGGTGAGTGCGTGTGGGTGCCAGCGGCCTACCAGGAAACCAAGAATATGATCAATGTGAGCATCACATAGGTAAGGAGTCACACACACACAGAGTTATAAAGACAGAGAGACAGAGAGACAGAGAGAGACACACACACACACGTAGCTAACCTGTTCATTGATAGTGTCTAGGTCGTCAAATATGCACTTCATAGGTCGTCAAATATGCACGTCATAATGTCGTCAAATATGCACTTCATAACTCGTGCTGGCAGTGAACCATACTTAAGGCTGTCAATAGCAATCGGAGCACAGTCATACAGAAAGACACATACAGATACACACACACATGTGCAGCATGTGCACAGGCTCACACATGGACCGAAAGAATATACGCATACCGTAAAGTCTTGTATAAAAGCCGCACTCGAATAGAAGCCGCAATTTTGGACCCATCAAATCACACATAAGCCTAGCTTTAGTGTTGACATACATAGCAATACCTGTCTTGTATAGAAGCCTGTCTCATATAGAAGCCTGCAAAATTTCACCAAGAACGTCATAGAAGCCGCGGCTTTTATAATTATAAGACTTTACGGTATGTACCGAAAAACAAATCAGCCACTCAAGTCAGAGAGAGAGGAGAGAGAGAGAGAGAGAGAGAGAGAGAGAGAGAAATGAACATACAGATAGATGGACACACATACACTCGCAGACACACGAACAGACAGACAGATAAACACACATACAAGCAGGCACACCGATGGAGAGACAGTGAGACAGAGAGAGAGACAACGAGACAGAAACAGAGAGGCAGAAACAGAGAGGCAGAAACAGAGAGACGGAGAGAGTATGTCTGGTGATATGTGTATGTGCGTGTGCGTGTGTGTGCGCGCGCGTGTGCATGCGTGCGCGCGTGCGTGTGTGCGTGTGTGTGTGTGTGCTAGGTGTGTAGTGCCAGCTAGTTCGGTTGGTGGGTACACTTATTCCAGATGGTGTTGGGGTCTGTTGCCAAAAGGCTCTGCTGTTTGAAGGTGTATTGTTGTACCTGCCACCTTTGTTGGTTTCAGGGTTCATATACTTGCTATAAGAAGTATACGTACATGCGTGTTAACCATGGACTGCTTCTGGCTAGATCATGTTTTTGGCTAATCAATGACGGTGCTAGTCAAGCTTATGTCACTTCCACTCTGTTTTAGCCACCCACACTACACTAGCAAGTATTAACTTCGCTGGGGGCCTGGGGTCCCGGCACGGATACCCTGATGCCGTCAAACCGTTTCCTTATCCTCGCCCATTTACTGACGTGTGGTGAGCCGTAAAATGGGAAATTTTCATCTCCAACACTCCCCCCCCCCCCCCACACCCAGAGTCTGGTCATTTCAGGGGGTGTCGGCTGTTGGGCGCTTCAATAGGCAATTGAGCCAACTTTCCATGCTCTTTTTAATTCTCTCTCCTCTCTCCCGGGGAGAACCACTCGACCAGTTTTGGCATTGAGCATGTACAAGTACAAGTGTGCTAGGGGTGAAACTGACTGAGTTGCTAAGTCGTCTGGCCAGTTGATAAGGCTGATTCGGTAGAAGGAAGCCGCCGGTATCAATTTGCATTTATGCTAACATACAGTACATGTAAAATGCCGCCCAGAATTCTATGTAGTTCATGCATGTGTCCTGCTGCCATATAAGGTGATGTGCTGAGAAGTACGCTTGGCACCAGAATACAGTTTGCTTTAACCCTTTCCGGACTGATGCCGCACATGTGCGTCAAAACGTCATACCCTGATTTCCTGATGCCGCATATGTACGTCAAAACGTCATACCCTGATTTCCTCATGCCGCATATGTGCGTCAAGTAGAAGCGCATACTTGTACAGTGCATATACATACCTGTCCAAATTGTCGTAACTCCATTGTCCTTTATCCGATTGTCGCGAATGATGGCTCATTGGAAAGGTGAGAGAATAAGCTTTCCAGTAGTATGTCGTTTGATATAACGCGGTGCGGAATCACTGAGTATCGAAGAACGAAACACGGATATGCTTGAAATTGTTTCGAAAATTTGTACGCAGAGCGCTTCAAAGTGCGTCGGCGTGCCTCAAACGGGGACTTTCCCAGTGACTCATCGCTGCACAGCGCATGCGAAGTAGAGATCAAATGAATCGCTTGAGCTTCATGAATCTGCAGGACTTTGAATCATCGTTCTACGTTGAGTAAAAATTGAGAAACGATAAAATTTGTGGAGGTGGGTACAGAATCTCGCTCAGGCGCAATAGGGCAGCTCTCAACAGGCTTGAAGGCGATTCTGTTGCTCCTGCCGGGTGTCTAGTGGCGATATTCAGAGAGAGAACATCTGTAGCTTTCCAATGCGACCAAAAAGAAATAATTACGAAACTGGTGAGTGAAATTAGATAATTTTCGAATGCATACTGGGACTATTGCGTATGGCAGGGCGGCCGGTGGCAGGAATCAGGGGATTTAGCACCAGGGCGCAAAAGGTTAATAAAAAGCCGAGTACCAGAACAGTGCAAAACTCAATCCGCATGGAGATGTTTTAACGTTGAAATCTACAATGTGCTCATATTGTACTTCGATTTGCTTGTGCGTGGGTGTGACCATGCATGTGATAGTGTGCTGCGCTTGTGTTCATATGTGACAGCAATATCAGTCAATAACCAGTCGGTAGTCTGTCGATAGGATTGCATCTACTGTAAAACCGGAAAGTTTAACAACCAAAATGTTTAACGTTTTTGTGATTTTGGCATGATAACGTGCAGAAGGTTTAACAATGGCTACCTGGCCACGCATCTGTATGCGCATCTTTACACAGACATCTCAAACCGGGTTTGCGATCACGTTTCTTCACATAACCAATTGGTCGTTGAAACGTTAGACTTTGTGACTCGTTAGACTTTCCGGTTTTACAGTAGTCAATAAGGAATATGGGTCAATCATTTCACCCCGCGTGTGTGTGTCTGTCTGTGTGTGTACAGGGGTGGGGGGTTGTGTGTGTGTGTGTGTGTGTGTGTGTTTGTGCGGGGAGGGGTGCGTGTGTGCGTGTGCGCGTGGGTGCGGGTACATGCATGAATGCGTGGGTGCGTGAGTGTGTATATGTGTGTGTGTGTATGGGGGTGCGTGTGTACGTGGGTGCGTGTGTGTGTGCGTGTGCATTTGTGCGAGCGCGCATGCATGAGCAGGTGTGTGTGTGCGTGTGCGCATGCGTGCGCGGACGTGTGCGTATGTGTGCTTGTGGGTCAGAGACAGAAAGAGAGAGGCAGAGGGATGATAGACAAAACAACATTTCAATCTGAGCACTAACTTTGTAGTTGGATCCAAATATACAGAGGTACAAGTGCAATCCTGGCTTCTTCGCATGCTGAAATGCAGCAACAGCCACGTCGTCCTGAGCCTTGTCCCAATCACCCATGGGAATCGCCACGTTGGCTGCTCCTCAACCATCAAACCCCACGAACTACGCACGCTGCATGTGCCAGTGCCGCTCCACCAAGTGGCCCGCCATTCTGAACCTTACGCTGAACTTAGCGAACCTTTGCTCCTTCCACCACGAAGGGCCTTAGGTTCGTCTTCAATATCGAGCAGCTCGACTTCGATGTCCGTCTGCGTCATCTCTACGTCTGCGTGTGCCTCAGATTATGCCTCGTGCGCCAGCTCGTCAGCATGGATGATCAGAATCAGCATATCAAACCTCTATGTTTCCGTAAAATGCAGATCCTTCCTCCGCCACAATCTCGAACAACTAGCCATCCCGATCATTCTCTTCAGCAGCATCCACTACGGCTTCATCATCTTCATACGAGACCGAGGAACTGGAGGCGGGTTCACCGAGGAGGCGGTAATACAGCTCGATCGCCTCTCCTGGAGGGATTTCGCCGTGACGGACACTGCGCATTTCCAGGATCGACCGCTCAGCCACAAACTCAAATGGGACCTACCGAGGTCAGTGGATATGCTGTGTAGACCCTCTACGGCTTTTCTAAGTCCTACGTCATTAGGTCTGTGTAGGCGCACGCCCGGCCGCACGGTCGCTACAGCGACTTGGCGCGATGGCATGGCCACAACAAAAAAAGTTGTAGCTGCGACCGTAGATCTACGCGCCAGGCGGACGTGTTTAGCCTTTAGCCTTAGGTGGTGAAATCCCCGTGCCGCAAGGTTAGGTTCCGCCACACAAGTACCGGTATCGGCATCTGAAACCACCCATGCGTTATGTCCGGTCCGCACTAGGCCGATTTTATGCCGACATGGACTCGTATGAAAAATTGTCGTTATCCGGGCGAACATAATAATTGCCTCATGTGGACGGTGTTGTCATACAAGTATTAGTTTCCGACAAATCTGCGGCGAGTTTCTTGCCGCATTCGTACCTGGGTCTTCGGCCAAGTATCGACTGGTCGATATTTTGCCGATTTGTAGTGCTTGCACATGGTGGAGCGGGCCTCCAACCAATCACTAAAGAGTAAAGTTGGCCATGAACAGTTGATGGTCAAGAATGTGGTTCGACACTTTCCATGGTTTCGTCCACTTCCGCATATAGCTGAGAATTATTTACCAATATAGAAAACCGAGCAGTTTGCGCAATCTGATAATTCCCAGAATGCGCAAGCATGCCTGCGCGCAAATCTGCAGATTATGCAAGAAGAATACATCTCCTTAATGTGCAGCCAAACCTGCGCAATCTGCAAATCTGGTCGCAGATTGCCCCCCACACGGATTCGGAGTGCTCTTTATGTTTTTTCCACGAAATTCACAGTTTGCACCCTCACATTGCGTCCCACATGGATTCGCTGTTAGTGCTCTTCATACTTTTTCAGGGAAATCCAAAGATTGCGCTCCACTTGGGTTCGCTGAGCTCTTCTAATGTCTTTTTTCAATACTGGTTGCCCCCACAGATTGCGTCACACATGGATTCGCTGCGCTCTCTATGTTTTTAAAGGAAATTCACTAATACTAGCGCCCCACACAGATTCGCTGTGATCCGTATGTTCTTTTTCAGGAAAATCGGGCCACAGATTGTTGCCCCACACGGATTCGCTGTACTCTTCATGATTTTCAGGGAAAATCAAAGACAGCGCCCCACACGGATTCCCGGTGCCATGCACTTTGCAGAGGCGCGCAGAGGCGCGCAGGGCCGCGCAAAAGCGCACAGAGTCGCGCAGAGTCGGCGCGCAGAGGCTCGCAGAGGCGCGCAGCGCAGCGCAAAGGCACGCAAAGGCGCGCCTGACCATGCAGAGGCGTGCAGGGGCGCGGAAAGTGGCGCACAGAGGGACGCAGGGGCGTGAGGGCTGCGCAGAGGCGGGCAGAGGCGCGCGCAAAGGCGAGCAGAGGCGCGCAGAGATGTGTAGGGGCGCGTAGTGCGGCGCAGAGGCGCGTAGGGCCGCGCAGAGGCGCGCGCAAAGGTGAGCAGAGGCACCCAGAGGCGCGCGCAAAGGCGAGCAGAGGCGCGGAGAGGCGCTCAGAGGCGCGCAGAAGCGCTCAGAGGCGCGCAGAAGCGTGAAGAGGCGCGGTTGAGTGGGCACAGGCGCGCAGAAGGCGCACAGAGGTGCGCAGAGGGGCACAGAGACGCGTAGGTCCGCGCAAAGGCGCGCAGAGGCGTGCGCAGAGGCGCATAGGTCAGCGCAAAGGCGCAGAGGTTCGCAGAGGCGTGCAGTGGCGCGCAGAGGCGTGCAGAGCCGTGCAGAGGCGCGCAGGGGCGAGCAGGGGCGTGAAGAGGCGCGCAGAGACGCACAAAGGAGCGTAAAGGCGCGCAGAGGGGCGCAGGGGCGCGAAGAGGCGCGACGAGATGCGCAACGGCGAGGAGAGGCGCGCAGAGGCGCACAGAGGCGCGTAGAGGCGCGCAGAGGAACGCAGAGACGCGTAGGTCCGCGCAAAGGCGTGCAGAGGCGCGCAGAGGTTCGCAGAGGCACGCAGAGGCACACAGAGGCGAGCAGAGGCGCGCAGAGGCACGCAAAGACGAGGAGAGGCGCGCAGAGGTGAATCTGCGCGCTTGAGCGTGCAGATTCGCGCAGAGGTGCGCAGAGGCGCACAGAGGGGCGTAGAGGCGCGAAGAGACGCGCAGAGGTGCGCAAAGGCGAGGAGAGGCGTGCAGAGTGGCGTAGAGGCGCGCAGAGACGCGTAGGTCCGCGTAAAGGCGCACAAAGGAGCGCAGAGGCGCCCAGAGGTTCGCAGAGGCGCGCAAACGCGCGCACAGAGGCGCGCCTGAGCACGCAAATGTCCGCAAAGTCGGGCAGAGGCACGCAGAGGCGCGAAGAGTCGCGCAGTTGTTGTTGTTTCTTTATTTTACTTCACCATATGAACAGGCAAGACTGCCTTCTCACCGGGGTTATTGGCCCACGGCTCTCACAGTATAATGAAAATGTTTAAAATATGTATGAAGAAGAAAGGAACGGAAAAGAAGATGAAAGGAAAGGAAAGAAAACAGTAGTTATTCATTTTATGAATTTTTTTATTAACTACTGTTTTCTTTCCTTTCATTTCATATTCTTTTCCGTTCCTTTCTTCTTCATACACATTTTAAGCAGAGATGCACAGAGGGGCGTAGCGGCGCGCAGAGGGGCGTACAGGCGCGCGCAGAGGCAAACAGGGCCGCACAGAGGCGCGAAAAGGCGCTCAGAGGCGCGCAGAGGCGCGTAGTGCAGCGCAGAGGCGCAGAGGCGCGCAGAGGCGCGCAGGGGCGCATAGGGCCACGCCAAGGCGCGCAGAGGTGCAAAGAAAAGGTGCGCATGAATGGTCAAAAAGTATTCATTTCTCACCTTTCCGACTATTCACAGCTGCAACATGGACAGTGACCACCGTGAATTCCTGCAATATTCACACAAAGTGTAGTGCACAACAGAATTGACACACATTGTCATAAACGACCTGCCCAGGGCTACTGAACCCGGAAAATAAACTATGCCCAGGTTTGGGGCGCGCAAAGGCCGGCAGAGGCGCGCCTGAGCGCCCAAAGGTCCGCCGAGGCGCGCAGAGGCGCTCAGATGCGCGCAGAGGCGCACAAAGAGGCACGTACAGGCACACAGAGGCGCGCAAAGGCGC
The DNA here is from genome assembly GCF_964019385.1 of Sycon ciliatum. Taxonomy (NCBI): domain Eukaryota; kingdom Metazoa; phylum Porifera; class Calcarea; order Leucosolenida; family Sycettidae; genus Sycon; species Sycon ciliatum. The sequence continues at coordinate 14,764,408 of NC_088646.1, forward strand.
ACAGACGCGCGCCTTGGCTTGCGCAGAGGCGCGCAGTGGCGCACAGAGGCTCGCAGAGGCGCGCAGGGCAACGCAAAAGCGCGCAGAGGCGCGCTTGGGCTTGCGGAGGCGCGCAAAGGCGCGCAAAGGCGCGCAAAGGCGCGGAAAGGCGCGCACAGGCACGCGCACAGGCACACATGGCCTCGCAGCGACGCGCAAAGGTGCGCACAGGCGCGCAGGGTAGCACAGAGGCGCCCAGAGGCGCGCCTGAGCATGCAGAGGCGCGCAGAGTCGCGAATATGCACACAGAGGCGCGTAGGGCTACGCAAAGACACGCAGAGGCGTGCGGAGGCACGCGGAGGCGCGCAGAGGCTCGCAGAGGCGCGCAGAGGGCCCCAGGGGCGCGCAGAGGCTCACTGAGGCGCGCAAATGCGCACAGAGGCGCGAGAGAGGCGCACAGAGGCACGCAGAGGCGCGAGAGAGGCGCACAGAGGCGTTCAAAGGTGCGCAAAGGCGCGTAGAGGCACCCAGAGGCGTGCAGAGGCGCGCAAACGCGAGGAGAGGCTCGCAGAGGCGCGTAGAACCGCGCAAAGGCGAGGAGAGGCGCCTCTGCGCGCTTGAGTGCGCAGAGGTGAGCAGACGGGCGCGCAGAAGCGCACAGATTTGCGCAGAGGCGCACAGATTTGCGCAGAGGCACGCAGAGGGGCGTAGAGGCGAGCAGAGGCACGCAGAGACACGTAGGCTCGCGGAAAGGCGCGCAGTGGCGTGTAGAGGCGCGCAGAGGCGTGCAGAGGCGCGCAGAGGCATGCAGATGCGCGCAGAGGCGAGCAGGGCAGCGCAGAGGCGCACCTGAGCATGCAGAGGCGCGCACCGGCGAGCACAGGCGCGCACAGGCGCGCGCAGAGGTACGCAGGGGCGTGTAGGGCCACTCAAAGGCGCGCAGAGGCGCACAGGGCAGCGCAAAGGCGCGCAGTGGCATGCAAAGGCGCACCTGAGCATGCAGAGGAGCGGGGAGGACTGTGCAGAGGCACACAGGGCCGCGCAGAGGCGCGCAGAGGCGCGCCCAGGCGCACACAGTCGCGCACATAGGCACGCAGGGGCACGTAGGGCCACGCAAAGGCGCGAAGAGGCGCGCAGAGGCGCGCAGAGGCGCGCAGAGGCGCGCAGAGGAGCGCAGAGGCGCAAAGAAAAGGTGCGCATGAATGGTCAGAAAATATTCCTTTCTCACCTTTCCGACTATTCACAGCTGCAACGTGGACAGTGACCATCGTGAATTCCTACAACAGACACATTAAGGGTAGTGCACAACAGAAATGACACACATTGTCATAAACGACCTGCCCGAAGCTGCTGAACCCGGTAAATAAACTACTACCAGGTTTGGGGCGCGCAGAGGCGACCAGAGGCGCGCCTGCGCGCCCAAGGGTCCGCAGAGGCGAGCAGAGGCGCGCCTGAGCGCCCAAAGGTCCGCAGAGGCTCGCAGAGGCTCGCAGAGGTGCACAAAGGCGCTCAGAGGTGCGCAGAGGCAGGTACAGTCGCACGCAGGGCACGCAGGGGCGAGTAGGGCCATTCAAAGTTACGCAGAGGCGCACAGAGGCGTGCAGAGTAGCGCAGAGGAGCGCAGAGGCGCCCAAAGGCGCACGCCTCTGCAAAACTTTAAAGGCGAGCAGAAGAGCAGAGAGGTGCTCAGAGGCGCGCAGAGGCACGCAGAGGCGGCCAAAGGCGAGAAGAGACGTGAAAAGGCGCGCAGAGGCTCGCAGAGGCGCGTGCAAAGGCGAGCAGAGGCGCAGAGAGGTGCTCAGAGGCACGCAGAGGCGTGGAGAGGCACGCTGAAGCGCGCAGAGGCGCGAAAAGGCACGCAGACACGCACAAAGGCGCGCAGAGGCACGCAGAGGCACGCAGAAGCCCGCAGAGGTGCGCAGAGGCGCACAGAGGCGCGAAGAGGCGCGCAGAGACGAGCGGAGGCACGCAGAGACGAGCGGAGGCGCGCAGAGGCGGGGAAAGGCGCGCCTGAGCGCGCAAAGGTCCGCAGAGGCGCGCAGAGGCGTGCAGAGGCGTGCAGAGGCGCGCAGAGGCGCGCAGAGGCGCGTGCAAAGGTGAGCAGAGGCGCAGAGAGGTGCTCAGAGGCATGCAGAGGCGCAGAGAGGCACGCTGAAGCGCGCAGAGGCACGGAGAGGCGCACAAAGGCACGCAGAGACGCGTAGGTCTGCGCAAAGTCGCGCAGAGGCGCGCAAAGACGCGCAGAGGCACACAGAGGCGCGCGGAGGCACGCAGAAGCCCGCAGAGGTGCGAAGAGGCGCAAAGAGGCGTGCAGATACGCGCAGAGACGCGCAGAGACGTGTAGGTCCGCGCAAAGGCGCGCAGAGGCGTGCAGAGACGAGCAGAGACGTGCAAAGACGCGCAAAGACGCGCAGAGGCACGCAGACGCTCGCAGAGGCGCGCTCAGGCGCGCAGAAGCCCGCAGAGGCGAGCAGAGGCGCGCAGACGCGAGCAGAGGCGCGCGACGCGAGCAGAGGCGCGCGACGCGAGCAGAGGCGCACCTGAGCGCGCAAAGGTCCGCAGAGGCGTGCAAAGGCGCGCAGAGGCGGCAGAGGCGCGCAGAAGCACGCAGAGGCGCGCAGAGGCGTGCAGAGACGCACAGAGACATGTTCGTCCGCGCAAAGGCACGCAGAGGCGCGCAGAGGCGTGCAGAGGCGTGCAGAGACGCGAAGGTCCGCGCAAAAGCGAGCAGACGCACGCAGTGGAGCGCGGAGGCGGGAGGAAGCCTGCGGAGGTGCGCAGAGGCGCGGAGACGCGAGCAGAGGCGCGCAGAGGCGAGCAGAGGCGCGCAGAGGCACGCCTGAGCACGCAAAGGTTCGCAGAGGCGTGCAAAGGCGCGCCAAGGCACACAGAGGCACGCAGAGGCGCGCAGAGACGCAGAGAGGCGCGCACAGGCATGCAGAGGCGCGCAGAGGCGGGCAGAGGTGCGCAGAGGCGTGCAGAAGCGCGCAGAGGCGTGCAGAGACGCGCAGAGACGTGTAGGTCCGCGCAAAGGCGCGCAGAGGCGAGCAGAGACGCGCAAAGACGCGCACAGACGCGGAAAGACGCGCAGAGGCACGCAGACGCTCGCAGAGGCGCGCTCAGGCGCGCAGAAGCCCGCGGAGGTGCGCAGAGGCGAGCAGAGGCGCGCCTGAGCGCGCAAAGGTCCGCAGAGGCGTGCAAAGGCGCGCAGAGGCCCGCAAAGGCACGCAGAGGCGGGGAAAGGCGCGCCTGAGCGCGCAAAGGTCGGCAGAGGCACGCAGAAGCGCGCAGAGGCGTGCAGAGACGCGCAGAGACGTGTAGGTCCGCGCAAAGGCGCGCAGAGGCGTGGAGAGGGGTGCAGAGACGCATAGGTCCGCGCAAAGGCGAGCAGAGGCACGCAGATGCACGCAGAGGAGCACGGAGGCGCGCGGAAGGCCGTGGAGGTGCGCAGAGGCGAGCAGAGGCGTGCAGAGGCGAGCAGAGGCGCGCAGAGACGCACAGGGGCGCGCAGAGGTGAGCAGAGGCGAGCGTAAAGGCGAGCAGAGGCGCTCAGAGGCGCTCAAAGGTGTGCAGAGGTAAGCAGTGGCGAGCAGAGGCGCGCAGAGGCACGCAGAGGCGCGCAGCGGCGAGGAGAGGCGCGCAGAGGCGCGTAGAGGCGCGCAGGGCCAGAGGCGCGCAGAGGCGCGCCTGAGCATGCAGAGCAGCGGAGGCGCGCGCAGAGGCACACAGGGCCGCGCAAAGGCGTGCAGAGGCGCGCCTGAGCATGCAGAGGCGCGCACAGGCGCACACAGGCGCTCACAGGCGCAAGCAGAGGCACGCAGGGGCACGAAGGGCCACGCAAAGGCGCACAGAGGCGCGCAGAGGAGGGCAAAGGCGAGTGGGTGCGTGTATGTGTGTGCGGGTGCATTTGTGCGAGTATTTTCACGTTTGTGCACATGGGTGCATGCGTGCGCGTGGGCATGTGAGTGCTCGCATGCATGAGCAGGTGTGTGTGTGTGCGCATGCGTGCGTGCGCGGACGTGTGCGTACGTGTGTTTGTGGGTCAGAGACAGAAAGAGAGAGGCAGAGGGATGATAGACAAAACAACATTTCAATCTGAGCACTAACTTTGTAGTTGGATCCAAATATACAGAGGTACAAGTGCAATCCTGGCTTCTTCGCATGCTGAAATGCAGTAACAGCCACATCGTTCTTAGCCTTGTCCCATTCACCCATGGGAATCGCCACGTTGGCTGCTCCTCAACCATCAAACCCCACGAACTAAGCGCGCTGCATGCGCCAGTGCCGCTCCACCAAGTGGCCCGCCATTCTGAACCTTACGCTGAACTTAGCGAACCTTTGCTCCTGCCACCACGAAGGGCCTTAGGTTCGTCTTCAACATCGAGCAGCTCGACTTCGATGTCCGTCTGCGACATCTCTACGTCTGCGTGTGCCTCAGATTATGCCTCGTGCGCCAGCTCGTCAGCATGGATGATCAGAATCGGCATATCAAAGCTCTCTGCTTCCGTAAAATGCAGTGCTTCCTCCGCTACAATCTCAAACAACTTGGCATCCCGATCATTCTCTTCAGCAGCATCCACTACGGCTTCATCATCTTCATATGAGACCGAGGAACTGGAGGCGGGTTCACCGAGGAGGCGGTAATACAGCTCGATCGCCTCAGCTCAAGGATTCGCTGTGCTCTTCATGATTTTCAACGAAATCCACAGATTGCCCCACACGAATTTCCTGTGCTCTTCATGTTTTTCAGTTAAATTCACGGATCCACGGATTGCCCCCACACGGATTCGCTGTGCTCTGTATATAACCTTTCTGAAATGGGTCCACAGATTGCCCCACACACGGATTCGCTGTGCTCTCCATGATATTCAAGGAAATTCACAGATTCTCCCCACAAGGATTCGCTGTGCTCGTTAAGATTTTCAGGGAAATTCAGAGAGAGCGACCCACACGGATCCGCTGCACTGTTCATGATTTTTCACGAAATCCACAGATTCCGACCCACACGGATATGCTGTGCTTCATGTTTTTTTTTCAGGGATAATCACACACAGCGCCCCACACGGATTCACTGTGCTCTGCATGTTCTTTTCAGGGAAATCGAGCCACAGATTGACCAAGCACGAATTTGATGTGCTCTTCATCTGTGGACCGATTTTCCTGGAAAGGAATCTACAGAGCACAGCGAATCCGTGTGGGGCGCTATCTGTGATTTTAACTGAAAAACATCAAGAGCACAGCGAATCCGTGTGGGGCACAATCTTTGAAATTCGTGGGAAATCATGAACAGCACAGCCAATCCGTGTGGGCTCAGTCTGTGGGCCGATTTCCCTGAAAAAGGACATGCAGAGCACAGTGAATTTCAGCGACAATCCAGTTCGTGGCGTGCAGCCGATGGTTTTCGTCAAAGTCTAGGAAAACTTCAAACTCCCTATGGTGTAAACGAGGAAAGGGGACGGCAAACTGCTGCACGGCATATTTCATTGCCGTTTCTCTGTGGGATGGGTAGAAAGAATAATTAGGCGCGCAGAGTCACGCAGAGACGCGTAGCGCGCAGAGGTGCGCAGAGGTGCACAGAGGTGCGCAGAGGCGCGCAGAGGCGCGCAGAGGGGCGCAGAGGCGCTCAGAGGCACGCAGAGACGCATAGGCGAGCAGAGGCGCAAAGGCGAGCAGATGCGCGGATAGGCGCTCTGAGGCGACCAGAGGCGAGAAAAGGCGAGCAGAGGTGCGCAGAGGCGAGCAGAGGCGCTCAAAGGCGCCCAGAGGCACGCAGAGGCGCGCGGAGGCGGGCATAGGCGTGCAGAGGCGCGCAGAGGCGCGCAGAGGGGAGCAGAGGCACTCAGAGGCGCTCAGAGGCGAGCAGAGGCGCGCAGAGGCGTGCAAAGGCGAGTAGAGGCGCACAGAGACACGCAGAGGGGCGCACAGGCGCAGAGGCGCGCGCAAAGGCGAGCAGGCGTGCAGAGGTGCGCAGAGGCGCGTAGAGGCGCGCAGAGGGGAGCAGAGCCACTCAGAGGCGCTCAGAGGCGAGCAGAGGCGAGCAGAGGCGCGCAAAGGCGCATAGAGGCGCACAGAGGCACGCAGAGACGCGTAGGTCCGCGCAGAGGCGCGCAGAGACGCGCAAAGGCACGCAGAGGCACGCGCAGGCGAGCGGACACACGCAGAGCCGTGTGGAAGCGCACAGAGGCGCGCAGACGCGCAGAGGCGCGCAGACGCGCAGAGGCGCGCACAGGCACGCAGAGGCGCATAGAGGCGCACAAAGGCGTGCAGAGGAGCGCCTGAGGCACGCGCAGAGGCGCTCAGAGGCGGACAGAGGCGCGCAGAGGCGAGCAGAGGCGCGCAGAGGCGCGTATAGGCGCGCAGAGGCGAACAGAGGAGCACGTGAGCGCGCAAAGGCGTCCGCAGAGGCGCGCAGGGGTGGGAAGAGGCGCGCAGAGGCGTGCAGAGGCGCGCAGAGGGGAGCAAAGGCGCACAGAGGCAAGCAGAGGCGCACAGAGGCGAGCAGAGGCCCGCAAAGGCGCGTAGAGGCAAGCAGAGGCGCACAGAGGCACGCAGAGGCGCGCAGAGGCGAGCAGAGGCGCCCAGAGGCGCACGCAAAAAAGAGCAGAGGCGCAGAGGCGAGCGCAAAGGCGTGCAGAGGCGCGGATAGGCGCTCAGAGGCGACCAGAGGCGAGCAGAGGGGAGCATAGGTGCGCAGAGACGAGCAGAGGCGCGCAAAGGCGCTCAGAGGCGCCCAGAGGCGCCCAGAGGCGAGCAGAGGCGCGAAGAGGCGCGCAGAGGCGAGCATAGGCGTGCAGAGGTGCGCAGTCACGTAGAGGCGCGCAGAGGGGAGCAGAGGTGCGCAGAGGCGAGCAGAGGCGTGCAAAGGCGCTCAGAGGCGCCCAGAGGCGTGCAGAGGCGCGCAGGGGCGTGCAGAGGCGCGAAGAGGCGCGCAGAGGGGAGCAGAGGCGAGCAGAGGCGCACATAGGTGAGCAGAGGCGAGCAGAGGCGCGCAAAGGCGCGTAGAGGCGCACAGAGGCACGCAGAGGCGCGCACAGGCGTGCAGAGGCGCGCACAGGCGTGCAGAGGCGCGCACAGGCGCGAAGAGGCGTGCGCAAAGGCGAGCAGAGGCGCAGAGGCGCGCGCAAAGGCGAGCAGAGGCACAGAGGCGCGCGCAAAGGCAAGTAGAGGCATGGAAAAGCGAGAGTAGAGGCATGGAGGCGCGCAGAGGTGCGCAGAGGCGCGCAAAGGTGCGTAGAGGCGCGCAGAGGTGGGCAGAGGCACGCAGAGATGCGTAGGTCCGCGCAGAGGCGCGCAGACACGCGCAAAGGCATGCAGAGGCACGCAGAGGCAAGCGGACGCACGCAGAGGCGTGTGGAAGCGCAGAGGCGCGCAGGGGCACGCAGAGACGCGTAGGTCCGCGCAGAGGCGCGCAGAGATACGCAGAGACACGCACAGGCACGCATAGGCAAGCGGACGCACGCAGAGGCGTGTGGAAGCGCACAGAGGTGCGCAGAGACGCGCAGAGGCGCTAAGGAGCGCCTGAGCGCAAAGGCGAGAAGAGGCGCAGAGGGGAGCGCAAATGCGAGCAGAGGCGCGGATAGGCGCTCTGAGACGAGCAGAGGCGAGAAAAGGCGAGCAAAGGTGCGCAGAGGCGAGCAGAGGCGAGTAGAGGCGCACAAAGGCACGCAGAGGCGCGCACAAGGGCGGGCAGAGGCGCACAGCGGCGTGCGCAAAGGCGAATAGAGGCGCAGAGGAGCGCGCAAAAGCGAGCAGACGCGCAGAGGTGCGCAGAGGCGAGCAGAGGAGCGCCTGAGGCACGCGCAGAGGCGCACAGAGGCGGAAAGAGGCGCGCAGAGGCACGCAGAGGCAACAGAGGCAAGCAGAGGCAAGCAGAGGGAAGCAGAGGCACACAGAGGCACGCAGAGGCGCGCAGAGGCGCGCCTAGGCGCGCAAAGGCGAGCAGAGGCGCACAGGCGCGCGCAAAGACCAGCAGAGGCGCGGATAGGCGCTCAGAGGCGAGCAGAGGCGAGAAGAGGCAAGCAGAGGCGCGCAAAGGCACTCAGAGGCACGCAGAGGGACGCAGAGGAACACAGAGGCACGCAGAGACGCGTAGGTCCGTGCAGAAGCGCACAGAGACGCGCAAAGACACGCAGAGGCACGCGCAGGCCAGCGGACGCACGCAGAGCCGTGTGGAAGCGCACAGAGGCGCGCAGACGCGCAGAGGCGCACACAGGCACGCAGAGGCGCGTAGAGGCGCGCAGAGGCGTGCAGAGGAGCGCATGAGGCACGCGCAGAGGCGCACAGAGGCGGACAGAGGCGCGCAGAGGCACGCAGAGGCGAGCAGAGAAGCGCAGAGGTGCGCAGAGGCACGCAGAGGCGCGTATAGGCGCGCAAAGGCGAGCAGAGGAGCGCCTGAGCACGCAAAGGCGTTCGCAGAGGCGCGCAGGGGCGGGAAGAGGCGCGCAGAGGCGCGCAGAGGAGTGCAGAGGCGCGCAGAGGGGAGTAAAGGCGCACAGAGGCAAGCAGAGGCGCACAGAGGCGAGCAGAGGCCCGCAAAGGCGCGTAGAGGCAAGCAGAGGCGCACAGAGGAACGAAGAGGCGTGGAGAGGCGCCCAGAGGCGCGCGCAAAAAAACAGCAGAGGGGCAGAGGCGTGCGCAAAGGCGCGCAGAGGCGCGGATAGGCGCACAGAGGCACGCAGAGGCGCGCACAGGCGCGCACAGGGGTGCGGAGGCGCGCACAGGCGCGAAGAGGCGTGCGCAAAGGCAAGCAGAGGCGCAGAGGCGCGCTCAAAGGCGAGCAGAGGCACAGAGGCGCGCGCAAAGGCAAGTTGAGGGGTGGAAAAGTGCTCAGAGGCGCTCAGAGGCGCTCAGAGGCGCGCAGAGGGACGCAGAGGCACGCAGAGACGCGTAGGTCCGCGCAGAGGCGCAAAGAGACGCGCAAAGGCACGCAGAGGCACTCGCAGGCGAGCGGACGCACGCAGAGCCGTGTGGAAGCGCACAGAGGCGCGCAGACGCGCAGAGGCGCACACAGGCACGCAGAGGCGCGTAGAGGCGCGCAGAGGCGTGCAGAGGAGCGCATGAGGCACGCGCAGAGGCGCACAGAGGCGGACAGAGGCGCGCAGAGGCACGCAGAGGCGAGCAGAGAAGCGCAGAGGCGCGCAGAGGCACTCAGAGGCGCGTATAGGCGCGCAGAATCGAGCAGAGGAGCGCCTGAGCGCGCAAAGGCGTACGCAGAGGCGCGCAGGGGCGGGAAGAGGTGCGCAGAGGCGTGCAGAGGCGCGCAGAGGGGAGCAAAGGCGCACAGAGGCAAGCAGAGGCGCACAGAGGCGAGCAGAGGCCCGCAAAGGCGCGTAGAGGCAAGCAGAGGCGCACAGAGGCATGAAGAGGCGCGCAGAGGCGAGCAGAGGCGCCCAGAGGCGCGCGCAAAAAACAGCAGAGGCGCAGAGATGCGCGCAAAGGCGCGCAGAGGCGCGGATAGGCGCACAGAGGCACGCAGAGGCGCGCACAGGCGCGCACAGGGGTGCGGAGGCGCGCACAGGCGCGAAGAGGCGCGCACAGGCGCGAAGAGGCGTGCGCAAAGGCAAGCAGAGGCGCAGAGGCGCGCTCAAAGGCGAGCAGAGGCACAGAGGCGCGCGCAAAGGCAAGTTGAGGCGTGGAAAAGCGCTCAGAGGCGCGCAGAGGTGCGCAGAGGCGCGCAAAGGTGCGTAGAGGCGCGCAGAGGGGCGCAGAGGCACGCAGAGACGCGCAAAGGCACGCAGAGGCTAGCGGACGCACGCAGAGCCGTGTGGAAGTGCACAGAGGCGCGCAGAGGTTCGCAGATGCGCGTAGAGGCGCGCAGAGGCGAGCAGAGGAGCGAATGAGACACGAGCAGAGGCGCACAGAGGCGGACAGAGGCGCGCAGAGGCACGCAGAGGCGAGCAGTGGAGCGCAGAGGCGCGCAGATGCGCGAAGAGGCGGGCAGGGGCGCAGAGGCGCGCAGAGGCACGCAGAGGCGCGCAGAGGCGAGCAGAGGCAAGCAGAGGCGCGCAGAGGCGCGCAAAGGCTCGCAGAGGCGCTCAGAGGCGCCCAGAGGCGCGCAGAGGCGCGCAAAGGCGCTCAGAGGCGCACAGAGGGACGCAGAGGCACGCAGAGGCACGCAGAGACGCGTAGGTCCGCGCAGAGGCGCACAGAGACACGCAAAGGCACGCAGAGGCACGCGCAGGCGAGCGGACGCACGTAGAGCCGTGTGGAAGCGCACAGAGGCGCGCAGACGCGCAGAGGCGCACACAGGCACGCAGAGGCGCGTAGAGGCGCGCAGAGGTGTGCAAAGGAGCGCATGAGGCACGCGCAGAGGCGCACAGAGGCGGACAGAGGCGCGCAGAGGCACGCAGAGGCGAGCAGAGAAGCGCAGAGGCGCGCAGAGGCACGCAGAGGCGCGTATAGGCGCGCAAAGGCGAGCAGAGGAGCGCCTGAGCGCGCAAAGGCGTACGCAGAGGCGCGCAGGGGCGGGAAGAGGCGCGCAGAGGCGCGCAGAGGAGTGCAGAGGCGCGCAGAGGGGAGTAAAGGCGCACAGAGGCAAGCAGAGGCGCACAGAGGCGAGCAGAGGCCCGCAAAGGCGCGTAGAGGCAAGCAGAGGCGCACAGAGGAACGAAGAGGCGTGGAGAGGCGCCCAGAGGCGCGCTCAAAAAAACAGCAGAGGGGCAGAGGCGTGCGCAAAGGCGCGCAGAGGCGCGGATAGGCGCACAGAGGCACGCAGAGGCGCGCACAGGCGCGCACAGGGGTGCGGAGGCGCGCACAGGCGCGAAGAGGCGTGCGCAAAGGCAAGCAGAGGCGCAGAGGCGCGCGCAAAGGCAAGTTGAGGGGTGGAAAAGTGCTCAGAGGCGCTCAGAGGCGCTCAGAGGCGCGCAGAGGGACGCAGAGGCACGCAGAGACGCGTAGGTCCGCGCAGAGGCGCACAGAGACGCGCAAAGGCACGCAGAGGCACTCGCAGGCGAGCGGACGCACGCAGAGTCGTGTGGAAGCGCACAGAGGCGCGCAGACGCGCACACAGGCACGCAGAGGCGCGTAGAGGCGCGCAGAGGCGTGCAGAGGAGAGCATGAGGCACGCGCAGAGGCGCACAGAGGCGGACAGAGGCGCGCAGAGGCACGCAGAGGCGAGCAGAGAAGCGCAGAGGCGCGCAGAGGCACGCAGAGGCGCGTATAGGCGCGCAGAATCGAGCAGAGGAGCGCCTGAGCGCGCAAAGGCGTACGCAGAGGCGCGCAGGGGCGGGAAGAGGTGCGCAGAGGCGTGCAGAGGCGCGCAGAGGGGAGCAAAGGCGCACAGAGGCAAGCAGAGGCGCACAGAGGCGAGCAGAGGCCCGCAAAGGCGCGTAGAGGCAAGCAGAGGCGCACAGAGGCATGAAGAGGCGCGCAGAGGCGAGCAGAGGCGCCCAGAGGCGCGCGCAAAAAACAGCAGAGGCGCAGAGATGCGCGCAAAGGCGCGCAGAGGCGCGGATAGGCGCACAGAGGCACGCAGAGGCGCGCACAGGCGCGCACAGGGGTGCGGAGGCGCGCACAGGCGCGAAGAGGCGCGCACAGGCGCGAAGAGGCGTGCGCAAAGGCAAGCAGAGGCGCAGAGGCGCGCTCAAAGGCGAGCAGAGGCACAGAGGCGCGCGCAAAGGCAAGTTGAGGCGTGGAAAAGCGCTCAGAGGCGCGCAGAGGTGCGCAGAGGCGCGCAAAGGTGCGTAGAGGCGCGCAGAGGGGCGCAGAGGCACGCAGAGACGCGTAGGTCCGCGAAGAGGCGAGCAGACACGCGCAAAAGGCACGCAGAGGCTCGCATAGGCAAGCGGACGCACGCAGAGGCGTGTGGAAGCGCACAGAGGCGCGCAGACGCGCAGAGGCGCACACAGGCACGCAGAGGCGCGTAGAGGCGCGCAGAGGCGTGCAGAGGAGCGCATGAGGCATGCGCAGAGGCGCACAGAGGCGGACAGAGGCGCGCAGAGGCACGCAGAGGCGAGCAGAGAAGCGCAGAGGCGCGCAGAGGCACGCAGAGGCGCGTATAGGCGCGCAGAATCGAGCAGAGGAGCGCCTGAGCGCGCAAAGGCGTACGCAGAGGCGCGCAGGGGCGGGAAGAGGTGCGCAGAGGCGTGCAGAGGCGCGCAGAGGGGAGCAAAGGCGCACAGAGGCAAGCAGAGGCGCACAGAGGCGAGCAGAGGCCCGCAAAGGCGCGTAGAGGCAAGCAGAGGCGCACAGAGGCATGAAGAGGCGCGCAGAGGCGAGCAGAGGCGCCCAGAGGCGCGCGCAAAAAACAGCAGAGGCGCAGAGATGCGCGCAAAGGCGCGCAGAGGCGCGGATAGGCGCACAGAGGCACGCAGAGGCGCGCACAGGCGCGCACAGGGGTGCGGAGGCGCGCACAGGCGCGAAGAGGCGCGCACAGGCGCGAAGAGGCGTGCGCAAAGGCAAGCAGAGGCGCAGAGGCGCGCTCAAAGGCGAGCAGAGGCACAGAGGCGCGCGCAAAGGCAAGTTGAGGCGTGGAAAAGCGCTCAGAGGCGCGCAGAGGTGCGCAGAGGCGCGCAAAGGTGCGTAGAGGCGCGCAGAGGGGCGCAGAGGCACGCAGAGACGCGTAGGTCCGCGAAGAGGCGAGCAGACACGCGCAAAAGGCACGCAGAGGCTCGCATAGGCAAGCGGACGCACGCAGAGGCGTGTGGAAGCGCACAGAGGCGCGCAGACGCGCAGAGGCGCACACAGGCACGCAGAGGCGCGTAGAGGCGCGCAGAGGCGTGCAGAGGAGCGCATGAGGCACGCGCAGAGGCGCACAGAGGCGGACAGAGGCGCGCAGAGGCACGCAGAGGCGAGCAGAGAAGCGCAGAGGCGCGCAGAGGCACGCAGAGGCTCGTATAGGCGCGCAGAAGCGAGCAGAGGAGCGCCTGAGCGCGCAAAGGCGTACGCAGAGGCGCGCAGGGGCGGGAAGAGGCGCGCAGAGGCGTGCAGAGGCGCGCAGAGGGGAGCAAAGGCGCACAGAGGCAAGCAGAGGCAAGCAGAGGCGAGCAGAGGCCCGCAAAGGCGCGTAGAGGCAAGCAGAGGCGCACAGAGGCATGAAGAGGTGCGCAGAGGCGAGCAGAGGCGCCCAGAGGCGCGCGCAAAAAACAGCAGAGGCGCAGAGATGCGCGCAAAGGCGCGCAGAGGCGCGGATAGGCGCACAGAGGCACGCAGAGGCGCGCACAGGCGCGCACAGGGGTGCGGAGGCGCGCACAGGCGCGAAGAGGCGCGCACAGGCGCGAAGAGGCGTGCGCAAAGGCAAGCAGAGGCGCAGAGGCGCGCTCAAAGGCGAGCAGAGGCACAGAGGCGCGCGCAAAGGCAAGTTGAGGCGTGGAAAAGCGCTCAGAGGCGCGCAGAGGTGCGCAGAGGCGCGCAAAGGTGCGTAGAGGCGCGCAGAGGGGCGCAGAGGCACGCAGAGACGCGTAGGTCCGCGAAGAGGCGAGCAGACACGCGCAAAAGGCACGCAGAGGCTCGCATAGGCAAGCGGACGCACGCAGAGGCGTGTGGAAGCGCACAGAGGCGCGCAGACGCGCAGAGGCGCACACAGGCACGCAGAGGCGCGTAGAGGCGCGCAGAGGCGTGCAGAGGAGCGCATGAGGCACGCGCAGAGGCGCACAGAGGCGGACAGAGGCGCGCAGAGGCACGCAGAGGCGAGCAGAGAAGCGCAGAGGCGCGCAGAGGCACGCAGAGGCTCGTATAGGCGCGCAGAAGCGAGCAGAGGAGCGCCTGAGCGCGCAAAGGCGTACGCAGAGGCGCGCAGGGGCGGGAAGAGGCGCGCAGAGGCGTGCAGAGGCGCGCAGAGGGGAGCAAAGGCGCACAGAGGCAAGCAGAGGCAAGCAGAGGCGAGCAGAGGCCCGCAAAGGCGCGTAGAGGCAAGCAGAGGCGCACAGAGGCATGAAGAGGCGCGCAGAGGCGAGCAGAGGCGAGCAGAGGCGCCCAGAGGCGCGCGCAAAAAACAGCAGAGGCGCAGAGATGCGCGCAAAGGCGCGCAGAGGCGCGGATAGGCGCACAGAGGCACGCAGAGGCGCGCACAGGCGCGCACAGGGGTGCGGAGGCGCGCACAGGCGCGAAGAGGCGCGCACAGGCGCGAAGAGGCGTGCGCAAAGGCAAGCAGAGGCGCAGAGGCGCGCTCAAAGGCGAGCAGAGGCACAGAGGCGCGCGCAAAGGCAAGTTGAGGCGTGGAAAAGCGCTCAGAGGCGCGCAGAGGTGCGCAGAGGCGCGCAAAGGTGCGTAGAGGCGCGCAGAGGGGCGCAGAGGCACGCAGAGACGCGCAAAGGCACGCAGAGGCTAGCGGACGCACGCAGAGCCGTGTGGAAGTGCACAGAGGCGCGCAGAGGTTCGCAGATGCGCGTAGAGGCGCGCAGAGGCGAGCAGAGGAGCGAATGAGACACGAGCAGAGGCGCACAGAGGCGGACAGAGGCGCGCAGAGGCACGCAGAGGCGAGCAGTGGAGCGCAGAGGCGCGCAGAGGCGCGCAGAGGCGCGCAGATGCGCGAAGAGGCGGGCAGGGGCGCAGAGGCGCGCAGAGGCACGCAGAGGCGCGCAGAGGCGAGCAGAGGCAAGCAGAGGCGCGCAGAGGCGCGCAAAGGCTTGCAGAGGCGCTCAGAGGCGCCCAGAGGCGCGCAGAGGCGCGCAAAGGCGCTCAGAGGCGCACAGAGGGACGCAGAGGCACGCAGAGGCACGCAGAGACGCGTAGGTCCGCGCAGAGGCGCACAGAGACACGCAAAGGCACGCAGAGGCACGCGCAGGCGAGCGGACGCAGAGCCGTGTGGAAGCGCACAGAGGCGCGCAGACGCGCAGAGGCGCACACAGGCACGCAGAGGCGCGTAGAGGCGCGCAGAGGTGTGCAAAGGAGCGCATGAGGCACGCGCAGAGGCGCACAGAGGCGGACAGAGGCGCGCAGAGGCACGCAGAGGCGAGCAGAGAAGCGCAGAGGCACGCAGAAGCACTCAGAGGCGCGTATAGGCGCGCAGAGGCGAGCAGAGGAGCGCCTGAGCGCGCAAAGGCGTACGCAGAGGCGAGCAGGGGCGGGAAAAGGCGCGCAGAGGCGTGCAGAGGTGCGCAGAGGGGATCAAAGGCGCACAGAGACAAGCAGAGGCGCGTAGAGGCAAGCAGAGGCGCACAGAGGCACAAAGAGGCGCGCAGAGGCGAGCAGAGGCGCCCCGAGGCGCGCGCAAAAAACAGCAGAGGCGCAGAGATGTGCGCAAAGGCGCGGATAGGCGCACAGAGGCACGCAGAGGCGCGCAGAGGCGCGCACAGCGGTGCGGAGGCGCGCACAGGCGCGAAGAGGCGCGAACAGGCGCGAAGAGGCGTGCGCAAAGGCAAGCAGAGGCGCAGAGGCGCGCTCAAAGGCGAGCAGAGGCACAGAGGCGCGCGCAAAGGCAAGTTGAGGCGTGGAAAAGCGCTCAGAGGCGCGCAGAGGTGCGCAGAGGCGCGCAAAGGTGCGTAGAGGCGCGCAGAGGGGCGCAGAGGCACGCAGAGACGCGTAGGTCCGCGAAGAGGCGAGCAGACACGCGCAAAAGGCACGCAGAGGCTCGCATAGGCAAGCGGACGCACGCAGAGGCGTGTGGAAGCGCACAGAGACGCGCAGAGACGCGCAGAGGCGCGCACAGGCACGCAGAGGCGCGTAGAGGCGCGCAGAGGCGCGCAGAGGCGAGCAGAGTAGCGCCTGTGCGCAGAAAGGCGCGCGCAGAGGCGAGCAGAGGCGAGCAGAGGTGCGCAGAGGCAAGCAGATGCGCGCAAAGGCGCGCAGAGGCGCTCAGAGGCGCCCAGAGGCACGCAGAGGCGCGCAGAGGCGCGCAGAGGCGGGCATAGGCGTGCAGAGACGAGCAGAGGCGCGTAGAGGTGCGCAGAGGTGCGCAGAGGCGCGCAGAGGGGAGCAGAGGCGCACAGAGGCGAGCAGAGGCGAGCAAAGGCGCGTAGAGGCACGCAGAGGCGCGCACAGGCGCGCATAGGTGTGCAGAGGCGCGCAGAGGCGTGCAGAGTCGTGCGCAAAGGCGAGCAGAGGCGCAGAGGCGCGCGCAAAGGCAAGCAGAGGCACACAGGCGAGCGCAAAGGCAAGAAGAGGCGCGGAAAAGCGCTCAGAGGCGGGCAGAGGTGCGCAGAGGCGAGCAGAGGCGAGCAGAGGCGAGCAGAGGTGCGCAGAGGCGAGCAGAGGCGCGCAAAGGTGAGCAGACGCGCACAGAGGCGCGCAGAGGCGGGCATAGGCGTGCAGAGGTGCGCAAAGGCGCGTAGAGGTGCGCAGAGGCGCGCAGAGGGGAGCAGAGGCGAGCAGAGGCGCACAAAGGCGCGTAGAGGCGCACAGAGGCACGAACAGGTGCGCATAGGCGCGAACAGGCGGGCAGAGGGGTGCAGAGGCATGCGCAAAGGCGAGCAGAGGCGCAGAGGCACACGCAAAGGCGAGCAGAGATGCTCAGAGGCGCGCAGAGACGAGCAGAGGAGCGCCTGTGTGCCCAAAGGCGCGCGCAGAGGCGAGCAGCGGAGCGCAGAGGCGCGCAGATGCGAGCAGAGGCGCACAGAGACGCGCAGAGGCTCGCACAGGCACGCAGACGCCCGTAGAGGCGCGCAGGGGCGAGCAGAGGAGCGGAAAGGCGCTCAGAGGCGCGCAGCGGTGAGCAGAGGCGCGCAGAGGCACGCAGAGGCGCGTAGGTCCGCGCAGAGATGCGCAGAGACGCGCAAAGGCACGCAGAGGCGAGCGGACGCACGCAGAGCCGTGTGGAAGCGCACAGAGGCACGCAGAGGTTCGAAGAGGCGCGTAGAGGCGCGCAGAGGCGAGCAGAGGAGCGAATGAGACACGAGCAGAGGCGCACAGAGGCGGACAGAGGCGCGCAGAGGCGCGCAGAGG
This sequence comes from Sycon ciliatum, assembly GCF_964019385.1. NCBI lineage: Eukaryota > Metazoa > Porifera > Calcarea > Leucosolenida > Sycettidae > Sycon > Sycon ciliatum. The sequence continues at coordinate 14,781,205 of NC_088646.1, forward strand.
CGAGCAGTGGAGCGCAGAGGCGCGCAGAGGCGCGCAGAGGCGCGCAGATGCGCGAAGAGGCGGGCAGGGGCGCGCAGAGGCGCGCAGAGGCACGCAGAGGCGCGCAGAGGCGAGCAGAGGCGCGCAGAGGCGAGCAGAGGCGAGCAGATGCCAGCAAAGGCCAGCAGAGGCGCGCAAAGGCAAGCAGAGGCGCGCAAAGGCAAGCAGAGGCGCGCAAAGGCTCGCAGAGGCGCTCAGAGGCGCCCAGAGGTACGCAGAGGTGCGCACGGGCGGGCATAGGCGTGCAGAGGCGCGCAAAGGCGCGTAAAGGTGCGCAGAGGCGTGCATAGGGGAGCAGAGGCACGCAGAGGCGCACAGAGGCGAGCAGAGGCAAGCAAAGGCGCGTAAAGGCGCGTAGAGGCGCACAGAGTCACGCACAGGCGTGCAGAGGCGGGCAGAGGGGCGCAGAGGCGTGCGCAAAGGCGAGCAGAGATGCAGAGGCGCACGCAAAGGCGAGCTGAGACGCGCAGAGGCGCACACAGGCACGCAGAGGCGCGTAGAGGCGCGCAGAGGAGCGCCTGTGCGCCCAAAGGCGCGCGCAGAGGCGCGCAGAGGCGAGCAGAGGCGAGCCGAGGCGAGCAGAGGCGAGCAGAGGCGAGCAGAGGCGAGCAGCGGTGCGCAGATTCAAGCAGAGGCGCGCAAAGGCTCGCAGAGGCGCTCAGAGGCGCCCAGAGGCACGCAGAGGCTCGCAGAGGCGTGTAGAGGTGCGCAGAGGCGCCCATAGGGGAGCAGAGGCACGCAGAGGCGCACAGAGGCGAGCAAAGGCAAGCAGAGGCGCGCAAAGGCGCAAAGAGGCGCATAGAGGCACGCACAGCTGCGCACGGGCGTGCAGAGGCGCGCAGAGGCGCGAAGAGGCGTGCGCAAAGGCGAGCAGAGGCGCAGAGGCGCGCGCAAAGGCGAGCAGAGGCACAGAGGCGCGGGTAACCGCAAGCAGAGGCGCGGAAAGGCGCTCAGAAGCGCGCAGCGGTGCGCAGAGGCGCGCAGAGGTGCGCAGAGGCGCGCAGAGGGGCGCAGAGGCGCGCAAAGGCACGCCGAGACGCGTAGATCCGCGCAGAGGCGCGCAGAGACGCGCAAAGGCACGTAGAGGCACGCAGAGGCGAGCAGACGCACGCAGAGCCGTGTGGAAGCGCACAGAGGCGCGCAGAGGTGCACAGAGGCACGCAGAGGCGCGTAGAGGCGAGCAGAGGCGAGCAGAGGCGCGTAGATGCGCACAGAGGCGATCAGAGGCGCGCAGAGGCACGCATAGCCGAGCAGTGGAGCGCAGAGGCGCGCAGAGGTGCGCATAGGCACGCAGAGGCGCGCAGAAATGCGCAGAGGCGCGCAGAGGCACGCAGAGGCGCGCAGAGGCGAGCAGAGGCCAGCAGAGGCACGTAGAGGCAAGAAGAGGCGCGCAGAGGCTCGCAGAGGCGCTCAGAGGCGCGCAGAGGCGCGCAGAGGCACGCAGAGGCGCGCAGAGGTGCGCAGAGGCGAGCAGAGGCGAGCAGCGGTGCGCAGAGGCAAGCAGAGGCGCGCAAAGGCTCGCAGAGGCGCTCAGAGGCGCCCAGAGGCACTCAGAGGCGCGCAGAGGCGCGCAGAGGCGGCTATAGGCGTGCAGAGGCGCGCAAAGGCGCGTAGAGGTGCGCAGAGGCGCGCAGAGGGGAGCAGAGGAAAGGCAGAGGCGCACAGAGGCGAGCAGAGGCAAGCAGAGGCGCGCAAAGCCGTGTAGAGCCGCACAGAGGCACGCACAGGCCGGCAGAGGCGCGCAGAAGCGTGCGCAAAAGTGAGCAGAGAAGCAGAGGCACAAAGGCGCGGGCAACGGCAAGCAGAGGCGCGGAAAGGCGCTCAGAGGCCCATAGCGGTGCGCAGAGGCGCGCAGAGGCACGCAGAGGCGCTTAGGTCCGCGCAGAGGCGCGCAGAGACACGCAAAGGCACGCAGAGGCATGCAGAGGCGAGCGGACGCACGCAGAGGTGTGTGGCAGCGCACAGAGGCGCGCAGAGGTGCGCAGAGGCGCGTAGAGGTGCGCAGAGGCGAGCAGAGGAGCGCCTGAGACACGAGCAGAGGCGCACAGAGGCGGACAGAGGCACGCAGAGGCACGCAGAAGCGAGCAGTGGAGCGCAGAGGCACGCAGAGGCGCGCAGAGGCGCGCAGAGGCACGCACAGGCACGCAGAGGCCAGCAGAGGCCAGCAGAGGCGCGCAGAGGCAGGCAGAGGCGCGCAAAGGCTCGCAGCGGCGCTCAGAGGCACGCAGAGGCGCGGAGAGGCGCCCAGAGGCGCGCAAGGGCGGGCATAGGCGCGCAAAGGCGCGTAGAGGTGCGAAGAGGCGCGCATAGGGGAGCAGAGGCACGCAGAGGCGCACAGAGGCGAGCAGAGGCAAGCAGAGGCGTGCAAAGGCGCGCAGAGGCGTGCGCAAAGGCGAGCAGAGGCGCAGATGCGTGCGCAAAGGCGAGCAGAGGCATAGAGGCGCGGGCAACCGCAAGCAGAGGCGCGGAAAGGCGCTCAGAAGCGCATAGGCGGGCATAGGCGCGCAAAGGCGCGTAGAGGTGCGCAGAGGCGCGCATAGGGGAGCAGAGGCACGCAGAGGCGCACAGAGGCGAGCAGAGGCAAGCAGAGGCGTGCAAAGGCGCGCAGAGGCGTGCGCAAAGGCGAGCAGAGGCGCAGATGCGTGCGCAAAGGCGAGCAGAGGCATAGAGGCGCGGGCAACCGCAAGCAGAGGCGCGGAAAGGCGCTCAGAAGCGCGCAGAGGCGCGCATAGGTGCGCAGAGGGGCGCAGAGGCAGGCAGAGACGCGTAGGTCCGCGCAGAGGCGCGCAAAGACACGCAAAGGCTCACAGAGGCACGCAGAGGCGAACGGAGGCACGCAGAGCCGTGTGGAAGCGCACAGAGGCGCGCAGAGGTGCACAGAGGTGCGCAGAGGCATGTAGAGGCGCGCAGAGGCGAGCAGAGGATCGCCTGAGACACGCGCAGAGGCGCACAGAGGCGAGCAGAGGCACGCATAGCCGAGCAGTGGAGCGCAGAGGCGCGCAGAGGCACGCAGAGGCGCGCAGAGGCACGCAGAGGCGCGCAGAGGCACGCAGAGGCGCTCAGAGATGCACAGAGGCGCGCAGAGGCGGGCAGAGGCACGCAGAGGCGCGCAGAGGCCAGCAGAGGCCAGCAGAGGCGCGATGAGGCGCGCAAAGGCTCGCAGAGGTGCTCAGAGGCGCCCAGAGGCGCGCAGAGGCGCGCAGAGGCGCGCAGAGGCGCGCAGAGGCGCGCCAATGCGCGCACAGGTGAGGAAAGGGCGGGCATAGGCGTGCAGAGGCGCGCAAAGGCGCGTAGAGGTGCGCAGAGGCGCGCAGAGGGGAGCAGAGGCACGCAGAGGCGAGCAGAGGCAAGCAGAGGCGCGCAAAGGCGCGTAGAGGCCCACAGAGGCACGCACCGGTGCGCATATTCGCGCAGAGGCGGGCAGAGGGGCGCAAAGGCGTGCGCAAAGGCGAGCAGAGGTGCAGAGGCGCGCGCAAAGGCGAGCAGAGACGCGCAGAGGCGCGCACAGGCACGCAGGGGCGCGTAGAGGCGCGCAGAGGCGAGCAGAGGAGCGCCTGTGCGCCCAAAGGCGAGCTCAGAGGCGAGCAGAGGCACGCAGAGGCGAGCAGTTAAGCGCAGAGGCGCGCAGATGCGCGCAGAGGCGCACAGAGACGCGCAGAGGCGCACACAGGCACGCAGACGCGTGTAGAGGCGCGTAGACGCGCGTAGCGGCGCGCAGAGGCGAGCAGAGGGGCGCCTGTGCGCCCAAAGGCGCGCGCAGAGGGGCGCAGAGGCGCGCATAGGCTCGCAAAGGCGCGCAAAGGCTCGCAGAGGCGCTCAAAGGCGCTCAAAGGCGCGCAGAGGCGCGCAAAGGCGCGCAGAGTCGCGCAAAGGCGCGCAAAGGCGCGTGGAGGTGCGCAGAGGCGCGCAGAGGGGAGCATAGGAAAGGCAGAGGCGCACAGAGGCGAGCAGAGGCAAGCAGAGGCGCGCAAAGGCGCGCAAAGGCGCACAGAAGCACGCACAGGTGCGCACAGGCGGGCAGGTGCGCGCAGAGGCGCGCAGAGGCGTGCGCAAAGGCGAGCAGAGGCGCAGATGCGCGGGCAACGGCAAGCAGAGGCGCGGAAAGGCGCTCAGAGGGGCGCAGCGGTGCGCAGAGGCGCGCAGCTGTGCGCAGAGGCGCGCAGAGGCGCGTAGGTCCGCGCAGAGGCGCGCAGAGACGCGCAAGGGCACGCAGAGACACACAGAGGCGAGCGGACGCACGCAGAGCCGTGTTGAAGCGCACAGAGACGCGTAGGGGCGCGCAGACGCGAGCAGAGTAGCGCCTGAGAAACGCGCAGAGGCGCACAGAGGCGAACAGAGGCGCGCAGAAGCACGCATAGCCGAGCAGTGGAGCGCAGAGGCGCGCAGAGGCACGCAGAGGCGCGCAGAGGCGAGCAGAGGCCAGCAGAGGCGCGCAGAGGCGCGCAAAGGCTCGCAGAGGCGCACAGAGGCGCGCAGACGCGCGTAGCGGCGCGCAGAGGCGAGCAGAGGGGCGCCTGTGCGCCCAAAGGCGCGCGCAGAGGCGCGCAGAGGCGCGCATAGGCTCGCAAAGGCGCGCAAAGGCTCGCAGAGGCGCTCAAAGGCGCGCAGAGGCGCTCAAAGGCGCGCAGAGGCGCGCAAAGGCGCGCAGAGGCGCGCAAAGGCGCGCAAAGGCGCGTAGAGGTGCGCAGAGGCGCGCAGAGGGGAGCATAGGAAAGGCAGAGGCGCACAGAGGCGAGCAGAGGCGAGCAGAGGCGCGCAAAGGCGCGCAAAGGCGCACAGAGGCACGCACAGGTGCGCACAGGCGGGCAGGTGCGCGCAGAGGCGCGCAGAGGCGTGCGCAAAGGCGAGCAGAGGCGCAGATGCGCGGGCAACGGCAAGAAGAGGCGCGGAAAGGCGCTCAGAGGGGCGCAGCGGTGCGCAGAGGCGCGCAGCTGTGCGCAGAGATGCACAGAGGCGCGCAGAGGCGGGCAGAGGCACGCAGAGGCGTGCAGAGGCGAGCAGAGGCCAGCAGAGGCGCGCAGAGGCGCGCAAAGGCTCGCAGAGGCGCACAGAGGCGCGCAGACGCGCGTAGCGGCGCGCAGAGGCGAGCAGAGGGGCGCCTGTGCGCCCAAAGGCGCGCGCAGAGGCGCGCAGAGGCGCGCATAGGCTCGCAAAGGCGCGCAAAGGCTCGCAGAGGCGCTCAAAGGCGCGCAGAGGCGCGCAAAGGCGCGCAGAGACGCGCAAAGGCGCGCAAAGGCGCGTATAGGTGCGCAGAGGCGCGCAGAGGGGAGCATAGGAAAGGCAGAGGCGCACAGAGGCGAGCAGAGGCGAGCAGAGGCGCGCAAAGGCGCACAGAGGCACGCACAGGTGCGCACAGGCGGGCAGGTGCGCGCAGCGGCGTGCGCAAAGGCGAGCAGAGGCGCAGATGCGCGGGCAACGGCAAGCAGAGGCGCGGAAAGGCGCTCAGAGGGGCGCAGCGGTGCGCAGAGGCGCGCAGCTGTGCGCAGAGGCGCGCAGAGGCGCACAGAGGCACACAGAGGCGCGTAGGTCCGCGCAGAGCCGCGCAGAGACGCGCAAGGGCACGCAGAGACACACAGAGGCGAGCGGACGCACGCAGAGCCGTGTTGAAGCGCACAGAGGCGCGTAGGGGCGCGCAGAGGCGAGCAGAGTAGCGCCTGAGAAACGCGCAGAGGCGCACAGAGGCAAACAGAGGCGCGCAGAAGCACGCATAGCCGAGCAGTGGAGCGCAGAGGCGCGCAGAGGCACGCAGAGGCGCGCAGAGATGCACAGAGGCGCGCAGAGGCGCGCAGAGGCGGGCAGAGGCACGCAGAGGCAAGCAGAGGCCAGCAGAGGCGCGCAGAGGCGCGCAAAGGCTCGCAGAGGCGCTCAGAGGCGCCCAGAGGCGCACAGAGGCGCGCAGAGGCGCGCCGAGGTGCGCAGAGGCGTGCAGAGGCGCGCCGAGGCGCGCAGAGGTGCGCAGAGGCGGGCATAGGCGTGCAGAGGCGCGCAAAGGCGCGTAGAGGTGCGCAGAGGCGCGCAGAGGGGAGCAGAGGCACGCAGAGGCGAGCAGAGGCAAGCAGAGGCGCGCAAAGGCGCGTAGAGGCGCATAGAGGCACGGACAGGTGCGCATAGGCGCGCAGAGGCGGGCAGAGGGGCGCAAAGGCGTGCGCAAAGGCGAGCAGAGGTGCAGAGGCGCGCGCAAGGGCGAGCAGAGACGCGCAGAGGCGCACACAGGCACGCAGGGGCGCGTAGAGGCGCCCAAAGGAGGCGCCCAAAGGCGAGCTCAGAGGCGAGCAGAGGCACGCAGAGGCGAGCAGTGGAGCGCAGAGGCGTGCAGATGCGCGCAGAGGCGCACAGAGACGCGCAGAGGCGCACACAGGCACGCAGACGCGTGTAGAGGCGCGCAGACGCGCGTAGCGGCGAGCAGAGGCGAGCAGAGGGGCGCCTGTGCGCCCAAAGGCGCGCACAGAGGCGCGCAGAGGCGCGCATAGGCGAGCAAAGGCGCGCAAAGGCTCGCAGAGGCGCTCAAAGGCGCGCAGAGGCGCGCAAAGGCGCGCAGAGGCGCGCAAAGGCTCAGAGGCGCGCAAAGGCGCGCAGAGGCGGGTATAGACATGCAGAGGCGCGTAAAGGCGCGTAGAGGTGCGCAGAGGCGCGCAGAGGGGAGCATAGGAAAGGCAGAGGCGCACAGAGGCGAGCAGAGGCGAGCAGAGGCGCGCAAAGGCGCACAGAGGCAAGCACAGGTGCGCACAGGCAGGCAGGTGCGCGCAGAGGCGCGCAGAGGCGTGCGCAAAGGCGAGCAGAGGCGCAGATGCGCGGGCAACGGCAAGCAGAGGCGCGGAAAGGCGCTGAGAGGGGCGCAGCGGTGCGCAGAGGCGCGCAGCGGTGCGCAGAGGCGCGCAGAGGCGCGCAGAGGCACGCAGAGGCGCGTAGGTCCGCGCAGAGGCGCGCAGAGACGCGCAAAGGGACGCAGAGACACGCAGAGGCGAGCGGACGCATGCAGAGCCGTGTTGAAGCGCACAGAGGCGCGCAGAGGCGCGTAGGGGCGCGCAGAGGCGAGCAGAGTAGCGCCTGAGAAACGTGCAGAGGCGCACAGAGGCGAACAGAGGCGCGCAGAAGCACGCATAGCCGAGCAGTGGAGCGCAGAGGCGCGCAGAGGCACGCAGAGGCGCGCAGAGATGCACAGAGGCGCGCAGAGGCGGGCAGAGGCACGCAGAGGCGCGCAGAGGTGAGCAGAGGCCAGCAGAGGCGCGCAGAGGCGCGCAAAGGCTCGCAGAGGCGCTCAGAGGCGCCCAGAGGCGCGCAGAGGCGCGCAGAGGCGCGCAGAGGCGCGCAGAGGCGCGCAGAGGCGCGCAGAGGCGCGCAGAGGCGGGCATAGGCGTGCAGAGGCACGCAAAGGCGCGTAGAGGTGCGCAGAGGCGCGCAGAGGGGAGCAGAGGCACGCAGAGGCGAGCAGAGGCAAGCAGAGGCGCGCAAAGGCGCGTAGAGGCGCATAGAGGCACGCACAGGTGCGCATAGGCGCGCAGAGGCGGGCAGAGGGGCGCAAAGGCGTGCGCAAAGGCGAGCAGAGGTGCAGAGGCGCGCGCAAAGGCGAGCAGAGACGCGCAGAGGCGCGCACAGGCACGCAGGGGCGCGTAGAGGCGCGCAGAGGCGAGCAGAGGAGCGCCTGTGCGCCCAAAGGCGAGCTCAGAGGCGAGCAGAGGCACGCAGAGGCGAGCAGTGGAGCGCAAAGGCGTGCAGATGCGCGCAGAGGGGCACAGAGACGCGCAGAGGCGCACACAGGCACGCAGACGCGTGTAGAGGCGCGCAGACGCGCGTAGCGGCGAGCAGAGGCGAGCAGAGGGGCGCCTGTGCGCCCAAAGGCGCCCGCAGAGGCGCGCATAGGCGAGCAAAGGCGCGCAAAGGCTCGCAGAGGCGCGCAGAGGCGCGCAAAGGCGCGCAAGCCGCGCAGAGGCGCGCAAAGGCGCGCAGAGGCGCGCAGAGACGCGCAAAGGCACGCAGAGACACGCAGAGGCGAGCGGACGCACGCAGAGCCGTGTTGAAGCGCACAGAGGCGCGCAGAGGCGCGTAGGGGCGCGCAGAGGCGAGCAGAGTAGCGCCTGAGAAACGCGCAGAGGCGCACAGAGGCGAACAGAGGCGAACAGAGGCGCGCAGAAGCACGCATAGCCGAGCAGTGGAGCGCAGAGGCGCGCAGAGGCGCGCAGAGGCACGGAGAGGCGCGCAGAGGTGCGCAGAGGCGCGCAGAGGCACGCAGAGGCGCGCAGAGGCGAGCAGAGGCGAGCAGAGGCGAGCAGAGGCCAGGAGAGGGGACCAGAGGCACGCAAAGGCTCACAGAGGCGCTCAGAGGCGCCCAGAGGCACGCAGAGGCGCGCAGAGGCACAGAGGCACGCAGAGCCGCGCAGAGGCGAGCAGAGGCCAGCAGAGGCCAGCAGAGGCACGCAGAGGCAAGCATAGGCGCGCAAAGGCTCACAGAGGCGCTCAGACGCACGCAGAGGCGCGCAGAGGCGCGCAGAGGCGCGCAGAGACGCGCAGAGGCGCGCAGAGGCGAGCAGAGGCGACCAGAGGCGACCAGCGGTGCACAGAGGCAAGCAGAGGCGCGCAAAGGCTCGCAGAGGCGCTCAGAGGCGCGCAGAGGCGTGCAGAGGCGCGCAGAGGCGCGCAGAGGCATGCAGTGGCGCGCAAAGGCGCGTAGAGGTGCGCAGAGGCGCGCAGAGGGGAGCAGAGGCACGCAGAGGCGCACAGAGGCGAGCAGAGGCGCGCAAAGACGCGTAGAGGCGCACAGAGGCACGCACAGGTGCGCACAGGCGCGCACAGACGGGCAGAGGCGTGCGCAAAGGCGAGCAGAGGCGCAGAGGCGCGCGCAAAGCGAGCAGAGACGCGCAGAAGCGCGCACAGGCACGCAGAGGCGCGTAGAGGCGCGCAGAGGCGAGCAGAGGAGCGCCTGTGCGCCCAAAGGCGCGGGCGCAGAGGCGCGCAGAGGCAAGCAGAGGCGAGCAGAGGCGAGCAGCGGTGCGCAAAGGCTCGCAGAGGCGCTCAGAGGCGCCCACAGGCACGCAGAGGCGCGCAGAGGCGGGTATAGGCGCACAGAGGCGAGCAGAGGCGCGCAAAGACGCGTAGAGGCGCACAGAGGCACGCACAGGTGCGCACAGGCGCGCACAGACGGGCAGAGGCGTGCGCAAAGGCGAGCAGAGGCGCAGAGGCGCGCGCAAAGCGAGCAGAGACGCGCAGAAGCGCGCACAGGCACGCAGAGGCGCGTAGAGGCGCGCAGAGGCGAGCAGAGGAGCGCCTGTGCGCCCAAAGGCGCGGGCGCAGAGGCGCGCAGAGGCAAGCAGAGGCGAGCAGAGGCGAGCAGCGGTGCGCAAAGGCTCGCAGAGGCGCTCAGAGGCGCCCACAGGCACGCAGAGGCGCGCAGAGGCGGGTATAGGCGTGCAGAGGCGCGCAAAGGCGCGTAGAGGTACGCAGAGGCGCGCAGAGGGCAGCAGAGTCACGCAGAGGCGCACAGAGGCGAGCAAAGGCGAGCAGAGGCGCGTAGAGCCGCACAGAGGCACGCACAGGTGCGCACAGGTGCCCACAGGCGGGCAGAGGCGCGCAGAGGCGTGCGCAACGACGAGGAGAGGCGCACAGGCACGCGCAAAGGCGAGCAGAGGCACAGAGGCGCGGGCAACGGCAAGCAGAGGCGCACAGAGGCGCTCAGAGGCGCGCACAGGCGAGGAGAGGAGCGCCTGAGACACGAGCAGAGGCGCACAGAGGCGGACAGAGGCGCGGCGCGCAGAAACGCGCAGAGGCGCGCAGAGGCGCGCAGAGGCCAGCAGAGGCGCGCAGAGGCGGGTATAGGCGTGCAGAGGCGCAAAGGCGCGTAGAGGTGCGCAGAGGCACGCAGAGGGGAGCAGAGGAAAGGCAGAGGCGCACAGAGGCGAGCAGAGGCAAGCAGAGGCGAGCAGAGGCAAGCAGAGGCGCGCAAAGGCGTGTAGAGGCGCACAGAGGCGCGCACAGAGGCACGCACAGGTGCGCACAGGCGCGCAGCAGAGGCGCGCAGAGGCGTGAGCAAAGGCGAGCTGAGAAGCAGATGCGCGCCCAAAGGCGAGCAGAGGCACAGAGGCGCGGGCAACGGCAAGCAGAGGCGCGGAAAGGCGCTCAGAGGTGCGCAGCGGTCAGACGCGCAGAGGCACGCAGAGGCGCGTAGGCCCGCGCAGAGGCGCGTAGAGGTGCGCAGAGGCGCGGATAGGGGAGCAGAGGCACGCAGAGGCGCACAGAGGCGAGCAGAGGCAAGCAGGGGCGTGCAAAGGCGCGTAGAGGCGCCACAGAGGCACGCACAGGTGCGCACAGGCGTGCAGAGGCGCGCAGAGGCGTGCGCAAAGGCGAGCAGAGGCGCAGATGCGCGCGCAAAGGCGAGCAGAGGCACAGAGGCGCGGGCAACCGCAAGCAGAGGCGCGGAAAGGCGCTCAGAAGCGCGCAGAGGCGCGCATAGGTGCGCAGAGGGGCGCAGACGCGCGCAGAGGCACGCAGAGACGCGTAGGTCTGCGCAGAGACGCGCAAAGACGCGCAAAGGCTCACAGAGGCACGCAGAGGCCAACGAACGCACGCAGAGCCGTGTGGAAGCGCACAGAGGCACGCAGAGGTGCACAGAGGCGCACAGAGGCATGTAGAGGCGCGCAGAGGCGAGCAGAGGATCGCCTGAGACACGCGCAGAGGCGCACAGAGGCGAACAGAGGCGAGCAGAGGCACGCATAACCGAGCAGTGGAGCGCAGAGGCGCGCAGAGGCGCGCAGATGCACGCAGAGGCACGCAGAGATGCACAGAGGCGCGCAGAGGCGGGCAGAGGCACGCAGAGGCGAGCAGAGGCCAGCAGAGGCACGCAGAGGCAAGCAGAGGTGCGCAAAGGCTCGCAGAAGCGCTCAGAGGCGCCCAGAGGCACGCAGAGGCGCGCAGAGGCGGGCATAGGCGTGCAGAGGCGCGCAAAAGCGCGTAGAGGTGCGCAGAGGCGCGCAGAGGCGCGCAGAGGCACGCAGAGGCGAGCAGAGGCGCGCAAAGGCGCGTAGAGGCGCACAGAGGCACGCACAGGTGCGCATAGGCGCGCAGAGGCGGGCAGAGGGGCGCAAAGGCGTGCGCAAAGGCGAGCAGAGGCGCAGAGGCGCGCGCAAAGGCGCACAGAGGCACGCACAGGTGCGCACAGGCGGGCAGGTGCGCGCAGAGGCGCGCAGAGGCGTGCTCAAAGGCGAGCAGAGGCGCAGATGCGCGGGCAACGGCAAGCAGAGGCGCGGAAAGGCGCTCAGAGGGGCGCGCGGTGCGCAGAGGCGCGCAGCGGTGCGCAGAGGCGCGCAGAGGCGCGCAGAGGCACGCAGAGGCGCGTAGGTCCGCGCAGAGGCGCGCAGAGACGCGCAAAGGCACGCAGAGGCGAGCGGACGCACGCAGAGCCGTGTGAAAGCGCACAAGGGTGCGCCGAGGCGCGTAGGGGCGCGCAGAGGCGACCAGAGTAGCGCCTGAGAAACGCGCAGAGGCGCACAGAGGCGAACAGAGGCGCGCAGAGGCACGCATAGCCGAGCAGTAGAGCGCAGAGGCGCACAGAGGCGCGCAGAGGTGCGCAGAGGCGCGCAGGGGCACGCAGAGGCGCGCAGAGGCGAGCAGAGGCCAGCAGAGGCCAGAAGAGGCGCCCAGAGGCACGCAAAGGCTCACAGAGGCACCCAGAGGCACGCAGAGGCGCGCAGAGGCACGCAGAGGCGCGCAGAGGCGAGCAGAGGCCAGCAGAGGACAGCAGAGGCATGCAGAGGCAAGCATAGGCGCGCAAAGGCTCACAGAGGCGCTCAGAGGCGCCAAGAGTCGCGCAGAGGCGAGCAGAGGCGACCAGGGGCGACCAGCGGAGCGCAGAGGCAAGCAGAGGCGAGCAAAGGCTCGCAGAGGTGCTCAGAGGCGCCCAGAGGGGAGCAGAGGAAAGGCAGAGGCACACAGAGGCGAGCAGAGGCAAGCAGAGGCGCGCAAAGGCTCACAGAGGCACGCAGAGGCGAACGAACGCACGCAGAGCCGTGTGGAAGCGCACAGAGGCGCGCAGAGGTGCACAGAGGCGCGCAGAGGCATGTAGAGGCGCGCAGAGGCGAGCAGAGGATCGCCTGAGACACGAGCAGAGGCGCACAGAGGCAAACAGAGGCGAGCAGAGGCACGCATAACCGAGCAGTGGAGCGCAGAGGCGCGCAGAGGCACGCAGAGGCGAGCAGAGATGCACAGAGGCGCGCAGAGGCGGGCAGAGGCACGCAGAGGCGCGCAGAGGCGAGCAGAGGCCAGCAAAGGCACGCAGAGGCAAGCAGAGGCGCGCAAAGGCTCGCAGAAGCGCTCAGAGGCGCCCAGAGCCACGCAGAGGCGCGCAGAGGCGCGCAGAGGCGCGCAGAGGCGCGCGGAGGCGCACAGAGGCGCGCCGAGGCGCGCAGAGGTGTGCAGAGGCGGGCATAGGCGTGCAGAGGCGCGCAAAGGCGCGTAGAGGTGCGCAGAGGCGCGCAGAGGGGAGCAGAGGCACGCAGAGGCGAGCAGAGGCGAGCAGAGGCGCGCAAAGGCGCGTAGAGGCGCACAGAGGCACGCATAGGTGCGCATAGGCGCGCAGAGGCGGGCAGAGGGGCGCAAAGGCGTGCGCAAAGGCGAGCAGAGGCGCAGAGGCGCGCAAAGGCGAGCAGAGACTCGCAGAGGCGCGCACAGGCACGCAGGGGCGCGTAGAGGCGCGCAGAGGCGAGCAGAGGAGGGCCTGTGCGCCCAAAGGCGAGCGTAGAGGCGCACAGAGGCACGCACAGGTGCGCATAGGCGCGCAGAGGCGGGCAGAGGGGCGCAAAGGCGTGCGCAAAGGCGAGCAGAGGCGCAGAGGCGTGCGCAAAGGCGCACAGAGGCACGCACAGGCGCGCAGAGGCGGGCAGGTGCGCGCAGAGGCGCGCAGAGGCGTGCTCAAAGGCGAGCAGAGGCGCAGAGGCAAGGAGAGGCGCGCAAAGGCTCGCAGAGGCGCTCAGAGGCGCCCAGAGGCGCGCAGAGGGGCGCAGAGGAAAGGCAGAGGCACACAGAGGCGAGCAGAGGCGCAGAGGCGCGCGCAAAGGCGCACGGAGGCACGCACAGGCGCGCAGAGGCGGGCAGGTGCGCGCAGAGGCGCGCAGAGGCGTGCTCAAAGGCGAGCAGAGGCGCAGAGGCAAGGAGAGGCGCGCAAAGGCTCGCAGAGGCGCTCAGAGGCGAGCAGAGGGGGCAGAGGAAAGGCAGAGGCACACAGAGGCGAGCAGAGGCAAGTAGAGGCGCGCAAAGGCGCGCAGAGGCGCACAGAGGTACGCACAATTGCGCACAGGCGCGCACAGGCGGGCAGAGGCACAGATACGCGCCCAAAGGCGAGCAGAGGCACAGAGGCGCGGGCAACGGCAAGCAGAGGGGCGGAAAGGCGCTCAGAGGCGCGCAGAGGCGCGCAGAGGCACGCAGAGGCGCGTAGGTCCGCGCAGAGGCGCGCAGAGACGCGCAAAGGCACGCAGAGGCGAGCGGACGCACGCAGAGCCGTGTGGAAGCGCACAGAGGCGCGCAGAGGTGCGCAGAGGCGCATACAGGCGCGCAGAGGAGCGCCTGAGACACGAGCAGAGGCGCACAGAGGCGGACAGAGGCGCGCAGAGGCACGCAGAGGCGAGCAGAGGCGCGCAGAGGCACGCAGAGGCGTGCAGAGGCGAGCAGAGGCCAGCAGAGGCCAGCAGAGGCGCGCAGAGGCAGGCAGAGGTGCGCAAAGGCTCGCAGAGGCGCTCAGAGGCGCCCAGAGGCACGCAGAGGCGCGGAGAGGCGCGCAGAGGTGCACAGAGGCGCGCACTGGCGGGCATAGGCGTGCAGAGGCGCGCAAAGGCGCGTAGAGGCGCAGATGCGCGGGCAACGGCAAGCAGAGGCGCGGAAAGGCGCTCAGGGGCGCGCAGCGGTGCGCAGAGGCGCGCAGCGGTGTGCAGAGGCGCGCAGCGGTGCGCAGAGGCGCGCAGAGGCACGCAGAAACGCGCAAAGGCACGCAGAGGCACGCAGAGGCAAGCGGACGCACGCAGAGCCGTATGGAAGCGCACAGAGGCGCGCAGAGGTTCGCAGAGGCGCGTAGAGGCGCGCAGAGGCTAGCAGAGGAGCGCCTGAGACACGAGCAGAGGCGCACAGAGGCGGACAGAGGCGCGCAGAGGCACGCAGAGGCGAGCAGTGGAGCGCAGAGGCGCGCAGATGCGCGCAGGGGCGGGCAGGGGAGCGCAGAGGCGGGCAGAGGCGCGCAGAGGCGCACACAGGCGCGCAGAGGCGCGCAGAGGCGAGCAGAGGCCAGCAGAGGCGCGCAGAGGCAGCAGAGGCGAGCAGAGGCCAGCAGAGGCACGCAGAGGCAAGCAGAGGCGTGCAAAGGCTCGCAGAGGCGCGCAGAGGCGCCCAGAGGCGCCCAGAGGCGCGCAGAGGCACCCAGAGGCGCGCAGAGGCGCGCAGAGGCGCCCAGAGGCGCGCAGAGGCGCGCAGAGGCGCACAGAGGCGCGCATAGGCGCGCAGAGGCGCGCAGAGGCGCGCAGAGGGGAGCAGAGACGCGCAGAGGTGCACAGAGGTGAGCAGATGCGCGCAAAGGGCGCGTAGAGGCGCACAGAGGCACGCAGAGGGGCGCAGAGGTGCGCAGAGGCGCCCAGAGGCGCGCAGAGGCGCGCAGAGGGGAGCAGAGGCACGCAGAGGCGCCCAGAGGCGAGCAGAGGCGAGCAGAGGCGCGCAAAGGCGCGTAGAGGCGCACAGAGGCACGCAAAGGTGCGCACAGGTGCGCACAGACCGGCAGAGGGGCGCAGAGGCGTGCGCAAAGGCGAGCAGAGGCGCAGAGGCGCGCGCAAAGCGTGCAGAGACGCGCAGAAGCGCACTGAGGCACGCAGAGGCGCGTAGAGGCGCGCAGAGGCGAGCAGAGGAGCGCCTGTGCGCCCAAAGGCGCGCGCGCAGAGGCGCGCAGAGGCGAGCAGAGGCGAGCAGCGGTGCGCAGAGGCAAGCAGAGGCGCACAAAGGCTCGCAGAGGCGCTCAGAGGAGCCCAGAGGCACGCAGAGGCGCGCAGAGGCGCGCAGAGGCGGGTATAGGCGTGCAGAGGCGCGCAAAGGCGCGTAGAGGTGCGCAGAGGCGCGCAGAGGGGAGCAGAGTCACGCAGAGGCGCACAGAGGCGAGCAGAGGCGCACAGAGGCGCGTAGAGGCGCACAGAGGCACGCACAGGTGCGCACAGGCGCCCACAGGCGGGAAGAGGCGCGCAGAGGCATGCGCAAAGGCGAGGAGAGGCGCAGAGGCACGCGCAAACGCAAACAGAGGCACAGAGGCGCGGGCAACGGCAAGCAGAGGCGCACAGAGGCGCTCAGAGGCACGCACAGGCGAGGAGAGGAGCGCCTGAGACACGAGCAGAGGCGCACAGAGGTGGACAGAGGCGCGGCGCGCAGAGACGCGCAGAGGCGCGCAGAGGCCAGCAGACGAGCGCAGAGGCGCGCAAAGGCTCGCAGAGGCGCTCAGAGACGCCCAGCAGAGGCGCACAGAGGCGCGCAGAGGCGCGCACGGGCGGGTATAGGCGTGCAGAGGCGCGCAAAGGCGCGTAGAGGTGCGCAGAGGCGCGCATAGGGGAGCAGAGGCGCACAGAGGCGAGCAGAGGCAAGCAGAGGCGCGCAAAGGCGCGTAGAGGCGCACAGAGGCACGCACAGGTGCGCACGAGCGTGCAGAGGCGCGCGGCGGCGAGCAGAGGCGTGCGCAAAGGTGAGTAGAGGCGCAGAGGCGCGCGCAAAGGCGAGCAGAGGCACAGAGGCGCGGGCAACCGCAAGCAGAGGCGCGGAAAGGCGCTCAGAGGCGCGCAGCGGTGCGCAGAGGCGCGCAGAGGGGCGCAGAGGCGCGCAGAGGCACGCCAAGACGCGTAGGTTCGCGCAGAGGCGCGCGGAGACGCGCAAAGGCACGCAGAGGCACGCAGAGGCGAGCGGACGCACGCAGAGCAGTGGGGAAGCGCACAGAGGCGCGCTGAGGTGAACAGAGGCGCGTAGAGGCGCGCAGAGGCGAGCAGAGGAGCACCTGAGAAACGCGCATAGAGGCGAACAGAGGCGCGCAGAGGCACGAATAGCCGAGCAGTGGAGCTCAGAGGCGCGCAGAGGCACGCAGAGGCGCGCAGAGGTTCGCAGAGGCACGCAGAGGCGCGCAGAGGCAGGCAGAGGCGCACAGAGGCTCGCAGAGGCCAGCAGAGGCCTGCAGAGGCCAGCAGAGGCACGCAGAGGGAAGCAGAGGCACGCAGAGGGAAGCAGAGGCGCGCAAAGGCTCGCAGAGGCGCTTAGAGGCGCCCAGAAGCACGCAGAGGCACGCAGAGGCGCGCAGAGGCGCGCAGAGGCGCGCAAAGGCGCGCAGAGACGGGCATAGGCATGCAGAGGCGCGCAAAGACGCATAGAGGTGCGCAGAGGCGCGCAGAGGGGAGCAGAGGCGCGTGAAGGCGCGTAGAGGCGCACAGAGGCACGCACAGGCGCGCACAGGCAGGCAGAGGGGCGCAGAGGCGTGCGCAAAGGCGAGCAGAGGCACAGAGGCGCGGGCAAAGGCGAGGAAAGGTGCTCAGAGGCGCGCAGAGGTGCGCAGAGGCGCGCAGAGGTGCGCAGAGGCGCGCAGAGGGGCGCAGAGGCGCGCAGAGGCGCGCAGAGGCACGCAGAGAGGCGTAGGCAGGCGCAGAGTCGCGCAGAGACGCGCAAAGGCGCACAGAGGCACGCAGAGGCGAGCGGACGTATGCAGAGCCGTGTGGAAGCGCACAAAGGCGCGGAGAGGTGCGCAAAGGCGCGCAGAGGCGGGCAGAGGCGGGCTGAGGAGCGCCTGAGGTACGCGCAGAGGCTCACAGAGGCGGACAGAGGCTCGCAGAGGCACGCAGAGGCGAACAGAGGCGCGCAGAGGCGCGCAGAGGCGCACAGAGGCAAGCAGAGGCGCACAGAGGTACGCAGAGGCGCGCAGAGGCCCGCAGAGGCGCACAGAGGCGCGATGAGGCGCGCGCAAAGGCGAGCAGAGGCGCACAGGCGCGCGCAAAGACGAGCAGAGGCGCGGATAGGCGCTCAGAGGCGAGAAGAGGCGAGCAGAGGTGCTCAGAGGCGCCCAGAGGCACGTAGGGGCGCGCAGAGGCGCGCAGTGGCGCGCAGAGGCGCGCAGAGGCGCGCAGAGGCGTGCAGTGCCGCGTAGAGGCGCACAGAGGCACGCAGAGGGGCGCACAGGCGCGCACAGGCGACCACAGGCGTGCACAGGCGACCACAGGCGCGCAGAGGCGCGCAGAGGCGCGCAGAGGCACACAGAGGCGAGCAAAGGAGCGCAGAGGCGCCCAGAGGCACGCAGAGGCGCGCAGAGGCGCGCAGAGGCGCGCAGAGGCGCACAGAGGCGCGCATAGGCGCGTAGAGGCGCGCAGAGGCGCGCAGAGGGGAGCAGAGACGCGCAGAGGTGCACAGAGGCGAGCAGATGCGCGCAAAGGCGCGTAGAGGCGCACAGAGGCACGCAGAGGCGCGCAGAGGTGCGCAGAGGCGCGCAGAGGTGCGCAGAGGCGCGCAGAGGGGCGCAGAGGCGCGCAGAGGCACGCAGAGACGCGTAGGTCCGCGCAGAGGCGCGCAGAGACGCGCAAAGGCACACAGAGGCACGCAGAGGCGAGCGGACGTGCGCAGAGCCGTGTGGAAGCGCACAGAGACGTGAAGAGGTGCGCAGAGGCGCGTAGAGGCGCGCAGAGGCGAGCAGAGGAGCGCCTGAGACACGCGCAGAGGCGCTTAGAGGCGCCCAGAGGCACGCAGAGGCGCGCATAGGCGCGCAGAGGCGCGTAGAGGCGCGCAGAGGGGATCAGAGACGCGCAGAGGTGCACAGAGGCGAGCAGATGCGCCCAAAGGCGCGTAGAGGCGCACAGAGGCACGCAGAGGCGCGCAGAGGTGCGCAGAGGCGCGCAGAGGTGCGCAGAGGCGCGCAGAGGGGCGCAGAGGCGCGCAGAGGCACGCAGACGCCTAGGTCCGCGCAGAGGCGCGCAGAGACGCGCAAAGGCACACAGAGGCACGCAGAGGCGAGCGGACGTGCGCAGAGCCGTGTGGAAGCGCACAGAGACGTCGAGAGGTGCGCAGAGGCGCGTAGAGGCGCGCAGAGGCGAGCAGAGGAGCGCCTGAGACACGCACAGAGGCGCGCAGAGGCACGCAGAGGCAAGCAGTGGAGCGCAGAGGCGCGCAGAGGCGCGCAGAGGCGGGCAGAGGAGCGCCTGAGGCACGCGCAGAGGCTCACAGAGGCGGACAGAGGCTCGCAGAGGCACGCAGAGGCGAACAGAGGCGCGCAGAGGCAAGCAGAGGCGCACAGAGGTACGCAGAGACGCGCAGAGGCCCCCAGAGGCGCGCGCAAAGGCGAGCAGAGGCGCACAGGCGCGCGCAAAGACGAGCAGAGGCGCGGATAGGCGAGAAGAGGCGAGAAGAGGCGAGCAGAGGTGCTCAGAGGCGCCCAGAGGCAAGCAGAGGCGCACAGAGGTACGCAGAGGCGCGCAGAGGCCCGCAGAGGCGCACAGAGGCGCGACGAGGCGCGCGCAAAGGCGAGCAGAGGCGCACAGGCGAGCGCAAAGACGAGCAGAGGCGCGGATAGGCGCTCAGAGGCGAGCAGAGGCGAGAAGAAGCGAACAGAGGTGCTCAGAGGCGCCCAGAGGCACGTAGAGGCGCGCAGAGGTCCGCATAGAGGTGCGCAGAGGCGCGCATAGGGGAGCAGAGGCACGCAAAGGCGCACAGAGGCGAGCAGAGGCAAGCAGAGGCGTGCAAAGGCGCGTAGAGGCGCACAGAGGCACGCACAAGTGCGCACAGGCGTGCTGAGGCGCGCAGAGGCGTGCGCAAAGGCGAGTAGAGGCGCAGATGCGCGCGCAAAGGCGAGCAGAGGCACAGAGGCGCGGGCAACCGCAAGCAGAGGCGCGGAAAGGCGCGGAAAGGCGCTCAGAAGCGCGCAGAGGCGCGTATAGGTGCGCAGAGGGGCGCAGACGCGCGCAGAGGCACGCAGAGACGCGTAGGTCCGCGCAGAGGCGCGCAAAGACGCGCAAAGGCTCACAGAGGCACGCAGAGGCGAACGAACGCACGCAGAGCCGTGTGGAAGCGCACAGAGGTGCGCAGAGGGCAGCAGAGTCACGCAGAGGCGCACAGAGGCGAGCAAAGGCGAGCAGAGGCGCGTAGAGCCGCACAGAGGCACGCACAGGCGCGCACAGGCAGGCAGAGGGGCGCAGAGGCGTGCGCAAAGGCGAGCAGAGGCACAGAGGCGCGGGCAAAGGCGAGGAAAGGTGCTCAGAGGCGCGCAGAGGTGCGCAGAGGCGCGCAGAGGTGCGCAGAGGCGCGCAGAGGGGCGCAGAGGCGCGCAGAGGCGCGCAGAGGCACGCAGAGAGGCGTAGGCAGGCGCAGAGTCGCGCAGAGACGCGCAAAGGCGCACAGAGGCACGCAGAGGCGAGCGGACGTATGCAGAGCCGTGTGGAAGCGCACAAAGGCGCGGAGAGGTGCGCAAAGGCGCGCAGAGGCGGGCAGAGGCGGGCTGAGGAGCGCCTGAGGTACGCGCAGAGGCTCACAGAGGCGGACAGAGGCTCGCAGAGGCACGCAGAGGCGAACAGAGGCGCGCAGAGGCGCGCAGAGGCGCACAGAGGCAAGCAGAGGCGCACAGAGGTACGCAGAGGCGCGCAGAGGCCCGCAGAGGCGCACAGAGGCGCGATGAGGCGCGCGCAAAGGCGAGCAGAGGCGCACAGGCGCGCGCAAAGACGAGCAGAGGCGCGGATAGGCGCTCAGAGGCGAGAAGAGGCGAGCAGAGGTGCTCAGAGGCGCCCAGAGGCACGTAGGGGCGCGCAGAGGCGCGCAGTGGCGCGCAGAGGCGCGCAGAGGCGCGCAGAGGCGTGCAGTGCCGCGTAGAGGCGCACAGAGGCACGCAGAGGGGCGCACAGGCGCGCACAGGCGACCACAGGCGTGCACAGGCGACCACAGGCGCGCAGAGGCGCGCAGAGGCGCGCAGAGGCACACAGAGGCGAGCAAAGGAGCGCAGAGGCGCCCAGAGGCACGCAGAGGCGCGCAGAGGCGCGCAGAGGCGCGCAGAGGCGCACAGAGGCGCGCATAGGCGCGTAGAGGCGCGCAGAGGCGCGCAGAGGGGAGCAGAGACGCGCAGAGGTGCACAGAGGCGAGCAGATGCGCGCAAAGGCGCGTAGAGGCGCACAGAGGCACGCAGAGGCGCGCAGAGGTGCGCAGAGGCGCGCAGAGGTGCGCAGAGGCGCGCAGAGGGGCGCAGAGGCGCGCAGAGGCACGCAGAGACGCGTAGGTCCGCGCAGAGGCGCGCAGAGACGCGCAAAGGCACACAGAGGCACGCAGAGGCGAGCGGACGTGCGCAGAGCAGTGTGGAAGCGCACAGAGACGTGAAGAGGTGCGCAGAGGCGCGTAGAGGCGCGCAGAGGCGAGCAGAGGAGCGCCTGAGACACGCGCAGAGGCGCTTAGAGGCGCCCAGAGGCACGCAGAGGCGCGCATAGGCGCGCAGAGGCGCGTAGAGGCGCGCAGAGGGGATCAGAGACGCGCAGAGGTGCACAGAGGCGAGCAGATGCGCCCAAAGGCGCGTAGAGGCGCACAGAGGCACGCAGAGGCGCGCAGAGGTGCGCAGAGGCGCGCAGAGGTGCGCAGAGGCGCGCAGAGGGGCGCAGAGGCGCGCAGAGGCACGCAGACGCCTAGGTCCGCGCAGAGGCGCGCAGAGACGCGCAAAGGCACACAGAGGCACGCAGAGGCGAGCGGACGTGCGCAGAGCCGTGTGGAAGCGCACAGAGACGTCGAGAGGTGCGCAGAGGCGCGTAGAGGCGCGCAGAGGCGAGCAGAGGAGCGCCTGAGACACGCACAGAGGCGCGCAGAGGCACGCAGAGGCAAGCAGTGGAGCGCAGAGGCGCGCAGAGGCGCGCAGAGGCGGGCAGAGGAGCGCCTGAGGCACGCGCAGAGGCTCACAGAGGCGGACAGAGGCTCGCAGAGGCACGCAGAGGCGAACAGAGGCGCGCAGAGGCAAGCAGAGGCGCACAGAGGTACGCAGAGACGCGCAGAGGCCCCCAGAGGCGCGCGCAAAGGCGAGCAGAGGCGCACAGGCGCGCGCAAAGACGAGCAGAGGCGCGGATAGGCGAGAAGAGGCGAGAAGAGGCGAGCAGAGGTGCTCAGAGGCGCCCAGAGGCAAGCAGAGGCGCACAGAGGTACGCAGAGGCGCGCAGAGGCCCGCAGAGGCGCACAGAGGCGCGACGAGGCGCGCGCAAAGGCGAGCAGAGGCGCACAGGCGAGCGCAAAGACGAGCAGAGGCGCGGATAGGCGCTCAGAGGCGAGCAGAGGCGAGAAGAAGCGAACAGAGGTGCTCAGAGGCGCCCAGAGGCACGTAGAGGCGCGCAGAGGTCCGCATAGAGGTGCGCAGAGGCGCGCATAGGGGAGCAGAGGCACGCAGAGGCGCACAGAGGCGAGCAGAGGCAAGCAGAGGCGTGCAAAGGCGCGTAGAGGCGCACAGAGGCACGCACAAGTGCGCACAGGCGTGCTGAGGCGCGCAGAGGCGTGCGCAAAGGCGAGCAGAGGCGCAGATGCGCGCGCAAAGGCGAGCAGAGGCACAGAGGCGCGGGCAACCGCAAGCAGAGGCGCGGAAAGGCGCGGAAAGGCGCTCAGAAGCGCGCAGAGGCGCGTATAGGTGCGCAGAGGGGCGCAGACGCGCGCAGAGGCACGCAGAGACGCGTAGGTCCGCGCAGAGGCGCGCAAAGACGCGCAAAGGCTCACAGAGGCACGCAGAGGCGAACGAACGCACGCAGAGCCGTGTGGAAGCGCACAGAGGTGCGCAGAGGGCAGCAGAGTCACGCAGAGGCGCACAGAGGCGAGCAAAGGCGAGCAGAGGCGCGTAGAGCCGCACAGAGGCACGCACAGGTGCGCACAGGTGCCCACAGGCGGGCAGAGGCGCGCAGAGGCGTGCGCAACGACGAGGAGAGGCGCACAGGCACGCGCAAAGGCGAGCAGAGGCACAGAGGCGCGGGCAACGGCAAGCAGAGGCGCACAGAGGCGCTCAGAGGCGCGCACAGGCGAGGAGAGGAGCGCCAGAGGCCAGCAGAGGCCAGCAGAGGCGCGCAGAGGCGGGTATAGGCGTGCAGAGGCGCAAAGGCGCGTAGAGGTGCGCAGAGGCACGCAGAGGGGAGCAGAGGAAAGGCAGAGGCGCACAGAGGCGAGCAGAGGCAAGCAGAGGCGAGCAGAGGCAAGCAGAGGCGCGCAAAGGCGTGTAGAGGCGCACAGAGGCGCGCACAGAGGCACGCACAGGTGCGCACAGGCGCGCAGCAGAGGCGCGCAGAGGCGTGAGCAAAGGCGAGCTGAGAAGCAGATGCGCGCCCAAAGGCGAGCAGAGGCACAGAGGCGCGGGCAACGGCAAGCAGAGGCGCGGAAAGGCGCTCAGAGGTGCGCAGCGGTGCGCAGAGACGCGCAGAGGCACGCAGAGGCGCGTAGGCCCGCGCAGAGGCGCGTAGAGGTGCGCAGAGGCGCGGATAGGGGAGCAGAGGCACGCAGAGGCGCACAGAGGCGAGCAGAGGCAAGCAGGGGCGTGCAAAGGCGCGTAGAGGCGCCACAGAGGCACGCACAGGTGCGCACAGGCGTGCAGAGGCGCGCAGAGGCGCGCAGAGGCGTGCGCAAAGGCGAGCAGAGGCGCAGATGCGCGCGCAAAGGCGAGCAGAGGCACAGAGGCGCGGGCAACCGCAAGCAGAGGCGCGGAAAGGCGCTCAGAAGCGCGCAGAGGCGCGCATAGGTGCGCAGAGGGGCGCAGACGCGCGCAGAGGCACGCAGAGACGCGTAGGTCTGCGCAGAGACGCGCAAAGACGCGCAAAGGCTCACAGAGGCACGCAGAGGCCAACGAACGCACGCAGAGCCGTGTGGAAGCGCACAGAGGCACGCAGAGGTGCACAGAGGCGCACAGAGGCATGTAGAGGCGCGCAGAGGCGAGCAGAGGATCGCCTGACACACGCGCAGAGGCGCACAGAGGCGAACAGAGGCGAGCAGAGGCACGCATAACCGAGCAGTGGAGCGCAGAGGAGCAGTGGAGCGCAGAGGCGCGCAGAGGCGCGCAGAGGCGCGCAGAGGCACGCAGAGGCGCGCAGAGATGCACAGAGGCGCGCAGAGGCGGGCAGAGGCACGCAGAGGCGCGCAGAGGCCAGCAGAGGCCAGCAGAGGCATGCAGAGGCAAGCAGAGGCGCGCAAAGGCTCGCAGAAGCGCTCAGAGGCGCCCAGAGGCACGCAGAGGCGCGCAGAGGCGCTCAGAAGCGCGCAGAGGCGCGCAGAGGCACGCCGAGGAGCGCAGAGGTGCGCAGAGGCGGGCATAGGCGTGCAGAGGCACGCAAAGGCGCGTAGAGGTGCGCAGAGGCGCGCAGAGGGGAGCAGAGGCACGCAGAGGTGAGCAGAGTGGAGCAGAGGCACGCAAAGGCGCGTAGAGGCGCACAGAGGCACGCACAGGTGCGCATAGGCGCGCAGAGGCGGGCAGAGGGGCGCAAAGGCGTGCGCAAAGGCGAGCAGAGGCGCAGAGGCGCGCGCAAAGGCAAGCGCAGAGGCGCGCAGAGGTGCGCAGAGGCACGCAGAGGCGCGCAGAGTGGCGCAGAGGCGCGCAGAGGCGCGCAGAGGCACGCAGAGAGGCGTAGGCCCGCGCAGAGGCACGCAGAGGCGAGCGGACGTACGCAGAGCCGTGTGGAAGCGCACAAAGGCGCGCAGAGGCACGCAGAGAGGCGTAGGCCCGCGCAGAGGCACGCAGAGGCGAGCGGACGTACGCAGAGCCGTGTGGAAGCGCACAAAGGCGCGGAGAGGTGCGCAAAGGCGCAGAGGCGGGCTGAGGAGCGCCTGAGGCACGCGCAGAGGCTCACAGAGGCGGACAGAGGCTCGCAGAGGCACGCAGAGGCGAACAGAGGCGCGCAGAGGCAAGCAGAGGCGCACAGAGGCAAGCAGAGGCGCACAGAGGTACGCAGAGGCGCGCAGAGGCCCGCAGAGGCGCACAGAGGCGCGATGAGGCGCGCGCAAAGGCAAGCAGAGGCGCACAGGCGCGCGCAAAGACGAGCAGAGGCGCGGATAGGCAAGAAGAGGCGAGCAGAGGTGCTCAGAGGCGCCCAGAGGCGCGCAGAGGCTCCGCAGTGGCGCGCAGAGGCGTGCAGAGAGGAGCAGAGGCGTGCAGAGGCGCGTAGAGGCGCGTAGAGGCGCACAGAGGCACGCACAGGTGCGCACAGGCGTGCTGAGGCGAGCAGAGGCGTGCGCAAAGGCGAGCAGAGGCGCAGATGCGCGCGCAAAGGCGAGCAGAGGCACAGAGGCGCGGGCAACTGCAAGCAGAGGCGCGGAAAGGCGCTCAGAAGCGCGCAGATGCGCGCATAGGTGCGCA
Organism: Sycon ciliatum; assembly: GCF_964019385.1. NCBI lineage: Eukaryota > Metazoa > Porifera > Calcarea > Leucosolenida > Sycettidae > Sycon > Sycon ciliatum. The sequence goes on from NC_088646.1 coordinate 14,805,551, forward strand.
GAGGGGCGCAGACGCGCGCAGAGGCACGCAGAGACGCGTAGGTCCGCGCAGAGGCGCGCAAAGACGCGCAACGGCTCACAGAGGCACGCAGAGGCGAACGAACGCACGCAGAGGCACGCAGAGGCAAGCAGTGGAGCGCAGAGGCGCGCAGAGGCGCGCAGAGGCGCGCAGAGGCGCGCAGAGGCGCGCAGAGGCAGGCAGAGGAGCGCCTAAGGCACGCGCAGAGATTCACTGAGGCGGACAGAGGCTCGCAGAGGCACGCAGAGGCGAACAGAGGCGCGCAGAGGCAAGCAGAGGCGCACGAAGGCAAGCAGAGGCGCACAGAGGTACGCAGAGACGCGCAGAGGCCCCCAGAGGCGCGCGCAAAAGGCGAGCAGAGGCGCACAGGCGCGCGCAAAGACGAGCAGAGGCGCGGATAGGCGCTCAGAGGCGAGAAGAGGCGAGCAGAGGTGCTCAGAGGCGCCCAGAGGCACGTAGAGGCGCGCAGAGGCGCGCAGAGGCGTGCAGAGGCGTGCAGAGGCGCGCAGAGGCGCGTAGAGGCGAACAGAGGCACGCAGAGGGGCGCACAGGCGCGCAGAGGGGACCACAGGCGCGCACAGGAGCGCACAGGCGCGCAGAGGCGCGCAGAGGCATGCAAAGGCGAGCAGAGGAGCGCAGAGGCGCGCAGAGGCGCGCAGAGGCGCGCAGAGGTGCGCAGAGGCTCACAGAGGCTCGCAAAGGCGCGCAGAGGCGCTTAGAGGCGCCCAGAGGGACGCATAGGCGCGCAGAGGCGCGTAGAGGCGCGCAGAGGCGCGCAGAGGGGAGCAGAGGCGCGTAGAGGCGCACAGAAGCGAGCAAAGGCGAGCAGAGGCGCGCAAAGGCGCGTAGAGGCGCACAGAGGCACGCAGAGGCGCGCACAGGAGCGCACAGGCGCTCACAGGCGCGCACAGGCGTGCAGAGACGCGCAGAAGCGCACTGAGGCACGCAGAGGCGCGTAGAGGCGCGCAGAGGCGAGCAGAGGAGCGCCTGTGCGCCCAAAGGCGAGCTCAGAGGCGAGCAGAGGCACGCAGAGGCGAGCAGTGGAGCGCAGAGGCGCGCAGATGCGCGCAGAGGCGCACAGAGACGCGCAGAGGCGCACACAGGCACGCAGACTCGTGTAGAGGCGCGTAGACGCGCGTAGCGGCGCGCAGAGGCGAGCAGAGGGGCGCCTGTGCGCCCAAAGGCGCGCGCAGAGGCGCGCAGAGGCGCGCATAGGCTCGCAAAGGCGCGCAAAGGCTCGCAGAGGCGCTCAAAGGCGCGCAGAGGCGCGCAAAGGCGCGCAGAGGCGCGCAAAGGCGCGCAAAGGCGCGTGGAGGTGCGCAGAGGCGCGCAGAGGGGAGCATAGGAAAGGCAGAGGTGCACAGAGGCGAGCAGAGGCGAGCAGAGGCGCGCAAAGGCGCGCAAAGGCGCACAGAGGCACGCACAGGTGCGCACAGGCGGGCAGGTGCGCGCAGAGGCGCGCAGAGGCGTGCGCAAAGGCGAGCAGAGGCGCAGATGCGCGGGCAACGGCAAGCAGAGGCGCGGAAAGGCGCTCAGAGGGGCGCAGCGGTGCGCAGAGGCGCGCAGCTGTGCGCAGAGGCGCGCAGAGGCGCGTAGGTCCGCGCAGAGGCGCGCAGAGACGCGCAAGGGCACGCAGAGACACACAGAGGCGAGCGGACGCACGCAGAGCCGTGTTGAAGCGCACAGAGGCGCGCAGAGACGCGTAGGGGCGCGCAGACGCGAGCAGAGTAGCGCCTGAGAAACGCGCAGAGGCGCACAGAGGCGAACAGAGGCGCGCAGAAGCACGCATAGCCGAGCAGTGGAGCGCAGAGGCGCGCAGAGGCACGCAGAGGCGCGCAGAGGCGAGCAGAGGCCAGCAGAGGCGCGCAAAGGCGAGCAAAGGCTCGCAGAGGCGCACAGAGGCGCGCAGACGCGCGTAGCGGCGCGCAGAGGCGAGCAGAGGGGTGCCTGTGCGCCCAAAGGCGCGCGCAGAGGCGCGCAGAGGCGCGCATAGGCTCGCAAAGGCGCGCAAAGGCTTGCAGAGGCGCTCAAAGGCGCGCAGAGGCGCGCAAAGGCGCGCAGAGGCGCGCAAAGGCGCGCAGAGGCGCGCAAAGGCGCGCAAAGGCGCGTAGAGGTGCGCAGAGGCGCGCAGAGGGGAGCATAGGAAAGGCAGAGGCGCACAGAGGCGAGCAGAGGTGAGCAGAGGCGCGCAAAGGCGCACAGAGGCACGCACAGGTGCGCACAGGCGGGCAGGTGCGCGCAGCGGCGTGCGCAAAGGCGAGCAGAGGCGCAGATGCGCGGGCAACGGCAAGCAGAGGCGCGGAAAGGCGCTCAGAGGGGCGCAGCGGTGCGCAGAGGCGCGCAGCTGTGCGCAGAGGCGCGCAGAGGCGCACAGAGGCACGCAGAGGCGCGTAGGTCCGCGCAGAGGCGCGCAGAGACGCGCAAGGGCACGCAGAGACACACAGAGGCGAGCGGACGCACGCAGAGCCGTGTTGAAGCGCACAGAGGCGCGTAGGGGCGCGCAGAGGCGAGCAGAGTAGCGCCTGAGAAACGCGTAGAGGCGCGCAGAGGCGAGCAGAGGAGCGCCTGTGCGCCCAAAGGCGAGCTCAGAGGCGAGCAGAGGCACGCAGAGGCGAGCAGTGGAGCGCAGAGGCGCGCAGATGCGCGCAGAGGCGCACAGAGACGCGCAGAGGCGCACACAGGCACGCAGACGCGTGTAGAGGCGCGTAGACGCGCGTAGCGGCGCGCAGAGGCGAGCAGAGGGGCGCCTGTGTGCCCAAAGGCGCGCGCAGAGGCGCGCAGAGGCGCGCATAGGCTCGCAAAGGCGCGCAAAGGCTCGCAGAGGCGCTCAAAGGCGCGCAGAGGCGCGCAAAGGCGCGCAAAGGCGCGTGGAGGTGCGCAGAGGCGCGCAGAGGGGAGCATAGGAAAGGCAGAGGCGCACAGAGGCGAGCAGAGGCGAGCAGAGGCGCGCAAAGGCGCGCAAAGGCGCACAGAGGCACGCACAGGTGCGCACAGGCGGGCAGGTGCGCGCAGAGGCGCGCAGAGGCGTGCGCAAAGGCGAGCAGAGGCGCAGATGCGCGGGCAACGGCAAGCAGAGGCGCGGAAAGGCGCTCAGAGGGGCGCAGCGGTGCGCAGAGGCGCGCAGCTGTGCGCAGAGGCGCGCAGAGGCGCGTAGGTCCGCGCAGAGGCGCGCAGAGACGCGCAAGGGCACGCAGAGACACACAGAGGCGAGCGGACGCACGCAGAGCCGTGTTGAAGCGCACAGAGGCGCGCAGAGACGCGTAGGGGCGCGCAGACGCGAGCAGAGTAGCGCCTGAGAAACGCGCAGAGGCGCACAGAGGCGAACAGAGGCGCGCAGAAGCACGCATAGCCGAGCAGTGGAGCGCAGAGGCGCGCAGAGGCACGCAGAGGCGCGCAGAGGCGAGCAGAGGCCAGCAGAGGCGCGCAGAGGCGCGCAAAGGCTCGCAGAGGCGCACAGAGGCGCGCAGACGCGCGTAGCGGCGCGCAGAGGCGAGCAGAGGGGCGCCTGTGCGCCCAAAGGCGCGCGCAGAGGCGCGCAGAGGCGAGCATAGGCTCGCAAAGGCGCGCAAAGGCTCGCAGAGGCGCTCAAAGGCGCGCAGAGGCGCGCAAAGGCGCGCAGAGGCGCGCAAAGGCGCGCAGAGGCGCGCAAAGGCGCGCAAAGGCGCGTAGAGGTGCGCAGAGGCGCGCAGAGGGGAGCATAGGAAAGGCAGAGGCGCACAGAGGCGAGCAGAGGCGAGCAGAGGCGCGCAAAGGCGCGCAAAGGCGCACAGAGGCACGCACAGGTGCGCACAGGCGGGCAGGTGCGCGCAGAGGCGCGCAGAGGCGTGCGCAAAGGCGAGCAGAGGCGCAGATGCGCGGGCAACGGCAAGCAGAGGCGCGGAAAGGCGCTCAGAGGGGCGCAGCGGTGCGCAGAGGCGCGCAGCTGTGCGCAGAGATGCACAGAGGCGCGCAGAGGCGGGCAGAGGCACGCAGAGGCGCGCAGAGGCGAGCAGAGGCCAGCAGAGGCGCGCAGAGGCGCGCAAAGGCTCGCAGAGGCGCACAGAGGCGCGCAGACGCGCGTAGCGGCGCGCAGAGGCGAGCAGAGGGGCGCCTGTGCGCCCAAAGGCGCGCGCAGAGGCGCGCAGAGGCGCGCATAGGCTCGCAAAGGCGCGCAAATACTCGCAGAGGCGCTCAAAGGCGCGCAGAGGCGCGCAAAGGCGCGCAGAGGCGCGCAAAGGCGCGCAAAGGCGCGTAGAGGTGCGCAGAGGCGCGCAGAGGGGAGCATAGGAAAGGCAGAGGCGCACAGAGGCGAGCAGAGGCGAGCAGAGGCGCGCAAAGGCGCACAGAGGCACGCACAGGTGCGCACAGGCGGGCAGGTGCGCGCAGCGGCGTGCGCAAAGGCGAGCAGAGGCGCAGATGCGCGGGAAACGGCAAGCAGAGGCGCGGAAAGGCGCTCAGAGGGGCGCAGCGGTGCGCAGAGGCGCGCAGCTGTGCGCAGAGGCGCGCAGAGGCGCACAGAGGCACGCAGAGGCGCGTAGGTCCGCGCAGAGGCGCGCAGAGACGCGCAAGGGCACGCAGAGACACACAGAGGCGAGCGGACGCACGCAGAGCCGTGTTGAAGCGCACAGAGGCGCGTAGGGGCGCGCAGAGGCGAGCAGAGTAGCGCCTGAGAAACGCGTAGAGGCGCGCAGAGGCGAGCAGAGGAGCGCCTGTGCGCCCAAAGGCGAGCTCAGAGGCGAGCAGAGGCACGCAGAGGCGAGCAGTGGAGCGCAGAGGCGCGCAGATGCGCGCAGAGGCGCACAGAGACGCGCAGAGGCGCACACAGGCACGCAGACGCGTGTAGAGGCGCGTAGACGCGCGTAGCGGCGCGCAGAGGCGAGCAGAGGGGCGCCTGTGCGCCCAAAGGCGCGCGCAGAGGCGCGCAGAGGCGCGCATAGGCTCGCAAAGGCGCGCAAAGGCTCGCAGAGGCGCTCAAAGGCGCGCAGAGGCGCGCAAAGGCGCGCAAAGGCGCGTGGAGGTGCGCAGAGGCGCGCAGAGGGGAGCATAGGAAAGGCAGAGGCGCACAGAGGCGAGCAGAGGCGAGCAGAGGCGCGCAAAGGCGCGCAAAGGCGCACAGAGGCACGCACAGGTGCGCACAGGCGGGCAGGTGCGCGCAGAGGCGCGCAGAGGCGTGCGCAAAGGCGGCGCGGGCAACGGCAAGCAGAGGCGCGGAAAGGCGCTCAGAGGGGCGCAGCGGTGCGCAGAGGCGCGCAGCTGTGCGCAGAGGCGCGCAGAGGCGCGTAGGTCCGCGCAGAGGCGCGCAGAGACGCGCAAGGGCACGCAGAGACACACAGAGGCGAGCGGACGCACGCAGAGCCGTGTTGAAGCGCACAGAGGCGCGCAGAGACGCGTAGGGGCGCGCAGACGCGAGCAGAGTAGCGCCTGAGAAACGCGCAGAGGCGCACAGAGGCGAACAGAGGCGCGCAGAAGCACGCATAGCCGAGCAGTGGAGCGCAGAGGCGCGCAGAGGCACGCTGAGGCGCGCAGAGGCGAGCAGAGGCCAGCAGAGGCGCGCAGAGGCGCGCAAAGGCTCGCAGAGGCGCACAGAGGCGCGTAGACGCGCGTAGCGGCGCGCAGAGGCGAGCAGAGGGGCGCGTGTGCGCCCAAAGGCGCGCGCAGAGGCGCGCAGAGGCGAGCATAGGCTCGCAAAGGCGCGCAAAGGCTCGCAGAGGCGCTCAAAGGCGCGCAGAGGCGCGCAAAGGCGCGCAGAGGCGCGCAGACGCGCGTAGCGGCGCGCAGAGGCGAGCAGAGGGGCGCGTGTGCGCCCAAAGGCGCGCGCAGAGGCGCGCAGAGGCGAGCATAGGCTCGCAAAGGCGCGCAAAGGCTCGCAGAGGCGCTCAAAGGCGCGCAGAGGCGCGCAGAGGCGCGCAAAGGCGCGCAGAGGCGCGCAAAGGCGCGCAAAGGCGCGTAGAGGTGAGCAGAGGCGCGCAGAGGGGAGCATAGGAAAGGCAGAGGCGCACAGAGGCGAGCAGAGGCGAGCAGAGGCGCGCAAAGGCGCGCAAAGGCGCACAAAGGCACGCATAGGTGCGCACAGGCGGGCAGGTGCGCGCAGAGCCGCGCAGAGGCGTGCGCAAAGGCGAGCAGAGGCGCAGATGCGCGGGCAACGGCAAGCAGAGGCGCGGAAAGGCGCTCAGAGGGGCGCAGCGGTGCGCAGAGGCGCGCAGCTGTGCGCAGAGATGCACAGAGGCACGCAGAGGCGGGCAGAGGCACGCAGAGGCGCGCAGAGGCGAGCAGAGGCCAGCAGAGGCGCGCAGAGGCGCGCAAAGGCTCGCAGAGGCGCACAGAGGCGCGCAGACGCGCGTAGCGGCGCGCAGAGGCGAGCAGAGGGGCGCCTGTGCGCCAAAAGGCGCGCGCAGAGGCGCGCAGAGGCGCGCATAGGCTCGCAAAGGCGCGCAAAGGCTCGCAGAGGCGCTCAAAGGCACGCAGAGGCGCGCAAAGGCGCGCAGAGACGCGCAAAGGCGCGCAAAGGCGCGTAGAGGTGCGCAGAGGCGCGCAGAGGGGAGCATAGGAAAGGCAGAGGCGCACAGAGGCGAGCAGAGGCGAGCAGAGGCGCGCAAAGGCGCACAGAGGCACGCACAGGTGCGCACAGGCGGGCAGGTGCGCGCAGCGGCGTGCGCAAAGGCGAGCAGAGGCGCAGATGCGCGGGCAACGGCAAGCAGAGGCGCGGAAAGGCGCTCAGAGGGGCGCAGCGGTGCGCAGAGGCGCGCAGCTGTGCGCAGAGGCGCGCAGAGGCGCACAGAGGCACGCAGAGGCGCGTAGGTCCGCGCAGAGGCGCGCAGAGACGCGCAAGGGCACGCAGAGACACACAGAGGCGAGCGGACGCACGCAGAGCCGTGTTGAAGCGCACAGAGGCGCGTAGGGGCGCGCAGAGGCGAGCAGAGTAGCGCCTGAGAAACGCGCAGAGGCGCACAGAGGCGAACAGAGGCGCGCAGAAGCACGCATAGCCGAGCAGTGGAGCGCAGAGGCGCGCAGAGGCACGCAGAGGCGCGCAGAGATGCCCAGAGGCGCGCAGAGGCGGGCAGAGGCACGCAGAGGCAAGCAGAGGCCAGCAGAGGCGCGCAGAGGCGCACAGAGGCGCGCAGAGGCGCGCAGAGGTGCGCAGAGGCGTGCAGAGGCGCGCCGAGGCGCGCAGAGGTGCGCAGAGGCGGGCATAGGCGTGCAGAGGCGCGCAAAGGCGCGTAGAGGTGCGCAGAGGCGCGCAGAGGGGAGCAGAGGCACGCAGAGGCGAGCAGAGGCAAGCAGAGGCGCGCAAAGGCGCGTAGAGGCGCATAGAGGCACGGACAGGTGCGCATAGGCGCGCAGAGGCGGGCAGAGGGGCGCAAAGGCGTGCGCAAAGGCGAGCAGAGGTGCAGAGGCGCGCACAAGGGCGAGCAGAGACGCGCAGAGGCGCACACAGGCACGCAGGGGCGCGTAGAGGCGCCCAAAGGAGGCGCCCAAAGGCGAGCTCAGAGGCGAGCAGAGGCACGCAGAGGCGAGCAGTGGAGCGCAGAGGCGTGCAGATGCGCGCAGAGGCGCACAGAGACGCGCAGAGGCGCACACAGGCACGCAGACGCGTGTAGAGGCGCGCAGACGCGCGTAGCGGCGAGCAGAGGCGAGCAGAGGGGCGCCTGTGCGCCCAAAGGCGCGCACAGAGGCGCGCAGAGGCGCGCATATGCGAGCAAAGGCGCGCAAAGGCTCGCAGAGGCGCTCAAAGGCGCGCAGAGGCGCGCAAAGGCGCGCAGAGGCGCGCAAAGGCTCAGAGGCGCGCAAATGCGCGCAGAGGCGGGTATAGACATGCAGAGGCGCGTAAAGGCGCGTAGAGGTGCGCAGAGGCGCGCAGAGGGGAGCATAGGAAAGGCAGAGGCGCACAGAGGCGAGCAGAGGCGAGCAGAGGCGCGCAAAGGCGCACAGAGGCACGCACAGGTGCGCACAGGCAGGCAGGTGCGCGCAGAGGCGCGCAGAGGCGTGCGCAAAGGCGAGCAGAGGCGCAGATGCGCGGGCAACGGCAAGCAGAGGCGCGGAAAGGCGCTGAGAGGGGCGCAGCGGTGCGCAGAGGCGCGCAGCGGTGCGCAGAGGCGCGCAGAGGCGCGCAGAGGCACGCAGAGGCGCGTAGGTCCGCGCAGAGGCGCGCAGAGACGCGCAAAGGGACGCAGAGACACGCAGAGGCGAGCGGACGCACGCAGAGCCGTGTTGAAGCGCACAGAGGCGCGCAGAGGCGCGTAGGGGCGCGCAGAGGCGAGCAGAGTAGCGCCTGAGAAACGTGCAGAGGCGCACAGAGGCGAACAGAGGCGCGCAGAAGCACGCATAGCCGAGCAGTGGAGCGCAGAGGCGCGCAGAGGCACGCAGAGGCGCGCAGAGATGCACAGAGGCGCGCAGAGGCGGGCAGAGGCACGCAGAGGCGCGCAGAGGTGCGCAGAGGCCAGCAGAGGCGCGCAGAGGCGCGCAAAGGCTCGCAGAGGCGCTCAGAGGCGCCCAGAGGCGCGCAGAGGCGCGCAGAGGCGCGCAGAGGCGCGCAGAGGCGCGCAGAGGCGCGCAGAGGCGCGCAGAGGCGCGCAGAGGCGCGCAGAGGCGCGCAGAGGCGCGCAGAGGCGCGCAGAGGCGCGCAGAGGCGCGCAGAGGCGGGCATAGGCGTGCAGAGGCGCGCAAAGGCGCGTAGAGGTGCGCAGAGGCGCGCAGAGGGGAGCAGAGGCACGCAGAGGCGAGCAGAGGCAAGCAGAGGCGCGCAAAGGCGCGTAGAGGCGCATAGAGGCACGCACAGGTGCGCATAGGCGCGCAGAGGCGGGCAGAGGGGCGCAAAGGCGTGCGCAAAGGCGAGCAGAGGTGCAGAGGCGCGCGCAAAGGCGAGCAGAGACGCGCAGAGGCGCGCACAGGCACGCAGGGTCGCGTAGAGGCGCGCAGAGGCGAGCAGAGGAGCGCCTGTGCGCCCAAAGGCGAGCTCAGAGGCGAGCAGAGGCACGCAGAGGCGAGCAGTGGAGCGCAGAGGCGTGCAGATACGCGCAGAGGGGCACAGAGACGCGCAGAGGCGCACACAGGCACGCAGACGCGTGTAGAGGCGCGCAGACGCGCGTAGCGGCGAGCAGAGGCGAGCAGAGGGGCGCCTGTGCGCCCAAAGGCGCGCGCAGAGGCGCGCATAGGCGAGCAAAGGCGCGCAAAGGCTCGCAGAGGCGCGCAGAGGCGCGCAAAGGCACGCAAGGCGCGCAGAGGCGCGCAAAGGCGCGCAGAGGCGCGCAGAGACGCGCAAAGGCACGCAGAGACACGCAGAGGCGAGCGGACGCACGCAGAGCCGTGTTGAAGCGCACAGAGGCGCGCAGAGGCGCGTAGGGGCGCGCAGAGGCGAGCAGAGTAGCGCCTGAGAAACGCGCAGAGGCGCACAGAGGCGAACAGAGGCGAACAGAGGCGCGCAGAAGCACGCATAGCCGAGCAGTGGAGCGCAGAGGCGCGCAGAGGCGCGCAGAGGCACGGAGAGGCGCGCAGAGGTGCGCAGAGGCGCGCAGAGGCACGCAGAGGCGCGCAGAGGCGAGCAGAGGCGAGCAGAGGCGAGCAGAGGCCAGGAGAGGGGACCAGAGGCACGCAAAGGCTCACAGAGGCGCTCAGAGGCGCCCAGAGGCACGCAGAGGCGCGCAGAGGCACAGAGGCACGCAGAGCCGCGCAGAGGCGAGCAGAGGCCAGCAGAGGCACGCAGAGGCAAGCATAGGCGCGCAAAGGCTCACAGAGGCGCTCAGACGCACGCAGAGGCGCGCAGAGGCGCGCAGAGACGCGCAGAGGCGCGCAGAGGCGAGCAGAGGCGACCAGAGGCGACCAGCGGTGCACAGAGGCAAGCAGAGGCGCGCAAAGGCTCGCAGAGGCGCTCAGAGGCGCGCAGAGGCGCGCAGAGGCGCGCAGAGGCGCGCAGAGGCGCGCAGAGGCATGCAGTGGCGCGCAAAGGCGCGTAGAGGTGCGCAAAGGCGCGCAGAGGGGAGCAGAGGCACGCAGAGGCGCACAGAGGCGAGCAGAGGCGCGCAAAGACGCGTAGAGGCGCACAGAGGCACGCACAGGTGCGCACAGGCGCGCACAGACGGGCAGAGGCGTGCGCAAAGGCGAGCAGAGGCGCAGAGGCGCTCGCAACGCGAGCAGAGACGCGCAGAAGCGCGCACAGGCACGCAGAGGCGCGTAGAGGCGCGCAGAGGCGATTAAAGGAGCGCCTGTGCGCCCAAAGGCGCGGGCGCAGAGGCGCGCAGAGGCGAGCAGAGGCGAGCAGAGGCGAGCAGCGGTGCGCAAAGGCTCGCAGAGGCGCTCAGAGGCGCCCACAGGCACGCAGAGGCGCGCAGAGGCGGGTATAGGCGTGCAGAGGCGCGCAAAGGCGCGTAGAGGTGCGCAGAGGCGCGCAGAGGGCAGCAGAGTCACGCAGAGGCGCACAGAGGCGAGCAAAGGCGAGCAGAGGCGCGTAGAGCCGCACAGAGGCACGCACAGGTGCGCACAGGTGCCCACAGGCGGGCAGAGGCGCGCAGAGGCGTGCGCAACGACGAGGAGAGGCGCACAGGCACGCGCAAAGGCGAGCAGAGGCACAGAGGCGCGGGCAACGGCAAGCAGAGGCGCACAGAGGCGCTCAGAGGCGCGCACAGGCGAGGAGAGGAGCGCCTGAGACACGAGCAGAGGCGCACAGAGGCGGACAGAGGCGCGGCGCGCAGAAACGCGCAGAGGCGCGCAGAGGCGCGCAGAGGCCAGCAGAGGCCAGCAGAGGCGCGCAGAGGCGGGTATAGGCGTGCAGAGGCGCAAAGGCGCGTAGAGGTGCGCAGAGGCACGCAGAGGGGAGCAGAGGAAAGGCAGAGGCGCACAGAGGCGAGCAGAGGCAAGCAGAGGCGAGCAGAGGCAAGCAGAGGCGCGCAAAGGCGTGTAGAGGCGCACAGAGGCGCGCACAGAGGCACGCACAGGTGCGCACAGGCGCGCAGCAGAGGCGCGCAGAGGCGTGAGCAAAGGCGAGCTGAGAAGCAGATGCGCGCCCAAAGGCGAGCAGAGGCACAGAGGCGCGGGCAACGGCAAGCAGAGGCGCGGAAAGGCGCTCAGAGGTGCGCAGCGGTGCGCAGAGACGCGCAGAGGCACGCAGAGGCGCGTAGGCCCGCGCAGAGGCGCGTAGAGGTGCGCAGAGGCGCGGATAGGGGAGCAGAGGCACGCAGAGGCGCACAGAGGCGAGCAGAGGCAAGCAGGGGCGTGCAAAGGCGCGTAGAGGCGCCACAGAGGCACGCACAGGTGCGCACAGGCGTGCAGAGGCGCGCAGAGGCGCGCAGAGGCGCGCAGAGGCGTGCGCAAAGGCGAGCAGAGGCGCAGATGCGCGCGCAAAGGCGAGCAGAGGCACAGAGGCGCGGGCAACCGCAAGCAGAGGCGCGGAAAGGCGCTCAGAAGCGCGCAGAGGCGCGCATAGGTGCGCAGAGGGGCGCAGACGCGCGCAGAGGCACGCAGAGACGCGTAGGTCTGCGCAGAGACGCGCAAAGACGCGCAAAGGCTCACAGAGGCACGCAGAGGCCAACGAACGCACGCAGAGCCGTGTGGAAGCGCACAGAGGCACGCAGAGGTGCACAGAGGCGCACAGAGGCATGTAGAGGCGCGCAGAGGCGAGCAGAGGATCGCCTGAGACACGCGCAGAGGCGCACAGAGGCAAACAGAGGCGAGCAGAGGCACGCATAACCGAGCAGTGGAGCGCAGAGGCGCGCAGAGGCGCGCAGATGCACGCAGAGGCACGCAGAGATGCACAGAGGCGCGCAGAGGCGGGCAGAGGCACGCAGAGGCGAGCAGAGGCCAGCAGAGGCACGCAGAGGCAAGCAGAGGCGCGCAAAGGCTCGCAGAAGCGCTCAGAGGCGCCCAGAGGCACGCAGAGGCGCGCAGAGGCGGGCATAGGCGTGCAGAGGCGCGCAAAAGCGTGTAGAGGTGCGCAGAGGCGCGCAGAGGCGCGCAGAGGCACGCAGAGGCGAGCAGAGGCGCGCAAAGGCGCGTAGAGGCGCACAGAGGCACGCACAGGTGCGCATAGGCGCGCAGAGGCGGGCAGAGGGGCGCAAAGGCGTGCGCAAAGGCGAGCAGAGGCGCAGAGGCGCGCGCAAAGGCGCACAGAGGCACGCACAGGTGCGCACAGGCGGGCAGGTGCGCGCAGAGGCGCGCAGAGGCGTGCTCAAAGGCGAGCAGAGGCGCAGATGCGCGGGCAACGGCAAGCAGAGGCGCGGAAAGGCGCTCAGAGGGGCGCGCGGTGCGCAGAGGCGCGCAGCGGTGCGCAGAGGCGCGCAGAGGCGCGCAGAGGCACGCAGAGGCGCGTAGGTCCGCGCAGAGGCGCGCAGAGACGCGCAAAGGCACGCAGAGGCGAGCGGACGCACGCAGAGCCGTGTGAAAGCGCACAAGGGTGCGCCGAGGCGCGTAGGGGCGCGCAGAGGCGACCAGAGTAGCGCCTGAGAAACGCGCAGAGGCGCACAGAGGCGAACAGAGGCGCGCAGAGGCACGCATAGCCGAGCAGTAGAGCGCAGAGGCGCACAGAGGCGCGCAGAGGTGCGCAGAGGCGCGCAGGGGCACGCAGAGGCGCGCAGAGGCGAGCAGAGGCCAGCAGAGGCCAGAAGAGGCGCCCAGAGGCACGCAAAGGCTCACAGAGGCACCCAGAGGCACGCAGAGGCGCGCAGAGGCACGCAGAGGCGCGGATAGGCGAGAAGAGGCGAGCAGAGGTGCTCAGAGGCGCCCAGAGGCGCGCAGAGGCTCCGCAGTGGCGCGCAGAGGCGTGCAGAGAGGAGCAGAGGCGTGCAGAGGCGCGTAGAGGCGCGTAGAGGCGCACAGAGGCACGCACAGGTGCGCACAGGCGTGCTGAGGCGAGCAGAGGCGTGCGCAAAGGCGAGCAGAGGCGCAGATGCGCGCGCAAAGGCGAGCAGAGGCACAGAGGCGCGGGCAACCGCAAGCAGAGGCGCGGAAAGGCGCTCAGAAGCGCGCAGATGCGCGCATAGGTGCGCAGAGGGGCGCAGACGCGCGCAGAGGCACGCAGAGACGCGTAGGTCCGCGCAGAGGCGCGCAAAGGCTCACAGAGGCACGCAGAGGCGAACGAACGCACGCAGAGGCACGCAGAGGCAAGCAGTGGAGAGCAGAGGCGCGCAGAGGCGCGCAGAGGCGCGCAGAGGCGCGCAGAGGCAGGCAGAGGAGCGCCTAAGGCACGCGCAGAGGCTCACAGAGGCGGACAGAGGCTCGCAGAGGCACGCAGAGGCGAACAGAGGCGCACAGAGGCAAGCAGAGGCGCACGAAGGCAAGCAGAGGCGCACAGAGGTACGCAGAGACGCGCAGAGGCCCCCAGAGGCGCGCAGAGGCGCGCCAAGGCGCGCGCAAAAGGCGAGCAGAGGCGCACAGGCGCGCGCAAAGACGAGCAGAGGCGCGGATAGGCGCTCAGAGGCGAGAAGAGGCGAGCAGAGGTGCTCAGAGGCGCCCAGAGGCACGTAGAGGCGCGCAGAGGCGTGCAGAGGCGTGCAGAGGCGCGCAGAGGCGCGTAGAGGCGAACAGAGGCACGCAGAGGGGCGCACAGGCGCGCAGAGGGGACCACAGGCGCGCACAGGAGCGCACAGGCGCGCAGAGGCGCGCAGAGGCACGCAGAGGCGAGCAGAGGAGCGCAGAGCCGCGCAGAGCCGCGCAGAGGCGCGCAGAGGTGCGCAGAGGCTCACAGAGGCTCGCAAAGGCGCGCAGAGGCGCTTAGAGGCGCCCAGAGGGACGCAGAGGCGCGCATAGGCGCGCAGAGGCGCGTAGAGGCGCGCAGAGGCGCGCAGAGGGGAGCAGAGGCGCGTAGAGGCGCACAGAGGCGAGCAAAGGCGAGCAGAGGCGCGCAAAGGCGCGTAGAGGCGCACAGAGGCACGCAGAGGCGCGCACAGGAGCGCACAGGCGCTCACAGGCGCGCACAGGCGTGCAGAGGCGCGCAGAGGCGTGTAGAGGCGCACAGAGGCACGCATAGGCGCGCTGAGGTGCGCAGAGGCGCGCAGAGGCACGCGTAGGTCCGCGCAGATGGGCGCAGAGGCGCGCAGAGGCACGCGTAGGTCCGCGCAGAGGCGTGCAGAGACGCGCAAAGGCACACAGAGGCACTCAGAGGCGAGCGGACGTACGCAGAGCCGTGTGGAAGCGCACAAAGGCGCGGAGAGCTGCGCAGAGGCGCGCAGAGGCGGGCAGAGGAGCGCCTGAGGCACGCGCAGAGGCTCACAGAGGCGGACAGAGACTCGCAGAGGCACGCAGAGGCGAAAAGAGGCGCGAAGAGGCAAGCAGAGGCGCACAGAGGCAAGCAGAGGCGCACAGAGGCACGCAGAGGCGCGCAGAGGCCCGCAGAGGCGCGACGAGGCGCGGGCAAAGGCGAGCAGAGGCGCACAGGCGCGCGCAAAGACGAGCAGAGGCGCGGATAGGCGCTCAGAGGCGAGCAGAGTCGAGAAGAGGCGAGCAGAGGTGCTCAGAGGCGCCCAGAGGCACGTAGAGGCGCGCAGAGGCGCGCAGCGGCGCGAAGAGGCGCGCAGAGGGGAGCAGAGGCGTGCAGAGGCGCGCAGAGGCGCGTAGAGGCGCGCAGAGGGGAGCAGAGGCGCGCAGAGGCGCGCGAAGGCGCGTGGAGGCGCACAGAGGCACGCAGAGGGGCGCACAGGCGCGCTCAGGCGACCACAGGCGTGCACAGGCGACCACAGGCGCGCAGAGATGCGCAGAGGCTCACAGAGGCTCTCAAAGGCGGGCAGAGGCGCTTAGAGGCGCCCAGAGGCACACAGAGGCGCGCAGAGGCGCGCAGAGGCGCGCATAGGTGCGCAGAGGCGCGTAGAGGCGCGCAGAGGAGAGCAGAGGCGCGCAGAGGCGCACAGAGGCGAGCAGAGGCGCGCAAAGGTGCGTAGAGGCGCACAGAGGCACGCAGAGGCGCGCAGAGGCGCGCAGAGGTGCGCAGAGGCATGCGCAAAGGCGAGCAGAGGCGCAGAGGCGCGCAGAGGCGCGCAGAGGCGCGCAGAGGCGGGCATAGGCGTGCAGAGGCGAGCAGAGGCACAGAGGCGAGCGCAAAGGCAAGCAGAGGCGTGGAAAAGCGCTTAGAGGCGCGCAGAGGTGCGGAGAGACGCGCAGAGGTGCGGAGAGGCGCGCAGAGGTGCGCAGAGGCGCGCAGAGGGGCTCAGAGGCGCGCAGAGGCACGCAGAGACGCGTAGGTCCGCGCAGAGGCGCGCAGACACGCGCAAAGGCACGCCGAGGCACGCAGAGGCAAGCGGACGCACGCAGAGGCGTGTGGAAGCGCACAGAGGCGCGCGGAGTCGCCCAGAGGGTCGCACAGGCACGCAGAGGCGCGTAGAGGTGCGCAGAGGTGAGCAGAGGAGCGCCTGTGCGCGCAAAGGCTCGCGCAGAGGCGCGCAGAGGCGTACAGAGGCGACCAGAGGCGAGCAGAGGTGAGCAGAGGCGAGCGGAGGCGAGCATAGGTGCGCAGAGGTGCGCAGAGGCAAGCAGAGGCGCGCAAAGGCGCGCAGAGGCGCTAAGAGGCGCCCAGAGGCACCCAGAGGCGCGCAGAGGGGCGCAGAGGCGCGCCCAAAGGCAAGCAGAGCCGCGGAAAGGCGCTCAGAGGCGAGCAGAGGTGCGCAGAGGCGAGCAGAGGAGCGCCTGTGGCACGCGCAGAGGAGCGCCTGTGGCACGCGCAGAGGCGCACAGAGGCAGACAGAGGCGCGCAGAGGCACGCAGAGGCGAGCAGAGGAGCGCAGAGGCGCGCAAAGGCGCGCAGAAGCGCGCAGAGAGGCGCAGAGGCGAGGAGAGGAGCGCCTGAGCGCGCAAAGGCGTACGCAGAGGCGTGCAGAGGCACGCAGAGGGGAGCAGAGGCAAGCAGAGGCAAGCAGAGGCAAGCAGAGGCGAGCAGAGGCGAGCAGAGGCGCACAAAGGCGCGCGCAAAGGCGAGCAGAGGCGCAGAGGCGCGCGCAAAGGCGATCAGAGGCGCGGATAGGCGCTCAGAGGCGAGCAGAGGCGAGAAGAGGCTGGCAGGGGGTGCACAGAGGCGAGCAGAGGCGCGCAAAGGCGCTCAGAGGCGCCCAGAGGCACGCAGAGGCGCGCAGACGCGCGCAGAGGCGGGCATAGGCGTGCAGAGGCGCGTAGAGGCGCGCAGAGGCGCGCACAGGGGAGCAGAGGCACGCAGAGGCGAGCAGAGGCGCGCAAAGGCGCGTAGAGGCGCACAGAGGCACACAGAGGGGCGCACAGGCACGGACAGGCGCAGAGGCGCGCAGAGGCGTGCGCAAAGGCGAGCAGAGGCACAGAGGCGCGCGCAAAGGCAAGCAGAGGCGCGGAAAAGCGCTCAGAGGCGCGCAGAGGTTCGTAGAGCCTCGCAGAGGAGCGCAGAGGCGCGCAGAGGCGAGCAGAGGAGCGCCTGAGCGCGCAAAGGCGTACGCAGAGGCGCGCAGAGGGGCGCAGAGGCGCGCAGAGGGGAGCAGAGGCGCGCAGAGGGGTTTAGAGGCAAGCAGAGGCAAGCAGAGGCAAGCAGAGGCGAGCAGAGGCCCGCAAAGGCGCGTAGAGGCGCACAGAGGCACGCAGAGGCACGCAGAGGCGCGCAGAGGCGCGCAGAGGCGCGCAGAGGCGCGCAGAGGCGCGCACAAAGGCGAGCAGAGGCGCAGAGGCACGCACAAAGGCGAGCAGAGGCGCGGATAGGCGCTCAGACGCGAGCAGAGGCGAGCAGAGGCGCTCAGAGGTGCGCATAGGCGCGCAGAGGCGCGCAGATACGTGCATAGGCATGCAGAGGCGCGCGGAGGCGCGCAGATGGGAGCAGAGGCGCGCAGAGGCGCACAGAGGCGAGCAGAGGCGAGCAGAGGTGCGTTGAGGCGCACAGAGGCGCACACAGGCGCGCAGAGGCGTGCAGAGGCGCGCAGAGGCGCGCAGAGGCGTGCGCAAAGTCGAGCAGAGGCGCAGATGCGCGCGCTAAGGCGAGCAGAGGCACAGAGGCGCGCGCAAAGGCAAGCAGAGGCACGGAAAATGCGCTCAGAGGCGCCCAGAGGGGCGCAGAGGCGCGCAGAAGCACACAGAGACGCGTAGGTCCGCGCAGAGGCGCGCAAAGGCTCGCAGAGGCACGCAGAGGCAAGCGGACGCACGCAGAGGCGTGTGGAAGCGCACAGAGGCGCGCAGAGGCGCACACAGGCACGCAGAGGCGCGTAGAGGAGCGCCTGAGGTGTGCAGAGGCGCGCAAAGGCGAGTAGAGGCGCTCAGAGGCGCCCAGAGGCACGCAGAGGCGCGCAGAGGGCGGGCAGAGGCGCGCAGAGGGGCGCGGAGGCGCGCAGAGGGGCACAGCGGCGCACAGAGGCATGCAGAGACGCGTAGGTCCGAGCACGCAGATGCGCGCAGAGGGGTGCAGAGGCGCGCAGAGGCGCACAGAGGCGCGCAGAGGCGCACAGAGGCAAGCAGAGGCGGGCAGAGGCGCGCAGTAGCGCACAGAGGTGCGCAGAGGCGCCCAGAGCGAGCAGAGACGGGCAGAGACGTGTAGGTCCGCGCACAGGCGCGCAGAGGCTCGCAGAGGCGCGCAGAGGCTCCCAGAGGTGCGCAGAGGCATGCAGAGACGCGTAGATCCGCAAAAAGGCACACATGGGGGCGCAGAAGCGTGCAGAGGGGGCAGAGGCACGCAGAGGCATGCAGAGACGCGTAGGTTTGCGCAAAGGCGCGCAGAGACGCACAGAGGCGCACAGAGGCGTGCAGAGGCGCGCAGAGGCTCGCAGAGGCTTGCAGAGGCGCGCAGAGGTGAGCAGAGGCGAGCGTAAAGGCGCTCAGAGGCGCTCAGAGGCGCTCAGAGACGCGCAGAGGCAAGCAGAGGCAAGCAGAAGCATGCAGAGGCACGCAGAGGCGCGCAGAGGAGAGGAGAGGCGCGCAGAGGCGCCCAGGGGCGAGCAGAGGCGCGCAGGGCAGCGCAAAGGCGCGCAGAGGCGCTCCTCAGAGTCCTGAGCATGCAGAACAGCGGAGACCAGCGCAGAGGCGCGTGCAGAGGCACACATGGCCACGCAGAGGGGCGCAAAGGCACGCAGAGGCGTGCAGAGGCGCGCAGGGCAGCGCAGAGGCGCTCCTGAGCATGCAGAGGCGCGCACAGGTGCGCACAGGCGCGCACAGGCGGGAGCAGAGGCACGCAGGGGCGCGAAGGGCAGCGCAAAGGCGCGCAGAGGCGCGCAGAGGGGCGCAGAGGAGGGCAAAGGCGAGTGAGTGTGTGTGTGTGTGTGTGCGTGTGCATTCGTGCGAGCGTTTTCACGTTTGTGGACATGGGTGCATGCGTGCGAGTGGGCATGTGAGTGCGCGCATGCATAAGCAGGTGTGTGTGTGCAGGTGTGTGTGTGCGCATGCGTGCTTGCGCGGACGTGTGCGTACGTGTGTTTGTGGGTCAGAGACAGAAAGAGAGAGGCAGAGGGATGATAGACAAAACAACATTTCAATCTGAGCACTAACTTTGTAGTTGGATCCAAATATACAGAGGTAAACGTGCAATCCTGGCTTCTTCGCATGCTGAAATGCAGTAACAGCCACATCGTTCTTAGCCTTGTCCCATTCACCCATGGGAATCGCCACGTTGGCTGCTCCTCAACCATCAAACCCCACGAACTAAGCGCGCTGCATGCGCCAGTGCCGCTCCACCAAGTGGCCCGCCATTCTGAACCTTACGCTGAACTTAGCGAACCTTTGCTCCTGCCACCACGAAGGGCCTTGGGTTCGTCTTCAACATCGAGCAGCTCGACTTCGATGTCCGTCTGCGACATCTCTACGTCTGCGTGTGCCTCAGATTATGCCTCGTGCGCCAGCTCGTCAGCATAGATGATCAGAATCGGCATAATCAAAGCTTCCGTAAAATGCAGTGCTTCCTCCGCCACAATCTCAAACAACTCGCCATCCCGATCATTCTCTTCAGCAGCATCCACTACGGCTTCATCATCTTCATACCAGACCGAGGAACTGGAGGCGGGTTCACCGAGGAGGCGGGTAATACAGCTCGATCGCCTCTCCCGGAGGGATTTTGCCGTGACGGACACTGCGCATTTCCAGGATCGACCGCTCAGCCACAAACTCGAATTTGACCTACCGAGGTCAGTGGATATGCTGTGTAGACCCTCTACGGCTTTTCTAAGTCCTACGTCATTAGGTCTGTGTAGGCGCACGGTCACTACAGCGACTTGGCCCATAGCTGCGACCGTAGATCTACGCGTCAGGCGGACGTGTTTAGCCTTTAGCCTTAGGTGGTGAAATCCCCGTGCCGCAAGGTCCCCGCCACACAAGTACCGGCATCGGCATCTGAAACCACCCATGCGTTATGTCCGGTCCGCACTAGGCCGATTTTACGCCGACATGGACTCGTATGAAAAATTCTCGTTATCCGGGCGAACATAATAATTGCCTCATGTGGACGGTGTTGTCATACAAGTATTAGTTTCCGACAAATCTGCGGCGAGTTTCTTGCCGCATTCGTATCTGGTCGATGATTTGGCGATTTGTAGTGCTGTGCGGCAGGTTACCGCCCCCTGTCCTCGTTTACACCATAGGGAGTTGAAGTTTTCCTGGACTTTGACGAAAAAAAGTCGGCTGCACGCCGCGAACTGGATTGTCGCTGAAATTCACAGTGCTCTGCATGTCCAGTTTTTTTAGGGAAATGGGTCCAGAGATTGCCCCCACACGGATTCGCTGTGCTCTCCAAGATATTCAAGGAAATTCACAAGTTGTCCCCACAAGGATTCGCTGTGCTGTTCATGATTTTCAACGAAATCCACAGATTGCCCCCACACGAATTTCCTGTGCTCTTCATGTTTTTCAGTTAAATTCACGGATCCACGGATTGCCCCCACACGGATTCGCTGTGCTCTGTATATAACGTTTCTGAAATGGGTCCACAGTTTGCCCCCCACACGGATTCGCTGTGCTCTCCATGATATTCAAGGAAATTCACAGATTCTCCCCACAAGGATTCGCTGTGCTCGTTAAGATTTTCAGGGAACTTCAGAGAGAGCGCCCTACACAGATCCGCTGCACTGTTCATGATTTTTCACGAAATCCACAGATTCCGACCCACACGGATATGCTGTGCTTCATGTTTTTTTTCAGGGATAATCACACACAGCGCCCCACACGGATTCACTGTGCTCTGCATGTTCTTTTTCAGGGAAATCCGGCCACAGATTGACCAAGCACGAATTTGCTGTGCTCTTCATCTGTGGACCGATTTTCCTGAAAAGGAATCTACAGAGCACAGCGAATCCGTGTGGGGCGCTATCTGTGATATTAACTGAAAACATTAGGAGCACAGCGTATCCGTGTGGGGCGCAATCTTTGAAATTCGTGGGAAATCATGAACAGCACGGCCAATCCGTGTGGACTCAATCTGTGGCCCGATTTCCCTGAAAAGGACATGCAGAGCACAGTGAATTTCAGCGACAATCCAGTTCGTGGCGTGCTGCCGATGGTTTTTCGTCAAAGTCCAGGAAAACTTCAAACTCCCTATGGTGTAAACGAGGAAAGGGGACGGCAAACTGCTGCACGGCATATTTCATTGCCGTTTCTCTGTGAGATGGGTAGAAAGAATAATTAGACAGCCTCTGATAAATCCTATTAAGACCGTGGCACGCCTTAGACAGGTGAAAAATTGTCTAAGAATTTTCGAAGGGTCGATAGATGATGCGGTGTGCAGTGCCGTGCTACCTATGAGGGGGAGTAAAAAAATCCTAAAACTGGAGCACAGCAAATCCGTGTGGGGCGCTATCTGTGAATTTCCTTGAAAATCATGAAGAGCACAGCGAATCTTTGTGGGGACAATCTGTGGCCCGATATTCCTGAAAAGGAAAATACAGAGCACAGCGAATCCGTGTGGGGCGCAATCTGTGGATCTGTGAATTTAAGACCCTGGCATGTCTTGGACAGGTGACAATCATGAAGAGCACAGCGAATCCTTGTGGGGACAATCTGTGGCCCGATTTTCCTGAAAAGGAAGATACGGACCACAGCGAATCCGTGTCGGGCGCAATCTGTGGATCTGTGAATTTAACTGAAAAACATGAAGAGCACAGTAAATCCGTATGGGTGGCAAGCTGTGGATTTCGTAGAAAATCATGAAGAGCACTGCGAATCCGTGTTGGATCAATCTGTGGCCCGATTTCCCTGACAAATAGCATGCAGAGCACAGCGAATTCGTGTGGGGCGCTATGTGTGAATTTCCCTGAAAAATCATGAAGAGCACAGCGATTCCTAGTGGGGGCAATCTGTAGCCCGATTTGTCTGAAAGGGAACATACAGAGCACAGCGAATCCGTGTGGGGCACAATCTGTGAATTTTCCTGAATAAAATCAAGAGCACAGCGAATCGGTGTCGGGCGCTATATCCGTGAATTTCGCTGCTCTGAAAAAGAACATGCAGAGCACAGCGAATCCGTGTGGGGCGCAATATCTGTGAACTTTGTTGAAAATCAAGAAGAGCACAGCGAATCCGAGTGGGGGCAATCTGTGGCCAGAGTTCCTGAAAAGGAATAAACGGAGCACAGCTAAACCGTGGTGGGTGCTATCTGTGAATTTAACTGAAAACATGAAGAGCACAGCAAATCCGTGTGGGGCGCTATCTGTGGATTTCGGTGAAAATCGTGAAGAGTACAGCGATTCCGTGTGGGTAATCTGTGACATGATTTTCTTGAAAAGGAACATACACAGCACAGAGAATACGTGCGGGGCGCTGTCTGTGAATTTCCTTGAAAAATCTAGGAGAGCACAGCGAAATTGTGCGGGGCAATCTGTGGCCCGATTTCTCTGAAAAAGAACAAGCAGAGCACAGCGAATCTGTGTGGGGCGCTATATCTGTGAACTTCGTTGAAAATCAATAAGAGCACAGCGAATCCGTGTGGCCGCAAACTGTGGCCCGATTTTCCTGAAAAGGAATACACAGAGCACAGCGAAGAGCACATTAAATCCGTGTTAGGCGCTATCTGTGAATTTTCCTGAAAATCATGAAGAGCACAGCGAATCCGTGTGGGGCAATCTGTGAAATGTTCCTGAAAAAGAACATACACAGCACAGCGAATACGTGTGGGGCGCTATTTGTGAATTTCCTTGAAAATCATAGAGAGCACA
Organism: Sycon ciliatum; assembly: GCF_964019385.1. Lineage (NCBI taxonomy): Eukaryota > Metazoa > Porifera > Calcarea > Leucosolenida > Sycettidae > Sycon > Sycon ciliatum. Next base: position 14,827,600 of record NC_088646.1, read on the forward strand.
GTGAATTCGTGTGGGGGCAATCTATGGCCCGATTTCTCTGAAAAAGAACGAGCAGAGCACAGTGAATCCGCGCGGGGCGTCATCTGTGAATTTGGTTGAAAATCATGTCGAGTCAAGCGAATCCGTGTGAAGGTAATCTGTGAATTTACCTAAATCACATACAGAGCACAGCGAATCCGTGTGGGGCGCTAGATGTGAATTTTCTTGAAAACCATGGAGAGCGCAGCGAATCCATGTGGGGGCAATCTGTGGCTACGTTTCGCTGAAAAATAACATGCAGAGAACAGCGAATCCGTGTGGGGCGCTATCTGTAAATTTCCCTGAAAATCATAAAGAGCACAGCGAATCCGTGTGGTGCACAATCTGTGGCCCGATTTCCCAGAAAAAGAACATACACCGCACAGCGAATAGGTGTGAGGTGTTATCTGTGAATTTCCTTGAAACTCCTGGAGAGCAATGGAGAGCAAAGCTATTCCGTGTGGGCCGCAATCTGTGGATTTCGTTGGAAATCATAAAGAGCACAGAGAATCCTTGTGGGGGGAATCTGTGGCCCGATTTTCCTGAACAAGAACAAACAGAGGACAGCGAATGCGTGTGGGGCGCTACCTGCGAATCCATGTGGGGGGACTCTGCGGCCCGATTTTCTTCAAAAGGAACAGAGATAGCACAGCGAATCCGTTTGGGGGCGCTATCTGTGAATTTCCTTGAAAATCAGGGAGAGCACAGCAAATCCGTGTGGGGTCAATCTGTGGCCTGATTTTCCTCATAAAAAAACATACAGAGCACAGCGAATCCGTGTGGGGCGCCATCTGTGAATATCCCTGAAAAACATGAAGACCACATAAAATCCGTGTGGGGCGCAATAAGTGAGTTTCGTTGAAAGTCATGAAGAGCACAGAAAATCCGTGTGGGGGCATCTGTGGACCGATTTTCCCGAAAAGGAAAATACAAAGCGCAGAGAATCCGTGTGGGGCGCAATCTATGAATTTCCTTGATAATCATGGAGAGGACAGCAAATCCGTGTGGTGCGCAATCTGTGGATTTCGTTGGAAATCATGAAGGGCACAGCGAATCCGTGTGCGGGGACTCTGTGGCCATATTTTCTTGAAAAAGAACAGTCAGAGCACAGCGAATCCGTGTGGGGCGCTACCTGTGAATTTGCTTGAAAATCATGGAGAGCACATCAAATCCGTGTAGGGTCCATCTGTGACCAGATCTTCTTGAAAAAGCACATTTAGAGCACAGCGAATCCGTGTGGGGCGCTATCCGTAAGCTTCCTTGAAAATCATGTAGAGCACAGCAAATTCGTGTACGGTCAATCTGTGACCAGATTTTCATGCAAAGGAACAGTTAGAGCTCAACGAATCTGTGTGGGGCGCTATCTGTGAACTTCCTTGAAAATCATGCAGAGCACAGCAAATGCGTGTGGGGTCACTCTGTGGCCCAATTATCCTATTAAGAAAATACAGAGCACAGCGAATCCGTGTGGGGCGCAATCTGTGGATTTCGTTGGAAGTTATGAAGAGCACATCAAATCCGTTTGGGGCGCGATATGTGAGTTTCGTTGAAAATCATGAGGAGCACAGCGAATCCGTGTGGGGGCATCTCCGGATCGATTTTCCTGAAAAGGAACATACAAAACACAGAGAATCCGTGTGGGGGCATCTGTGGACCGAGTTTTTTGAAAGGAACATACAAAACACAGAGAATGCGCGTGGGGCGCTATCTGTGAATTCCCTTGATAATCATGGAGAGCACAGCGAATCCGTGTGTGGCGCCATCTGTGAATTTCCCTAAAAAACATGAAGAGTACATCAAATCCGTGTGGGGCGCAATATGTGAGTTTCGTTGAAAATCATTAAGAGCACAGCGAAACCGTGTGGGGGCATCTGTGGACCGATTTCCCGAAAAGGAAAATACAAAGCGCAGAGAATCCGTGTGGGACGCAATCTATGAATTTCCTTGATAATCATGGAGAGGACAGCAAATCCGTGTGGGGCGCAATCTGTGGATTTCGTTGGAAATCATGAAGGGCACAGCGAATCCGTGTGCGGGGACTCTGCGGCCCGATTTTCTTGAAACAGAACAGTCAGAGCACGGCGAATCCGTGTGGGACGCTATCTGTGAATTTGCTTGAAAATCACGGACAGCACTATAAATCCGTGTGGGGTCAATCTGTGACCCGATTTTCTTGGAAAAGAACAGTCAGAGCACAGCGAATTCTTGTGGGGTGCTATCTGTGAATTTCTTTGAAAATCATGGAGAGCACATCAAATCCGCGTGGGTCCAATCCGTGACCCGATTTTCTTGAAAAAGAACAGACAGAGCACTGCGAATCCGTGTGGGGCGCTATCTGTGAATTTCCTTGAAAATCATGGAGAGCACAGCGAATCCGTGTGGGGTCAATCTGTGGCCCAATTTTCCTGTCAAAGAAAATACAGAAAACAGCGAATCCGTGTGGGGCGCAATGTGTGGATTTCGTAGGAAGTTATGAAGAGCACATCAAATCCGTGTGGGGCGCAGTATGTGAGTTTCGTTGAAAATCATGAAGAGCACAGCGAATCCTCGAGGGGGCATCTGTGGACCGATTTTCCTGAAAAGGAACAAACAAAGCACAGAGAATGCGTGTGGGGACAATCTGTGAGTTTCGTTGAAAATCATGAAGAGCACGGCGAATCCGTGTGGTGGCATCTGTGGACCGATTTTCCCGAAAAGGAATATACAAAGCACAGAAAATCCGTGTGGGGCGCTATCTGTGATTTTCCTTGATAATCATGGAGACCACAGCAAATCCGTGTGGGGCGCAATCTGTGGATTTTGTAGGAAATCATGAAGAGCACAGCGAATCCGTGTGCGGGGACTCTGTGGCCCGATTTTTCTTGAAAAAGAACAGTCAGAGCACAGCGAATCCGTGTGGGGCGCTATCTGTGAATTTGCTTGAAAATCATGGAGAGCACAGCAAATCCGTGTAGGGTCAATCTGTGACCAGATGTTGAAAAAGAACAGACAGAGCACAGCGAATCCGTGTGGGGCGCTATCTGTGAACTTCCTTGAAAATCATGTAGAGCACAGCAAATGCGTGTGGGGTCAATCTGTGGCCCAATTATCCTATCAAAGAAAATACAGAGCACAGCGAATCCGTGTGGGGCGCAATCTGTGGATTTTGTTGGAAGGTATGAAGAGCACATCAAATCCGTGTGGGGCGCGATATGTGAGTTTCGTTGAAAATCATGAAGAGCACAGCGAATCCGTGTGGGGGCATCTGTGGACCGATTTCCCGAAAAGGAAAATACAAAGCGCAGAGAATCCGTGTGGGGCGCAATCTATGAATTTCCTTGATAATCATGGAGAGGACATCAAATCCGCGTGGGTCCAATCCGTGACCCGATTTTCTTGAAAAAGAACAGACAGAGCACTGCGAATCCGTGTGGGGTGCCATCTGTGAATTTCCTTGAAAATCATGGAGAGCTCAGCGAATCCGTGTGGGGTCGATCTATGGCCCAATTTTCTTGTCAAAGAAAATACAGAATACAGCGAATCCGAGTGAAGCGCTATCTGTGAATTTCCCTAAATAACCTGAAGAGCACATCAAATCCGGGTGGGGCGCAGTATGTGAGTTTCGTTGAAAATCATGAAGAGCACGGCGAATCCGTGTGAGTGCATCTGTGGACCGATTTTCCTGAAAAGGAATATACAAAGCACAGAAAATCCGTGTGAGGCGCTCTCTGTGATTTTCCTTGATAATCATGAAGAGCACAGCAAATCCATGTGGGGCGCAATCTGTGGATTTCGTTGGAAATCATGAAGGGCACAGCGAATCCGTGTGCGGGGACTCTTTGGCCCGATTTTCTTGAAAAAGAACCGTCAGAGCACGGCGAATCCGTGTGGGACGCTATCTGTGAATTTGCTTGAAAATCATGGACAGCACTGCAAATCCGTGTAGGGTCAATCTGTGACCCGATTTTCTTGAGAAAGAACAGGCAGAGCACAGCGAATCCGTGTGGGGCGCTATCTGTGAATTTCCTTGAAAATCATGGAGAGCACATCAAATCCTAGTGGGTCCAATCCGTGACCCGATTTTCTTGAAAAAGAACAGACAGAGCACAGCGAATCCGTGTGGGGCGCTATCTGTGAATTTCCTTGAAAATCATAGAGAGCACAGCGAAACCGTGTTGCGTCAATCTGCGGCCTGAATTTCCTGTCAAAGAAAATCCAGAAGACTGCGAATCCGTGTGGGGCGCTATCTGTGAATTTAGCTAAAAAAACCTGAAGAGCACATCGAAACCGTATGGGGCGCAGTATGTGAGTTTCGTTGAAAATCAAGAAGAGCACAGCGAATCCAAGTGGGGGCATGTGTGGAACGATGTTCCTGAAAAGGAACAAACAAAGCACAGAGAATCCGTGTGGGGACAATCTGTGAGTTTCATTGAAAATCATGAAGAGCACGGCGAATCCGTGTGGTGGCATCTGTGGACCGATTTTCCTGAAAAGGAATATACAAAGCACAGAGAATCCGTGTGGTGCGCTATCTTTGAATTTCCTTGATAATCATGGAGAGCACAGCAAATCCGTGTGGGGCGCAATCTGTGGATTTTGTTGGAAATCATGAAGAGCACAGCGAATCCGTGTGCGGGGACTCTTTGGCCCGATTTTCTTGAAAAAGAACCGTCAGAGCACAGCGAATCCGTGTGGGGCGCTATCTGTGAATTTGCTTGAAAATCATCGAGAGTACAGCAAATCCGTGTAGGGTCAATCTGTGACCAGATTTTCTTGAAAAATAACAGTTAGAGCACAGCGAATCCGTGTGGGGCACAATCTGTGAACTTCCTTGAAAATCATGTAGAGCACAGCAAATCCGTGTGAGGTCAATCTGCGGCCGGATTTTCCTGTCAAAGAAAATACAGAGCACAGCAAATCCGTGTGGTGCGCTGTTGATGAATTTCCCTAAAAAACATGAATAGCACCTCAAATCAGTGTGGGGGCAATATGTGGGTTTCGTTGAAAATCATGAAGAGCACAGCGAATCCGTGTGGGGGCATCTCAGGACCGAATTTCCTGAAAAGGAACATACAAAGCACAGAGAATTCGTGTGGGGGACAATCTGTGAGTTTCGTTGAAAATCATGAAGAGCACAGGGAATCTGTGTGGGGGCATCTGTGGACCGATTTTCCTCAAAAGGAATATACAAAGCACAGAGAATCCTTATGGGGCGCTATCTGTGAAGTTCCTTGATAATCATGGAGAGCACGCAAATCCGTGTGGGGCGCAACCTGTGGATTTCGTTGGAAGTCATGAAGACCACATCAAATCCGTGTGGGGCGCGATATGTGTGTTTCGTTGAATGTCATGAAGAGCACAGCGAATCCGTGTGGGGGCATCTCCGGATCGATTTTCCTGAAAAGGAACATACAAAGCACAGAGAATCCCTGTGGGGGCATCTATGGACCGATTTTTTTTAAAAGAAACACACAAAGCACAGAGAATGCGTGTGGGGCGCTTTCTGTGAATTTCCTTGATAATCATGGAGAACACGGCGAATCCGTGTGGGGCGCCATCTTTGAATTTCCCTAAAAAACATGCAATCTATGAAGTTCCTTGATAATCATGGAGAGGACAGCAAATCCGTGTGGGGCGCAATCTGTGGATTTCTTTGGAAATCATGAAGGGCACAGCGAATCCGTGTGCGGGGACTCTGTGGCCCGATTTTCTTGAAACAGAACAGTTAGAGCACGGCGAATCCTTGTGGGACGCTATCTGTAAATTTGCTTGAAAATTATGGACAGCACTGCAAATCCGTGTGGGGTCAATCTGTGACCAGATTTTCTTGAAAAAGAACAGGCAGAGCACAGCGAATCCGTGTGGGGCGCTATCTGTGAATTTCCTTGAAATACATGGAGAGCACATCAAATCCGTGCGGGTTCAATCCGTGACCCGATATTCTTGAAAAAGAACAGACAGAGCACAGCGAATCCGTGTGGGGCGCTATCTGTGAATTTCCTTGAAAATCATGGAGAGCACAGCGAATCCGTGTGGGGTCAATCTGTGGCCCAATTTTCCTGTCAAAGAAAATACAGAAGACAGCGATTCCGTGTAGGGCGCTATCTGTGAATTTCCCTAAAAAACCTGAAGAGCACATCAAATCCGTGTGGGGCGCAGTATGTGAGTTTCGTTGAAAATCATGAAGAGCACAGCGAATCCGTGTGGGGGCATCTGTGGACCGATTTTCCTGAAAAGGAACAAACAAAGCACAGAGAATCCGTGTTGGGACAAACTGTGAGTTTCATTGAAAATCATGAAGAGCACGGCGAATCCGTGTGAGTGCATCTGTGGACCGATTTTCCTGAAAAGGAATATGCAAAGTACAGAAAATCTCAGTGGGGCGCTATCTGTGATTTTCCTTGATAATCATGGAGAGCACAGCAAATCCGTGTGGGGCGCAATCTGTGGATTTCGTTGGAAATCATGAAGGGCACAGCGAATCCCTGTGGCCCTGTGGTGGCCCGGTGCGGGGACTCTGTGGCCCGATTTTCTTGAAACAGAACAGTCAGAGCACGGCGAATCTGTGTGGGAGGCTATCTGTGAATTTGCTTGAAAATCATGGACAGCACTGCAAATCCGTGTAGGGTCAATCTGTGACCCGATTTTCTTGAGAAAGAACAGGCAGAGCACAGCGAATCCGTGTGGGGCGCTATCTGTGAATATTTTTTGAAAATCATGGAGAGCACATCAAATCCGCGTGGGTCCAATCCATGACACGATTTTCTTGAAAAAGAACAGACAGAGCACAGGGAATCCGTCTGGGGCGCAATCTGTGAATTTCCTTGAAAATCATGGAGAGCACAGAGAATCCGTGTGGGGTCAATCTGTGGCCCAATTTTCCTGTCAAAGAAAATACAGAAGACAGCGAACCCGTGTGGGGCGCAATCTGTGAATTTCCCTAAAAAACCTGAAGAGCACATCAAATCCGTGTGGGGCGCAATATCCGTGTGGGGGCAACTGTGGACCGATTTTCCTGAAAAGGGACAAACAAAGCACAGAGAATCCGCGCGGGGACAATCTGTGAGTTTCATTGAAAATCATGAAGAGCACGGCGAATCTGTGTGAGTGCACGTGTGGACCGATTTTCCTGAAAAGGAATATGCAAAGCACTGAAAATCCGTGTGGGGCGCTATCTGTGATTTTCCTTGATAATCATGGAGAGCACAGCAAATCCGTGTGGGGCGCAATCCGTGAATTTCGTTGGAAATCATGAAGGGCACAGCGAATCCTAGTGCGGGGACTCTGTGGCCCGATTTTCTTGAAACAGAACAGTCAGAGCACGGCGAATCCGTGTGGGACGCTATCTGTGAATTTGCTTGAAAATCATGGACAGCACTGCAAATCCGTGTAGGGTCAATCTGTGACCCGATTTTCTTGAGAAAGAACAGGCAGAGCACAGCGAATCCGTGTGAGGCGCTATCTATGAATTAGCTTGAAAATCATGGAGAGCACATCAAATCCGCGTGGGTCCAATCCGTGACCCAATTTTCTTGAAAAAGAACAGACAGAGCACAGCGAATCCGTGTGGGGCGCTATCTGTGAATTTGCTTGAAAATCATCGAGAGAACAGCAAATCCGTGCAGGGTCAATCTGTGACCAGATTTTCTTGAAAAATAGCAGTTAGAGCACAGCGAATCCGTGTGGGGCACTATCTGTGAACTTCCTTGAAAATAATGTAGAGCACAGCAAATCCGTGTGGGGTCAATCTGCGGCCGGATTTTCTTGTCAAAGAAAATACAGAGCACAGCAAATCCGTGTGGTGCGCTGTTGATGAATTTCCCTAAAAAAACATGAATAGCACCTAAAATCAGTGTGGGGGGCAATATGTGAGGCTCGTTGAAAATCATGAACAGCACAGCGAATCCGTGTGGGGGCATCTCAGGACCGATTTTCCTGAAAAGGAACATACAAAGCACAGAGAATTCGTGTGGGGGACAATCTGTGAGTTTCATTGAAAATCATGAAGAGCACAGCGAATCTGTGTGGGGGCATCTGTGGACCGATTTTCCTCAAAAGGAATATACAAAGCACAGAGAATCCTTATGGGGCGCTATCTGTGAAGTTCCTTGATAATCATGGAGAGCACGCAAATCCGTGTGGGGCGCTATCTGTGGATTTCGTTGGAAGTCATGAAGACCACATCAAATCCGTGTGGGGCGCGATATGTGTGTTTCGTTGAAAGTCATGAAGAGCACAGCGAATCCGTGTGGGGCATCTCCGGATCGATTTTCCTGAAAAGGAACATAGAAAGCACAGAGAATCCGTGTGGGGGCATCTGTGGACCGATCTTTTTGAAAAGGAACATACAAAGCACAGAGAATGCGTGTGGGGAGCTTTCTGTGAATTTCCTTGATAATCATGGAGAACACGGCGAATCCGTGTGGGGCGCCATCTTTGAATTTCCCTAAAAAACATGAGTACATCAAATCCGTGTGCGGTGCAATATGTGAGTTTCGTTGAAAATCATGAAGAGCACAGCGAATCCGTGTGGGTGCATCTGTGGACCGATGTTCCCGAAAAGGAAAATACAAAGCTCAGAGAATCCGTGTGGGGCGCAATCTATGAATTTCCTTGATAATCATGGAGAGGACAGCAAATCCGTGTGGGGCGCAATCTGTGGATTTCGTTGGAAATCATGAAGGGCACGGCGAATCCTAGTGCGGGGACTCTGTGGCCCGATTTTCTTGAAACAGAACAGTCAGAGCACGGCGAATCCGTGTGGGACGCTATCTGTGAATTTGCTTGAAAATCATGGACAGCACTGCAAATCCGTGTGGGGTCAATCTGTGATCCGATTTTCTTGAAAAAGAACAGACAGAGCACGGCGAATCCGTGTGGGGCGCTATCGATGAATTTCCTTGAAAATCATGGAGGTCACAGCGAATCCGTGTGGGGTCAATCTGTGGCCCAATTTTCCTGTCAAAGAAAATACAGAAAACAGCGATTCCGTGTAGGGCGCTATCTGTGAATTTCCCTAAAAAACCTGAAGAGCACATCAAATCCGTGTGGGGCGGAAAGGCGCTCAGAAGCGCGCAGCGGTGCGCAGAGGCGCGCAGAGGTGCGCAGAGGGGCGCAGAGGCGCGCAAAGGCACGCCGAGACGCGTAGGTCCGCGCAGAGGCGCGCAGAGACGCGCAAAGGCACGTAGAGGCACGCAGAGGCGAGCAGACGCACGCAGAGCCGTGTGGAAGCGCACAGAGGCGCGCAGAGGTGCACAGAGGCACGCAGAGGCGCGTAGAGGCGCGCAGAGGCGAGCAGAGGCGCGTAGATGCGCACAGAGGCGATCAGAGGCGGGCAGAGGCACGCATAGCCGAGCAGTGGAGCGCAGAGGCGCGCAGAGGTGCGCATAGGCACGCAGAGGCGCGCAGAAATGCGCAGAGGCGCGCAGAGGCACGCAGAGGCGCGCAGAGGCGAGCAGAGGCCAGCAGAGGCACGTAGAGGCAAGAAGAGGCGCGCAGAGGCTCGCAGAGGCGCTCAGAGGCGCGCAGAGGCGCGCAGAGGCGCGCAGAGGCGCGCAGAGGTGCGCAGAGGCGAGCAGAGGCGAGCAGCGGTGCGCAGAGGCAAGCAGAGGCGCGCAAAGGCTCGCAGAGGCGCTCAGAGGCGCCCAGAGGCACGCAGAGGCGCGCAGAGGCGCGCAGAGGCGGCTATAGGCGTGCAGAGGCGCGCAAAGGCGCGCAGAGGGGAGCAGAGGAAAGGCAGAGGCGCACAGAGGCAAGCAGAGGCGCGCAAAGCCGTGTAGAGTCGCACAGAGGCACGCACAGGCCGGCAGAGGCGCGCAGAAGCGTGCGCAAAAGTGAGCAGAGAAGCAGAGGCACAAAGGCGCGGGCAGAGGCGCGGAAAGGCGCTCAGAGGCCCATAGCGGTGCGCAGAGGCGCGCAGAGGCACGCAGAGGCGCTTAGGTCCGCGCAGAGGCGCGCAGAGACACGCAAAGGCACGCAGAGGCATGCAGAGGCGAGCGGACGCACGCAGAGGTGTGTGGAAGCGCACAGAGGCGCGCAGAGGTGCGCAGAGGCGCGTAGAGGTGCGCAGAGGCGAGCAGAGGAGCGCCTGAGACACGAGCAGAGGCGCACAGAGGCGGACAGAGGCACGCAGAAGCGAGCAGTGGAGCGCAGAGGCACGCAGAGGCGCGCAGAGGCGCGCAGAGGCACGCACAGGCACGCAGAGGCCAGCAGAGGCCAGCAGAGGCCAGCAGAGGCGCGCAGAGGCAGGCAGAGGCGCGCAAAGGCTCGCAGAGGCGCTCAGAGGCACGCAGAGGCGCGGAGAGGCGCGCAGAGGCGCCCAGAGGCGCGCACGGGCGGGCATAGGCGCGCAAAGGCGCGTAGAGGTGCGCAGAGGCGCTCATAGGGGAGCAGAGGCACGCAGAGGCGCACAGAGGCGAGCAGAGGCAAGCAGAGGCGTGCAAAGGCGCGCAGAGGCGTGCGCAAAGACGAGCAGAGGCGCGGATAGTAACTGATAGGCGCTCACAGGCGAGCAGAGGCAAGCAGAGGCGGGCAGAGGTGCGCAGAGGCGAGCAGAGTCGCTCAGAGGCGACCAGAGGCACGCAGAGCTCGCAGAGGTACGCAGAGGCACTCAGAGGCGCGTAGAGGCGGGCACGCAGAGGCGCGCAGAGGCACGCACAGGCGCACACAGGCGTGCAGAGGCGCGCAGAGGCACGCAGACGCGCGCAGAGGCGTGCGCAAAGGCGAGCAGAGGCGCAGACGCGCGCAGACGCGCACGCAAAGGCGGGCAGAGGCGCAGAGGCGCGCGCAAAGGCGAGCAGAGGCGCGGATAGGCGCTCAGAGGCGAACAGATGGGAGCAGAGAGGAGCAGAGGCGAGCAGAGGCGCGCAAAGGCAAGCAGAGGCGCTGAGAGGGAGTAGAGGCGCGCAGAGGCAAGCAGAGGCGCACAGAGGCGAGCAGAGGCGCGCAGAGGCACACAGAGGCACGCAGAGGCGCGCAGAGGCGCTCAGAGGCGCTCAGAGGCGCACAGAGGCGCGCGCAAAGGCGAGCAGAGGCGCAGAGGCGTGCGCAAAGGCGAGCAGAGGCGCGGATAGTAACTGATAGGCGCTCACAGGCGAGCAGAGGCAAGCAGAGGCGGGCAGAGGTGCGCAGAGGCGAGCAGAGTCGCTCAGAGGCGACCAGAGGCACGCAGAGGCGCGCAGAGGTACGCAGAGGCGCTCAGAGGCGCGTAGAGGCGGGCACGCAGAGGCGCGCAGAGGCACGCACAGGCGCACACAGGCGTGCAGAGGCGCGCAGAGGCACGCAGACGCGCGCAGAGGCGTGCGCAAAGGCGAGCAGAGGCGCAGACGCGCGCAGACGCGCACGCAAAGGCGGGCAGAGGCGCAGAGGCGCGCGCAAAGGCGAGCAGAGGCGCGGATAGGCGCTCAGAGGCGAACAGATGGGAGCAGAGAGGAGCAGAGGCGAGCAGAGGCGCGCAAAGGCGAGCAGAGGCGCGCAAAGGCAAGCAGAGGCGCTGAGAGGCGCGCAGAAGCGCGCAGAGTCGGGTATAGGTGTGCAGAGGCGCGTAGAGGCACGCAGAGGGGCGCAGAGGGGAGCAGATGCGCGCAGAGGCGCACAGAGGCCAGTAGAGGCGAGCAGAGGCGAGCAAAGGCGCGTAGAGGCATCCAGAGGCGCGCACAGGCGCGCACAGGCGTGCAGAGGCGCGCAGAGGCGTGTGTAAAGGCGAGCAGAGACGCAGAGGCGCGCGCAAAGGCGAGCAGAGGCAGAGAGGCGCGCGCAAAGGCAAGCAGAGGTGCGCAGAGGTGCGCAGACGCGCGTAGTGGCGCGCAGAGGCGCGAAGAGGGGCGCAGAGGCGCGCAGAGGCGAGCAGAGGAGCACCTGAGGCACGCGCAGAGGCGCACAGAGGCGGACAGAGGCACGCACAGGCGAGCAAAGGAGCGCAGAGGCGCACAGAGGCGCGCAGAGGAGAGCAGAGGATCGCCTGAGCGCGCAAAGGCGTACGCAGAGGCGGGCAGAGGCGCACAGAGGCCAGCAGAGGCGAGCAGAGGCGTACAAAGGCTTGTAGAGGCGCACATAGGCATGCAGAGGCGCGCACAGGCGCGCAGAGGCGCGCACAGGCGTGCGCAAAGGCGAGCAGAGGCGCAGAGGCGCGCGCAAAGGTGAGCAGAGGCACAGAGGCGCGCGTAAAGGCAAGCAGAGGCGCGCAGTGGTGCGTAGAGGCGCGCAGAGGCGCGCAGAGGCGAGCAGAGGGGAGCAGAGGAGCACCTGATGCACGCGCAGAGGCGTGCAGAGGCAAGCAGAGGCAAGCAGAGGCGCACAGAGGCGAGCAGAGGCGCACAGAGGCGCACAGAGGCACGCAGAGGCGCACGCAAAGGCGAGCAGAGGCGCAGAGGCGCGCAAAGGCGAGCAGAGGCGCGGGCAGGCGCTCAGAGGCGAACAGAGGGGAGCAGAGGCTAGCAGAGGTGCGCAGAGGCGAGCATAGGCGCGCAGAGGCGCTGAGAGGCGCGCAGAGGCGCGCAGAGGCGCGCAGATGCGGGTATAGGTGTGCAGAGGCGCGCAGAGGCGGGTAGAGGTGCGCAGAGGGGAGCAGAGGCGCGCAGAGGCGCCCAGAGGCCAGCAGAGGCGAGCAGAGGCGTGCAAAGGCGCGTAGAGGCACAGAGGCGTGCGTAAAGGCGAGCAGAGGCGCAGAGGCATGCGCAAAGGCGAACAGAGGCACAGAGGCGCGCGCAAAGGCAAGCAGAGGCGCGCAGAGGTGCGCAGAGGCGCGCAGAGGCGAGCAGAGGAGCACCTGAGGCACGCGCAGAGGCGCATAGAGGCGGACAGAGGCACGCACAGGCGAGCAAAGGAGCGCAGAGGCGCACAGAGGCGCACAGAGGAGAGCAGAGGAGCGCCTGACCGCGCAAAGGCGTACGCAGAGGCGGGCGGAGGCGCACATAGGCCAGCAGAGGCGAGCAGAGGCGTGCAAAGGCGTGTAGAGGCGCACATAGGCATGCAGAGGCGCGCACAGGCGCGCAGAGGCGCAAACAGGCGTGCGCAAAGGCGAGCAGAGGCGGAGAGGCGCGCGCAAAGGCGAGTGGAGGCACAGAGGCGCTCGCAAAGGCAAGCAGAGGCGCGCAGAGGTGCGCAGAGGCGCGTAGTGGTGCGTAGAGGCGCGCAGAGGCGCGCAGAGGCGCGCAGAGGGGCGCAGAGGCGACCAGAGGAGCACCTCAGGCACGCGCAGATGCGCTCAAAGGCGGACAGAGGCACGCAGAGGCACGCAGAGGCGAGCAGAGGAGCGCAAAGGCGCGCATAGGCGCGCAGAGGCGTGCGCAGAGGCGTGCGCAGAGGCGAGCAGAGGCGCAGAGTCGCGCGCAAAGGCGGGCAGAGACGCGCAGAGGCGTGCAGAGGCGCGCAGAGTGGAGTAGAGGCGTGCAGAGGCAAGCAGAGGCATGCAAAGGCGCGGAGATGTGCGCAGAGGCGCACGCAGAGGCACGCAGAGGGGAAAAGAGGAGCGCAGAGGCGAGCAGAGGCCCGCCAAGGCGCGTAGAGGTGCGCAGAGGCGCACAGAGGCACGCCCTGCGCGCCTCTGCGCGCAGGGGCGCGCTTAAAGGCGAGCAGAGGCGCAGAGGCGTGCGCAAAGGCGAGCAGAGGCGCGGATAGGCGCTCAGAGGCGAGCAGAGGCGAGCAGAGGTGGGCAGAGGTGCGCAGAGGCAAGCAGAGGCGTGCAGAGGCGTGCAGAGGCGCGCAGAGGGGAAAACAGGCGCGCAGAGGCGCACAGAGGCGAGCAGAGGCGCGCAGAGGCACACAGAGGCACGCAGAGGCGCGCAGAGGCGCGCAGAGGCGCTCAGAGGCGCTCAGAGGCGCGCAGAGGCGCGCGCAAAGGCAAGCAGAGGCGAAGAGGCATGCGCAAAGGCGAGCAGAGGCGCGGATAGGTGCTGATAGGCGCTCACAGGCGAGCAGAGGCAAGCAGAGGCGGGAAGGGGTGCGCAGAGGCGAGCAGAGTCGCACAGAGGCGACCAGAGGCACGCAGAGGCGCGCAGAGGTACGCAGATGCGCTCAGAGGCGCGCAGAGGCGGGCACGCAAAGGCGCGCACAGGCACGCACAGGCGCACTCAGGCGTGCAGAGGCGCACGCAAAGGCGAGCAGAGGCGCAGAGGCGCGCGCAAAGGTGAGCAGAGGCGCGGATAGGCGCTCAGAGGCGAACAGATGGGAGCAGAGGGGAGCAGAGGCGAGCAGAGGCGCGCAAAGGCGAGCAGAGGCGCTGAGAGGCGCCCAGAGGCGCGCAGAGGCGCGCAGAGTCGGGTATAGGTGTGCAGGGGCGCGTAGAGGTACGCAGAGGGGCGCAGAGGGGAGCAGAGGCGCGGAGAGGCGCACAGAGGCCAGCAGAGGCGAGCAGAGGCGTGCAAAGGCGCGTAGAGGCATCCAGAGGCGCACAAAGGCGCGCACAGGCGTGCAGAGGGGAGCAGAGGCGCAGAGGCGCGCGCAAAGGCGAGCAGAGGCACAGAGGCGCGCGCAAAGGCAAGCAGAGGCGCGCAGAGGTGCGCAGAGGCGCGTAGTGACGCGCAGAGTCGCGCAGAGGCGCGCAGAGGCGCGCAGAGGCGAGCAGAGGAGCACCTGAGGCACGCGCAGAGGCGCACAGAGGCGGACAGAGGCACGCACAGGCGAGCAAAGGAGCGCAGAGGCGCACAGAGGCGCGCAGAGGAAAGCAGAGGATCGCCTGAGCGCGCAAAGGCGTACGCAGAGGCGGGCAGAGGCGCACAGAGGCCAGCAGAGGCGAGCAGAGGCGTGCAAAGGCGAGCAGAGGCAAGCAGATGCGCGCAAAGGCGCGTGGAGGCACGCAGAGGCGCGCACAGGCGCGCACTGTTGCACACAGGGATGTGGAGGCGCGCAGAGACACGCAGAGGCGCATAGAGGCGTGCGCAAAGGCGAGAAGAGGCGCAGAGGCGCGCAGAGGCGCGCGCAAAGGCGAGCCGAGGCGCAGAGGCACGCGCAAAGGCGAGCATAGGCGCGGATAGGCGCTCAGAGGCAAACAGAAGGGAGCAGAGTCGAGCAGAGGTGCGCAGAGGCGAGCCGAGGCGCGCAAAGGCGCGCAGAGGCGCTGAGAGGCGCCCAGAGGCGCGCAGAGGGGCGCAGAGGCGCGCAGAGGCGGGTATAGGTGTGCAGAGGCGCGCAGAGGCGCGTAGAGGCGCACAGAGGCATGCAGAGGCGCGCACAGGCGTGCAGAGGCGCGCAGAGGCGTGCGCAAAGGCGAGCAGAGGTGCAGAGGTGCAGAGGCGTGCGCAAAGGCGAGCAGAGGCGCAGAGGCGCGCGCATAGGTGAGCAGAGGCAAAGAGGCGCGCTCAAAGGCAAGCAGAGGCGCGCAGAGGTGCGCAGACGCGCGCAGAGGGGCGCAGAGGCGAGCAGAGGGGCGCAGAGGCACGCAGAGGCGCAGAGGCACGCGCAAAGGCGAGCAGAGGCGCGGATAGGCGCTCAGAGGCAAACAGAAGGGAGCAGAGTCGGGCAGAGGGGCGCAGAGGCGCGCAGAGGCGGGTATAGGTGTGCAGAGGCGCGCAGAGGCGCGTAGAGGCGCACAGAGGCATGCAGAGGCGCGCACAGGCGCGCATAGGCGTGCAGAGGCGCGCAGAGGCGTGCGCAAAGGCGAGCAGAGGTGCAGAGGTGCAGAGGCGTGCGCAAAGGCGAGCAGAGGCGCAGAGGCGCGCGCATAGGTGAGCAGAGGCAAAGAGGCGCGCTCAAAGGCAAGCAGAGGCGCGCAGAGGTGCGCAGAGGCGCGCAGAGGGGCGCAGAGGCGAGCAGAGGGGCGAAGAGGCACGCAGAGGCGCGCAGAGGCGCGCAGAGGCGCGCAGAGGCGCGCAGAGGCGCGCAGAGGCGCGCAGAGGCGAGCAGAGGAGCGCCTGAGCGCGCAAAGGCGTACGCAGAGTCGGGCAGAGGCGCGCAGAGGCGTGCTGAGGCGCGCAGAGGGGAGTAGAGGCGTGCAAAGGCGCGCAGAGGTGCACAGAGGTGAGCAGAGGCCCGCAAAGGCGCGTAGAGGTGCGCAGAGCCGCACGCAGAGGTGCGCAGAGGCGGGCAGAGGCGCGCAGAGGCGTGCAGAGGCGCGCAGAGGGGAAAACAGGCGCGCAGAGGCAAGCAGAGGCGCACAGAGGCGAGCAGGGGGCGCAGAGGCACACAGAGGCACGCAGAGGCGCGCAGAGGCGCGCAGAGGCGCGCGCAAAGGCGAGCAGAGGCGCAGAGGCGTGCGCAAAGGCGAGCAGAGGCGCGGATAGGTGCTGATAGGCGCTCACAGGTGAGCAGAGGCAAGCAGAGGCGGGCAGAGGTGCGCAGACGCGAGCAGAGTCGCTCAGAGGCGACCAGAGGCACGCAGAGGCGCGCAGAGGTACGCAGATGCGCTCAGAGGCGCGCAGAGGCGGGCACGCAGAGGCGCGCACAGGCACGCACAGGCGCAGACAGGCGTGCAGAGGCGCGCAGAGGCACACAGACGCGCGCAGAGGCGTGCGCAAAGGCGAGCAGAGGCGCAGAGGCGCGCAGACGCGCACGCAAAAGCGAGCAAAGGCGCGCGCAAAGGCGAACAGAGGCGCGGATAGGCGCTCAGAGGCGAAAAGATGGGAGCAGAGGCAAGCAGAGGCAAGCAGAGGCGCGCAAAGGCGAGCAGAGGCGCTGAGAGGCGCGCAGAGTCGGGTATAGGTGTGCAGAGGCGCGTAGAGGCACGCAGAGGGGCGCAGAGGGGAGCAGAGGCGCGCAGAGGCGCACAGAGGCCAGCAGAGGCGAGCAGAGGCGTGCAAAGACGCGTAGAGGCATCCAGAGGCGCGCACAGGCGCGCACAGGCGTGCAGAGGCGCGCAGAGGCGCGCGCAAAGGCGAGCAGAGGCACAGAGGCGCGCGAAAAGGCAAGCAGAGGCGCGCAGAGGTGCGCAGAGGCGCGTAGTGGCGCGCAGAGGCGCAGAGGCGCGCAGAGGCGAGCAGAGGAGCACCTGAGGCACGCGCAGAGGCGCACAGAGGCGGACAGAGGCACGCACAGGCGAGCAAAGGAGCGCAGAGGCGCACAGAGGCGCGCAGAGGAGAGCAGAGGATCGCCTGAGCGCGCAAAGGCGTACGCAGAGGCGGGCAGAGGCGCACAGAGGCCAGCAGAGGCGAGCACAGGCGTGCAAAGGCGTGTAGAGGCGCACATAGGCATGCAGAGGCGCGCACAGGCGCGCAGAGGCGCGCAAAGGCGTGGGCAAAGGCGAGCAGAGGCGCAGAGGCGCGCGCAAAGGCGAGCAGAGGCACAGAGGCTCGCGCAAAGGCAAGCAGAGGCGCGCAGAGGTGCGCAGAGGCGCGTAGTGGTGCGTAGAGGCGCGCAGAGGCGCGCAGAGGGGCGCAGAGGCGCGCAGAGGCGAGCAGAGGCGAGCAGAGGACCACCTGAGGCACGCGCAGAGGCGGACAGCGGCGCACAGAGGCGTGCAGAGGCAAGCAGAGGCGCACAGAGGCGAACAGAGGCGTGCAAAGGCGCACAGAGGCGCACAGAGGCGCGCAGAGGCGCACGCAAAGGCGAGCAGAGGCGCAGAGGCGCCCAAAGGCGAGCAGAGGCGCGGATAGGCGCTCAGAAGCGAACAGAGGGGAGCAGAGGCTAGCAGAGGTGCGCAGAGGCAAGCATAGGCGCGCAAAGGCGCGCAGAGGCGCTGAGAGGCGCCCAGAGGCGCAGAGGGGCGCAGAGGCGCGCAGAGGCGGGTATAGGTGTGCAGAGGCGCGCATAGGCGCGTAGAGACGCGCAGAGGGGCGCAGAGGGGAGCAGAGTCGCCCAGAGGCCAGCAGAGGCGAGCAGAGGCGTGCAAAGGCGCGTAGAGGCATCCAGAGGCGCGCACAGAGGCGTGCGTAAAGGCGAGCAGAGGCGCAGAGGCATGCGCAAAGGCGAGCAGAGGCACAGAGGCGCGCGCAAAGGCAAGCAGAGGCGCGCAGAGGTGCGCAGAGGCGCGCAGAGGCGCGCATAGGAGCACCTGAGACACGCGCAGAGGCGCATAGAGGCGGAAAGAGGCACGCACAGGCGAGCAAAGGAGTGCAAAGGCGCACAGAGGCGCGCAGAGGCGCGCAGAGGAGAGCAGAGGAGCGCCTGAGCGCGCAAAGGCGTACGCAGAGGCGAGCGGAGGCGCACAGAGGCCAGCAGAGGCGAGCAGAGGCGTGCAAAGGAGTGTAGAGGCGCACATAGGCATGCACAGGCGCGCACAGGCGCGCAGAGGCGCAAACAGGCGCGCGCAAAGGCGAGCAGAGGCACAGAGGCGCTCGCAAAGGCAAGCAGAGGCGTGCAGAGGTGCGCAGAGGCGCGTAGTAATGCGTAAAGGCGCGCAGAGGGGCGCAGAGGCGAGCAGAGGAGCACCTCAGGCACGCGCAGATGCGCTCAGAGGCGGACAGAGGCACGCAGAGGCACGCAGAGGCGAGCAGAGGAGCGCAAAGGCGCGCAGAGGCGCGCATAGGCGCGCAGAGGCGTGCGCAAAGGCGCAGAGGCGCGCGCAAAGGCGGGCAGAGGCGTGCAGAGGCGCGCAGAGTGGAGTAGAGGCGTGCAGAGGCAAGCAGAGGCATGCAAAGGCGCGGAGATTTGCGCAGAGGCGCACGCAGAGGCACGCAGAGGGGAAAAGAGGCGAGCAGAGGCGAGCAGAGGCCCGCAAATGCGCGTAGAGGCGCGCAAAGGCGCACAGAGGCACGCCCTGCGCGCCTCTGCGCGCAGGGGCGCGCCTAAAGGCGAGCAGAGGCGCAGAGGCGTGCGCAAAGGCGAGCAGAGGCGCGGATAGGCGCTCAGAGGCGAGCAGAGGCGAGTAGAGGTGGGCAGAGGTGCGCAGAGGCAAGCAGAGGCGCTCAGAGGTGCGCAGAGGCGGGCATAGGCGGGCATAGGCGTGCAGAGGCGCGTTGAGGCACGCAGAGGGGAGCAGAGGCGCGAAGAGGCGCACAGAGGCGAGCAGAGGCAAGCAGAGGCGCGCAAAGGCACTTGGAGGCACGCAGAGGCGCGCACAGGCGCGCACAGTTGCACACAGGCGTGCAGAGGCGCGCAGAGGCACGCAGAGGCGCGCAGAGGAGAGTAGAGGCGTGCAGAGGCGCGCAGAGGCGCACAGAGGCAAGCAGAGGCCCGCAAAGGCGCGTAGAGGTGCGCAGAGGCGGGCAGAGGCGTGCAGAGGCGTGCAGAGGCGCGCAGAGGCGCGCAGAGGGAAAAAGAGGCGCGCAGAGGCGAGCAGAGGCGCGCAGAGGCACACAGAGGCACGCAGAGGCGCGCAGAGGTGATCAGAGGCGCGCAGAGGCGCGCGCAAAGGCGAGCAGAGGCGCAGAGGCGAGCAGAGACGCGGAGAGGTGCTGATAGGCGCTCAGAGGCGCTCACAGGCGAGCAAAGGCAAGCAGAGGCGGGCAGAGGTGCGCAGAGGCGAGCAGAGGCGCTCAGAGGCGACCAGAGGCACGCAGAGGCGCGTAGAGGTACACAGAGGCGCTCAGAGGCGCGCAGAGGCGGGCACGCAGAGGCGCGCACAGGCGCACACAGGCGTGCAGAGGCGCGCAGAGGCACACAGACGCGCGCAGAGGCGTGCGCATAGGCGAGCAGAGGCGCAGAGGCGCGCAGAGGCGCACGCAAAGGTGAGCAGATGCGCTGAGGCGCGCGCAAAGGCGAGCAGAGGCGCGGATCGGCGCTCAGAGGCGAACATAGGGGAGCAGATGCGAGCAGAGGTGCGCAGAGGCGAGCAGAGGCGCTCAGAGGCGCCCAGAGGCACGCAGAGGCGCGCAGAGGCGTGCGGAAAGGCGAGCAGAGGCGCAGAGGCGTGCGCAAAGGCGAGCAGAGGCGCGGCTAGGCGCTCAGAGGCGAGCAGAGGCTGGCAGAGGCGCCCAGAGGCACGCAGAGGCGCACAGCGGCACGCAGAGGCGCGCAGAGGCGCTCAGAGGCGCGCAGAGGCGGGCATAGGCGTGCAGAGGCGCGTAGCGGCGCGCAGAGGCGCGCAGAGGGGAACAGAGGCGCGCAGAGGCGCACAGAGGCGAGCAGAGGCGCGCAAAGGCGCGTAGAGGCGCACACAGGCGTGCAGAGGCACACAGAGGCACGCAGAGGCGCGCAGAGGCGTGCGCAAAGGCGAGCAGAGGCGCGCGCAAAGGCGAGCAGACGCACAAAGGCAAGCAGAGGCGGGGAAAAGCGCTCAGAGACGCGCAGAGGTGCGCAGAGGCGCGCAGTGGTGCGTAGAGGCGCGCAGAGGGGCGCAGAGGCGAGCAGAGGCGAGCAGAGGAGCACCTGAGGCACGCGCAGAGGCGGACAGAGGTACGCAGAGGCACGCAGAGGCGAGCAGAGGAGCGCAAAGGCGCACAGAGGCGCGCAGCGGCGCGCAGAGGCGAGCAGAGGAGCGCCTGAGCGCGCAAAGGCGTACGCAGAGGCGGGCAGAGGCGTGCAGAGGCTCGCAGAGGGGAGTAGAGACGTGCAGAGGCAAGCAGAGGCGCACAGAGGCGAGCAGAGGCCCGCAAAGGCGCGTAGAGGTGCGCAGAGGCGCGCGTAGAGGCGCACGCAGAGGCGGGCAGAGGAGCGCAGAGGAGCGCAGAGGGGAAAAGAGGCGCGCACAGGCAAGCAAAGGCGCACAGAGGCGAGCAGAGGCCCGCAAAGGCGCGTAGAGGCGCGCAGAGGCGCACAGAGGCACGCAGAGGCGCACAGAGGCACGCAGAGGCGCGCAGAGGCGCGCAGAGGCGCGCAGAGGCGCGCAGAGGCGCGCAGAGGCGCGCAGAGGCGCGCAGAGGCGTGCGCAAAGGCGAGCAGAGGCACAGAGGCGTGTGCAAAGGCGAGGATAGGCGCTCATAGGCGAGCAGAGGCGAGCAGAGGCGGGCATAGCTGCGCAGAGGCGAGCAGAGGCGCTCAGAGGCGCCCAGAGACACGCAAGAGGCGCGCAGAGGCGCGCAGAGGCGCGCAGAGGCGCGCAGAGGCGGGCATAGGCGTGCAGAGGGAAGCAGAGGCGGGCAGAGGCGCGCAGAGGCGCACAGAGGCGAGCAGAGGCGAGCAGATGTGAGCAGAGGCGCGCAAAGGCGCGTAGAGGCGCACAGAGGCACGCAGAGGCGCGCACAGGCGCGCACAGGCAAGCAGAGGCGGGGAAAAGCGCGCAGAGGTGCGCAGAGGCGCGAGCAGAGGCACGCAGGGGCGCGAAGGGCCACGCAAATGCGCGCAGAGGAGGGCAAAGGTGAGTGAGTGCGTGTGTGTGTGTGCGTGTGCATTCGTGCGAACGTTTTCACGTTTGTGCACATGGGTACATGCGCACGTGGGCATGTGAGTGCGCGCATGCATGAGCAGGTGTGTGTGAGCGCATGCGTGCGTGCGCGGACGTGTGCGTACGTGTGTTTGTGGGTCAGAGACAGAAAGAGAGAGGCAGGGGGATGATAGACAAAACAATAATTATTTCAATCTGAGCACTAACTTTGTAGTTGGATCCAAATATACAGAGGTACAAGTGCAATCCTAGCTTCTTCGCATGCTGAAATGCAGTAACAGCCACATCGTTCTGAGCCTTGTCCCATTCACCCATGGGAATCGCCACGTTGGCTGCTTCTCAACCATCAAACCCCACGAACTACGCGCGCGGCATGCGCCAGTGCCGCTCCGCCAAGTGGCCCGCCATTCTGAACCTTACGCTGAACTTAGCGAACCTTTGCTCCTGCCACCACGAAGGCCCCTAGGTTCGACTTCAACATCGAGCAGCTCGACTTCGATGTCCGTCTGCGACATCTCTACGTCTGCGTGTGCCTCAGATTATGCCTCGTGCGCCAGCTCATCAGCATGGATGATCAAAATCGGCATATCAAAGCTCTCTGCTTCCGTAAAATGCAGTGCTTCCTCCGCCACAATCTCAAACAACTCGCCATCCCGATCATTCTCTTCAGCAGCATCCACTACGGCTTCATCATCTTCATACCAGACCGAGGAACTGGAGGCGGGTTCACCGAGGAGGCGGGTAATACAGCTCGATCGCCTCTCCCGGAGGGATTTTGCCGTGACGGACACTGCGCATTTACAGGATCGACCGCTCAGCCACAAACTCAAATTTGACCTACCGAAGTCAGTGGATATGCTGTGTAGACCCTCTACGGCTTTTCTAAGTCCTACGTCATTAGGTCTGTGTAGGCGCACGGTCACTCCAGCGACTTGGCCCATAGCTGCGACCGTAGATCTACGCGTCAGGCGGACGTGTTTAGCCTTTAGGTGGTGAAATCCCCGTGCCGCAAGGTCCCCGCCACACAAGTACCGGTATCGGCATCTGAAACCACCCATGCGTTATGTCCGGACCGCACTAGGCCGATTTTAGGCCGACATGGACTCGTACGAAAAATTCTCGTTACCGGGCGAACATACTAATTGCCTCATGTGGACGGTGTTGTCGTACACGTTTCCGACAAATCTGCGGCGAGTTTCTTGCCGCATTCGCACCTGGTCGATATTTTGCCGATTTGTAGTGCTGTGCGGCAGGTTACCGCCCCCTGTCCTCGTTTACATGCAGAGCACAGTGAATTTCAGCGACAATCCAGTTCGTGGCGTGCAGCCGATGGTTTTTCGTCAAAGTCCAGGAAACTTCAAACTTCAAACTCCCTATGGTGTAAACGAGGAAAGGGGACGGCAAACTGCTGCACGGCATATTTCATTGCCGTTTCTCTGTGGGATGGGTAGAAAGAATAATTAGACAGCCTCTGATAAATCCTATTAAGACCGTGGCACGCCTTAGACAGGTGAAAATTTGTCTAAGAATTTTCGAAGGGTCGATAGATGATGCGGTGTGCAGGTGCGGTGCTACCTATGAGGGGGAGTAAAAAATCCTTAAACTGGAGCAGGGCAAATCCGCGTGGGGCGCTATCTGTGAATTTCCTTGAAAATCATGAAGAGCACAGCGAATCCTTGTGGGGACAATCTGTGGCCCGATATTCCTGAAAAGGAATATACAGAGCACAGCGAATCCGTGTGGGGCGCAATCTGTGGATCTGTGAATTTAACTGAAACACATGAAGAGCACAGTAAATCCGTATGGGTGGCCATCTGTGGATTTCGTAGAAAATCATGAAGAGCACTGCGAATCCGTGTTGGATCAATCTGTGGCCCGATTTTCCTGACAAAGAGCATGCAGAGCACAGCGAATTCGTGTGGGACGCTATGTGTGAATTTCCCTAAAAAATCATGAAGAGGACAGCGATTCCTTGTGGGGGCAATCTGTAGCCCGATTTGTCTGAAAGGGAACATACAGAGCACAGCGAATCCGTGTGGGGCACAATCTGTGAATTCTCCTGAATAACATCAAGAGCACAGCGAATCGGTGTCGGGCGCTATATCCGTGAATTTTGCTGCTCTGAAAAAGAACATGCAGAGCACAGCGAATCCGTGTGGGGCGCAATATCTGTGAACTTTGTTGAAAATCAAGAATAGCACAGCGAATCCGAGTGGGGGCAATCTGTGGCCCGAGTTCCTGAAAAGGAATAAACGGAGCACAGCTAAACCGTGGTGGGTGCTATCTGTGAATTTAACTGAAAACATGAAGAGCACCCTCTAGGATCAAAGGCGCAGATGCAGCGCCTAAACGGTGGGAGGTGAGTAGATCAGACCCACCACCCTTTGATCCTAGAGGGTGGTGGCGTTCCCACGGCGGATGCGGAAAACTCGGCTTCCAGCCGAGTCTCACGCGAACCGTGAAATTTAATTTTAATGAAGAGCACAGCAAATCCGTGTGGGGCGCTATCTGTGGATTTCGGTGAAAATCGTGAAGAGTACAGCGAATCCGTGTGGGTAATCTGCGACATTATTTTCTTGAAAAGGAACATTATACAGCACAGAGAATACGTGCGGGGCGCTATCTGTGAATTTCCTTGACAAATCTAGGAGAGCACAGCGAAATCGTGTGGGGCAATCTGTGGCCCGATTTCTCTGAAAAAGAACATGCAGAGCACAGCGAATCTGTGTGGGGCGCTATATCTGTGAACTTCGTTGAAAATCAATAAGAGCACAGCGAATCCGTGTGGCGGCAAACTGTGGCCCGATATTCCTGAAAAGGAATACACAGAGCACAGCGAAGAGCACATTAAATCCGTGTGATGCGCTATCTGTGAATTTTCCTGAAAATCATGAAGAGCACAGCGAATCCGTGTGGGGCAATCTGTGACATTTTGTTCCTGAAAAAGAACATACACAGCACAGCGAATACGTGTGGGGCGCTATTTGTGAATTTCCTTGAAAATCATAGAGAGCACAGTGAATTCGTGTGGGGGCAATCTATGGCCCGATTTTTCTGAAAAAGAACGAGCAGAGCACAGCGAATCCGTGCGGGGCGTTATCTGTGAATTTGGCTGAAAATCATGTCGAGTCAAGCAAATCCGTGTGGGGGCAATCTGTGAATTTAACTAAATCACATGCAGAGCACAGCGAATCCGTGTGGGGCGCTAGATAAGAATTTCCTTGAAAACCATGAGAGCGCAGCGAATCCATGTGGGGGCGAACTGTGGCTACGTTTCGCTGAAAAATGACATGCAGAGAACAGCGAATCCGTGTGGGGCACTATCTGTTAATTTCCCCGAAAACCATAAAGAGCACAGCGAATCCGTGTGGTGCACAATCTGTGGCCCGATTTCCCGGAAAAAGAACATACACCGCACAGCGGATAGGTGTGAGGCGTTATCTGTGAATTTCCTTGAAACTCATGGAGAGCAATGGAGAGCTAAGCTAATCCGTGTGGGCCGCAATCTGTGGATTTCGTTGTAAATCATGAAGAGCACAGGGAATCCTTGTGGGGGGAATCTGTGGCCCGATTTTCCTGAACAAGAACAAACAGAGCACAGCGAATCCGTGTGGGGCGCTACCTGTGAATTTCCTTGAAAATCATAGAGAGCACAGCAAATTCGTGTGGGGTCATTCTGTGGCCCGATTTCCCAGAAAAAGAACATGCAGAGCACAGTGAATCCGTGTGGGGCTCCATCTGGGATTATCCCAGAGAAATATGAAGAGCACATCAAATCCGTGTGGGGGCATCTGTGGACCGATTTTCCTGAAAGGGAACATTAAAAGCACGGAAAACCCGTGTTGGGCGCTATCTGTGAATTTCCTTGATATTCAAGGAGAGCACGGCAAATCCGTGTGGGGCGCAATCTGTGTATTTCGTTGGAAATCATGAAGGTCACAGCGAATCCGTGTGGGGGAACTCTGTGGCCCGATTTTCTTCAAAAAGAACAGACATAGCACAGCGGATCCGTGTGGGGCGCTATATGTGAATTTCCTTGAAAATCAGGGACCGCACGGAAAATCCCTGTGGGGTCAATCTGTGGCCTGATTTTCCTCATAAAGAACATACAGAGCACAGCGAATCCGTGTGAGGCGCCATCTATATATAAATAATAATAATCTGTGAATATTCCTGAAAAACATGAAGACCACATCAAATCCGTGTGGGGCGCAATAAGTGAGTTTCGTTGAAAGTCATGAAGAACACAGCGAATCCGTGTGGGGCGCGATAAGTGAGTTTCGTTGAAAGTCATGAAGAGCACAGCGAATCCGTGTGGGGGCATCTGTGGGCCGATTTTCCTGAAAAGAAACATACAAAGCACAGAGAATCCGTGTGGGGCACAATCTATGGATTTCGTTGGAAATCATGAAGAGGACAGCGAATCCGTGTGGGGCGCAATCTGTGGATTAAGTTGTAAATCATGAAGAGAAGCACAGCGAATACGTGTGGGGAAAAAGAACAGACAGAGCGCAGCGAATCCGTGTGGGGCGCTATCTGTGAATTTCCTTGAAAATGATGGAGAGCACAACAAATCAGTGTGGGGCCAATCTGAGGCCTGTTCATCCTCATAAAGAACATACAGACAGAGCACAGCGAATCCGTGTGGGGCGCTATCTGTGAATTTCCCTTAAACACATGAAGACCACATCCAATCCGTGCGGGGCGCAATATGTGAGTTTCGTTGAAAATCATGAAGAGCACAGCGAATCCGTGTGGGGTGCAATCTGCGCATTTCGTTGAAAATTATGAAGAGCACAGCCGTGGCTGACAGTTCAATCCTATTTTAAGCTATGAGTTCCACTGATGACGCCTCATTGGCCGAAACATTCTGGCTGTCTGCATCATGGAGTATTTCGCTCCTCGATTTCGATCTTGTAGAGCACTCTCAATCACTATTAATCAGTCTGGCTGTCTGCATCATTAAACAGGAATAAACAGAGCACAGCGAATCTGTGTTGGGCGCTATCTGTGAATTTCCTTGATCATTACCGAGAGCACAGCAAATCCGTGTGGGGCGCAATCTGTGGATTTCGTTGGAAATCATGAAGAGCACAGCGAATCCGCGTGAGGGGACTCTGTGGCCCGATTTTCTTGAAATGGAACATACAAAGCACAGAGAATCTGTGTGGGGCGCTATCTGTGGATTTCCCTGAAAAACATGAAGAGGACAGTGAATTCGTGTGGGGCGCAATCTATGGATTTCGTTGGAAATCATGAAGAGCGCAGCGAATCTGTGTGGGGAAAATAACAGACAGAGCACAGCGAATCCGATTGGGTCGCGATCTGTGAATTTCCTTAAAGGGGAAGTATACCCTAAAATCAAATTTTCACCAGTTGTAGTCTTCGGGGTGCTGAGTCGAATGGTCTTGGTCCGAGGAAGCTGCGACGCTCCCTTCCTACTTGAATCCCAATCGAACTCGCGCACTTCCACCGAAACTGGGTGACTGCGCCCTACTAGATGGGGATTTGTATGCAAAATGTCACTAAAAGCGCCATTTCGTTCTTATAAGAGCACGGATGACCGCGATTGGCCCATATGTTGTAGTCTTTTGGACGCTGAGTCGACTGGTTTTGGTCCGAAAAGGCTGCGATGCAGCGTTCCTCCTTTATTCCCAATCGAACATGGTTGAAGAAGCAGTCACGTGCTCCTGGGTGCCCAAATCACCTGGTCACCGCGCCAGCAGGCGACAACTTTCACACCAAGGTTCAACTCGAGTTCAACTCGAGTGACAGGACTGCACCCAAAAAAGGTCAAACAGGCTAGTAAGTTGTACCCTGCAGGCACGGTGACCAGGTGACTGGTGTACGCAGGAGCACGTGACCGCTTGTTCAACCATGTTCGATTGGGAATAAAGGAGGAACGCTGCATCGCAGCCTTTTCGGACCAAAACCAGTCGACTCAGCGTCCAAAAGACTACAACATATGGGCCAATCGCGGTCATCCGTGCTTTTATAAGAACGAAATGGCGCTTTTAGTGACATTTTGCATACAAATCCCCATCTAGTAGGGCGCAGTCACCCAGTTTCGGTGGAAGTGCGCGAGTTCGATTGGGATTCAAGTAGGAAGGGAGCGTCTCAGCTTCCTCGGACCAAGACCATTCGACTCAGCACCCCGAAGACTACAACTGGTGAAAGTTTGATTTTAGGGTATACTTCCCCTTTAATAATCATGGAGAGCACAGCAAATCCGTTTGGGGCACAATCTGTGGATTTCGTTGGAAATCTGAAGAGCACAGCGAATCCGTGTGGGGGACTCTGTGGCCCGATTTTCTTGAAAAAGAACAGAGAACAGAGCACAGCAAATCCGTGTGGGCGCAATCTGTGGCCCGATTTTCTTGAAAAAGAACAGAGCACAGCGAATGCGTGTGGGGCGCTATCTGTAAATTTCCTTGATAATCATGGAGAGCACAGCAAATCCGTGTGGGGTGCAATCTGTGGATTTCGTTTGAAATCATGAAGAGCACAGCAAATCCGTGTGAGGCCCACTCTGTGGCCCGATTTTCTTTGAAAAGAACAGACAGAGCACAGAGCACTGCAAATCCGTGTGGGGTCAATCTGTGGCCCGATTATCTTGAAAAAGAACAGAGCACAGGGAATCCGCGTGGGGCGCTATCTGTGAATTTGCTTTATAATCTTGGAGAGCACAGCGAATCCGTGGGGAACGCAATCTGCGCATTTCGTTGGAAATCATGAAGAGCACAGCGAATCCGCGTGGGGGGACTCTGTCGCCCGATTTTCTTGAAATGGAACATACAAAGCACAGAGAATCTGTGTGGGGCGCTATCTGTGAATTTCCCTGAAAAACATGAAGAGGACAGTGAATTCGTGTGGGGCGCAATCTATGGATTTCGTTGGAAATCATGAAGAGCGCAGCGAATCTGTGTGGGGAAAAGAACAGACAGAGCACAGCGAATCCGTGTGGGGCGTGATCTGTGAATTTCCTTGATAATCATGGAGAGCACAGCAAATCCGTGTGGGGCGCAATCTGTGGATTTCGTTGGACATCTGAAGAGCACGGCAAATCCGTGTGGGGGACTCTGTGGCCCGATTTTCTTGAAAAAGAACAGAGCACAGAGCACAGCAAATCCGTGTGGGGCGCAATCTGTGGCCCGATTTTCTTGAAAAAGAACAGAGCCCAGCGAATGCGTATGGGGCGCTATCTGTGAATTTCCTTGATAATCATGGAGAGCACAGCAAATCCGTGTGGGGTGCAATCTGTGGATTTCGTTTGAAATCATGAAGAGCACAGCGAATCCGTGTGAGGCCAACTCTGTGGCCCGATTTTCTATGAAAAGAACAGACAGAGCACAGAGCACAGCAAATCCGTGTGGGGTCAATCTGTGGCCCGATTATCTTGAAAAAGAACAGAGCAAAGGGAATCCGCGTGGGGCGCTATCTGGGAATTTACTTTATAATCATGGAGAGCACAGCGAATCCGTGTGGGGCGCAATCTGCGCATTTCGTTGGAAATCATGAAGAGCACAGCGAATCCGCGTGGGGGACTCTGTGGCCCGATTTTCTTGAAATGGAACATACAAAGCACAGAGAATCTGTGTGGGGTGCTATCTGTGAATTTCCCTGAAAAACATGAAGAGGACAGTGAATTCGTGTGGGGCGCAATCTATGGATTTCGTTGGAAATCATGAAGAGCGCAGCGAATCTGTGCCGGGAAAAGAACAGACAGAGCACGGGAAATCCGTATGGGGCGCGATCTGTGAATTTCCTTGATAATCATGGAGAGCACAGCAAATCCGTGTGGGGCGCAATCTGTGGATTTCGTTGGAAATCTGAAGAGCACGGCGAATCCGTGTGGGGGACTCTGTGGCCCGATTTTCTTGAAAAAGAACAGAGCACAGAAGAGCACAGCAAATCTGTGTGGGGCGGAATCTGTGGCCCGATTTTCTTGAAAAAGAACAGAGCACAGCGAATGCGTGTGGGGCGCTATCTGTGAATTTCCTTGATAATCATGGAGAGCACAGCAAATCCGTGTGGGGTGCAATCTGTGGATTTCGTTTGAAATCATGAAGAGCACGACGAATCCGTGTGAGGCCCACTCTGTGGCCCGATATTCTTTGAAAAGAACAGACAGAACACAGAGCACAGCAAATCCGTGTGCGGTCAATCTGTGGCCCGATTATCCTGAAAAAGAACAGAGCACAGGGAATCCGCGTGGGGCGCTATCTGGGAATTTGCTTTATAATCATGGAGAGCACAGCGAATCCGTGTGGGGCGCAATCTGCGCATTTCGTTGGAAATCATGAAGAGCACAGCCAATCCGCGTGGGGGACTACTCTGTGGCCCGATTTTCTTGAAATGGAACATACAAAGCACAGAGAATCTGTGTGGAGCGCTATCTGTGAATTTCCCTGAAAAACATGAAGAGGACAGTGAATTCGTGTGGGGCGCAATCTATGGATTTCGTAGGAAATCATGAAGAGCGCAGAGAATCTGTGTGGGGAAAAGAACAGACAGAGCACAGCAAATCCGTGTGGGGCGCGATCTGTGAATTTCCTTAATAATCATGGAGAGCACAGCAAATCCGTGTGGGGCGCAATCTGTGGATTTCGTTGGACATATGAAAAGCACGGCGAATCCGTGTGGGGGACTCTGTGGCCCGATTTTCTTGAAAAAGAACAGAGCACAGAGCACAGCAAATCCGTGTGGGGCGCAATCTGTGGCCTGATTTTCTTGAAAAAGAACAGAGCACAGCGAATGCGTGTGAGGCGCTATCTGTAAATTTCCTTGGTAATCATGGAGAGCACAGCAAATCCGTGTGGGGTGCAATCTGTGGATTTCGTTTGAAATCATGAAGAGCACAGCGAATCCGTGTGAGGCCCACTCTGTGGCCCGATTTTCTTTGAAAAGAACAGACAGAGCACAGAGCACAGCAAATCCGTGTGGGGTCAATCTGTGGCCCGATTATCTTGAAAAAGAACAGAGCAAAGGGAATTCGCGTGGGGCGCTATCTCGGAATTTAATCATGGAGAGCACAGCGAATCCGTGTGGGGCGCAATCTGCGCATTTCGTTGGAAATCATGAAGAGCGCAGCGAATCCGCGTGGGGGACTCTGTGGCCCGATTTTCTTGAAATGGAACATACAAAGCACGGAGAATCTATGTGGGGCGTTATCTGTGAATTTCCCTGAAAAACATGAAGAGGACAGTGAATTCGTGTGGGGCGCAATCTATGGATTTCGTTGGAAAACATGAAGAGCGCAGCGAATCTGTGTGGGGAAAAGAACAGACAGAGCACAGCGAATCCGTATGGGGCGCGATCTGTGAATTTCCTTGATAATCATGGAGAGCACAGCAAATCCGTGTGGGGCGCAATCTGTGGATTTCTTTGGAAATCTGAAGAGCACGGCGAACCCGTGTGGGGGACTCTCTGGCCCGATTTTCTTGAAAAAGAACAGAGCACAGAGCACAGTAAATCCGTGTGGGGCGCAATCTGTGGCCCGATTTTCTTGAAAAAGAATAGAGCACAGCGAATGCGTGTGGGGCGCTATCTGAAAATTTCCTTGATAATCATGTAGAGCACAGCAAATCCGTGTGGGGTGCAATCTGTGGATTTCGTTTGAAATCATGAAGAGCAAAGCGAATCTCTGTGGCCCGATTTGCTTGGAAAAGAACAGACAGAGCACAGAGCACAGCAAATCCGTGTGGGGCGCAATCTGTGGATTTCGTTGGAAATCTGAAGAGCACGGCGAATCCGTGTGGGGACTCTGTGGCCCGATTTTCTTGAAAAAGAACAGAGCACAGAGCACAGCAAATCCGTGTGGGGCGCAATCTGTGGCCCGATTTTCTTGAAAAAGAACAGAGCACAGAGCACAGCAAATCCGTGTGGGGCGCAATCTGTGGCCCGATTTTCTTGAAAAAGAACAGAGCACAGCGAATGCGTGTGGGGCGCTATCTGTGAATTTCCTTGATAATCATGAAGAGCACAGCAAATCCGTGCGAGGCCCACTCTGTGGCCCGATTTTCTTTGAAAAGAACAGACAGAGCACAGAGCACAGCAAATCCGTGTGGGGTCAATCTGTGGCCCGATTATCTTGATAAAGAACAGAGCACAGGGAATCAGCGTGGGGCGCTATCTGTGAATTTGCTTTATAATCTTGGAGAGCACAGCGAATCCGTGTGGAACGCAATCTGCGCATTTCGTTGGAAATCATGAAGAGCACAGCGAATCCGCGTGGGGGGACTCTGTGGCCCGATTTTCTTGAAATGGAACATACAGAGCACAGAGAATCTGTGTGGGGCGCTATCTGTGAATTTCCCTGAAAAACATGAAGAGGACAGTGAATTCGTGTGGGGCGCAATCTATGGATTTCGTTGGAAATCATGAAGAGCGCAGCGAATCTGTGTGGGGAAAAGAACAGACAGAGTACAGCGAATCCGTGTGGGGCGCGATCTGTGAATTTCCTTGATAATCATGGATATCACAGCAAATCCGTGTGGGGCGCAATCGGTGGATTTCGTTGGAAATCTCAAGAGCACGGCGAATCCGTGTGGGAGACTCTGTGGCCCGATTTTCTTGAAAAGAACAGAGCACAGCGAATGCGTGTGGGGCGATATCTGTGAATTTCCTTGATAATCATAGAGAGCACAGCAAATCCGTGTGGCGTGCAATCTGTATATTTCGTTTGAAATCATGAAGAGCACAGCGAATCCGTGTGCGGCGCAATCTGTGGATTTCGTTGGAAATCATGAAGAGCACAGCCGTGGCTGACAGGTCAATCCTATTTTGAGCTATGAGTTGCACTGATCCTCGAGGCCTCATTGGCCGAAACAGTCTGGCTGTCTGCATCATTGAGTATTTCGCTCCTCGATTTCGATCTTGTAGAGCACTCTCAATAGAACTCTCAATCAGTCTGGCTGTCTGCTTCATTGAACAGGAATAAACAAAGCACAGAGAATCCGTGTGGTCAAATATGGTCAAAATTTGACAATTTCTCACCTTTCTTCCCGTTTCAAGCTCAGAACATAAATAATAACCATACTGATCCTGTTTTATAGCTGGACATAGGGAGGTGCACCAAGAAAAAAAGCCACATTTCTCTAAACAACTCGCCCAGGGCTGCTGAAAGCTGAAAATAACCTATCTCCAAGTTTGGGGCTTGTCGCCGTGAATCTTCACTTTGCGACTAAAGTATTCACAGCAGTGCCAAAATTTCTGAGTCATTGAATGTGGGTGCCAGCGGCCTACAAGCAAACAAAAAATGAAATCAATACGACCACTCATATTACAGCTGGGTCATGTTATAGGGAGATGCATTAAAATTGACAGGTGTTCAAATATGGTCAAAATTTGACAATTTCTCACCTTTCTTCCCGTTTCAAGCTAGGAACATAAATAATGACCATCCTGATCCTGTTTTATAGCTGGACATAGGGAGGTGCACCAAGAAAAAAAGCCACTTTTCTCTAAACAACTCGCCCAGGGCTGCTGAAAGCTGAAAATAACCTATCTCCAAGTTTGGGGCTTGTCGCCGTGAATCTTCACTTTGCGACTATTGTATTCACAGCAGTGCCAAAATTTCTGAGTCATTGAATGTGGGTGCCAGCGGCCTACAAGCAAACAAAAAATGAAATCAATGCGACCATTCACATTACAGCTGGGTCATGTTATAGGGAGATGCATTAAAATTGACAGGTGGTCAAATATGGTCAAAATTTGACAATTTCTCACCTTTCTTCCCGTTTCAAGTTCAGAACGTGAATAATGACCATCCTGATCCTGTTTTATAGCTGGACATAGGGAGGTGCACCAAGAAAAAAAGCCACATTTCTCTAAACAACTCGCCCAGGGCTGCTGAAAGCTGAAAATAACCTATCTCCAAGTTTGGGGCTTGTCGCCGTGAATCTTCACTTTGCGACTACAGTATTCACAGCAGTGCCAAAATTTCTAAGTCATTGAATGTGGGTGCCAGCGGCCTACAAGCAAACAAAAAATGAAATCAATACGACCACTCATATTACAGCTGGGTCATGTTATAGGGAGATGCATTAAAATTGACAGGTGGTCAAATACGGTCAAAATTTGACAATTTCTCACCTTTCTTCCCGTTTCAAGCTCAGAACATAAATAATAACCATACTGATCCTGTTTTATAGCTGGACATAGGGAGGTGCACCAAGAAAAAAAGCCACATTTCTCTAAACAACTCGCCCAGGGCTGCTGAAAGCTGAAAATAACCTATCTCCAAGTTTGGGGCTTGTCGCCGTGAATCTTCACTTTGCGACTAAAGTATTCACAGCAGTGCCAAAATTTCTGAGTCATTGAATGTGGGTGCCAGCGGCCTACAAGCAAACAAAAAATGAAATCAATACGACCACTCATATTACAGCTGGGTCATGTTATAGGGAGATGCATTAAAATTGACAGGTGTTCAAATATGGTCAAAATTTGACAATTTCTCACCTTTCTTCCCGTTTCAAGTTCAGAACTTGAATAATGACCATCCTGATCCTGTTTTATAGCTGGACATAGGGAGGTGCACCAAGAAAAAAAGCCACATTTCTCTAAACAACTCGCCCAGGGCTGCTGAAAGCTGAAAATAACCTATCTCCAAGTTTGGGGCTTGTCGCCGTGAATCTTCACTTTGCGACTAAAGTATTCACAGCAGTGCCAAATATACTAAGTCATTGAATGTGGGTGCCAGCGGCCTACAAGCAAACAAAAAATGAAATCAATACGACCACTCATATTACAGCTGGGTCATGTTATAGGGAGATGCATTAAAATTGACAGGTGGTCAAATACGGTCAAAATTTGACAATTTCTCACCTTTCTTCCCGTTTCAAGCTCAGAACATAAATAATAACCATACTGATCCTGTTTTATAGCTGGACATAGGGAGGTGCACCAAGAAAAAAAGCCACATTTCTCTAAACAACTCGCCCAGGGCTGCTGAAAGCTGAAAATAACCTATCTCCAAGTTTGGGGCTTGTCGCCGTGAATCTTCACTTTGCGACTAAAGTATTCACAGCAGTGCCAAAATTTCTGAGTCATTGAATGTGGGTGCCAGCGGCCTACAAGCAAACAAAAAATGAAATCAATACGACCACTCATATTACAGCTGGGTCATGTTATAGGGAGATGCATTAAAATTGACAGGTGTTCAAATATGGTCAAAATTTGACAATTTCTCACCTTTCTTCCCGTTTCAAGTTCAGAACTTGAATAATGACCATCCTGATCCTGTTTTATAGCTGGACATAGGGAGGTGCACCAAGAAAAAAAGCCACATTTCTCTAAACAACTCGCCCAGGGCTGCTGAAAGCTGAAAATAACCTATCTCCAAGTTTGGGGCTTGTCGCCGTGAATCTTCACTTTGCGACTACAGTATTCACAGCAGTGCCAAAATTTCTAAGTCATTGAATGTGGGTGCCAGCGGCCTACAAGCAAACAAAAAATGAAATCAATACGACCACTCATATTACAGCTGGGTCATGTTTATTTCTTGTGTACTTGCATACTGGTATTAGTTTAGTCCCACAACCTGCGATAAAATGATCCACTGTAGCACCTACTCCACTTTCATGTTTATGTATCTATGTCATTCGGATCTTCCCAAGTTGTACAATGTACTGTTGAGATACCGAATTCAAATAAATCAATACCATACCATACCATACCATACCATAGGGAGATGCATTAAAATTGACAGTTGTTCAAATACGGTCAAAATTTGACAATTTCTCACCTTTCTTCCCGTTTCAAGCTCAGAACATAAATAATAACCATACCGATCCTGTTTTATAGCTGGACATAGGGAGGTGCACCAAGAAAAAAAGCCACATTTCTCTAAACAACTCGCCCAGGGCTGCTGAAAGCTGAAAATAACCTATCTCCAAGTTTGGGGCTTGTCGCCGTGAATCTTCACTTTGCGACTAAAGTATTCACAGCAGTGCCAAAATTTCTAAGTCATTGAATGTGGGTGCCAGCGGCCTACAAGCAAACAAAAAATGAAATCAATACGACCACTCATATTACAGCTGGGTCATGTTATAGGGAGATGCATTAAAATTGACAGGTGGTCAAATACGGTCAAAATTTGACAATTTCTCACCTTTCTTCCCGTTTCAAGCTCAGAACATAAATAATAACCATACCGATCCTGTTTTATAGCTGGACATAGGGAGGTGCACCAAGAAAAAAAGCCACATTTCTCTAAACAACTCGCCCAGGGCTGCTGAAAGCTGAAAATAACCTATCTCCAAGTTTGGGGCTTGTCGCCGTGAATCTTCACTTTGCGACTAAAGTATTCACAGCAGTGCCAAAATTTCTAAGTCATTGAATGTGGGTGCCAGCGGCCTACAAGCAAACAAAAAATGAAATCAATACGACCACTCATATTACAGCTGGGTCATGTTATAGGGAGATGCATTAAAATTGACAGGTGGTCAAATACGGTCAAAATTTGACAATTTCTCACCTTTCTTCCCGTTTCAAGCTCAGAACATAAATAATAACCATACTGATCCTGTTTTATAGCTGGACATAGGGAGGTGCACCAAGAAAAAAAGCCACATTTCTCTAAACAACTCGCCCAGGGCTGCTGAAAGCTGAAAATAACCTATCTCCAAGTTTGGGGCTTGTCGCCGTGAATCTTCACTTTGCGACTAAAGTATTCACAGCAGTGCCAAAATTTCTGAGTCATTGAATGTGGGTGCCAGCGGCCTACAAGCAAACAAAAAATGAAATCAATACGACCACTCATATTACAGCTGGGTCATGTTATAGGGAGATGCATTAAAATTGACAGGTGTTCAAATATGGTCAAAATTTGACAATGTCTCACCTTTCTTCCCGTTTCAAGTTCAGAACTTGAATAATGACCATCCTGATCCTGTTTTATAGCTGGACAT
This sequence comes from Sycon ciliatum, assembly GCF_964019385.1. Classification (NCBI taxonomy): domain Eukaryota; kingdom Metazoa; phylum Porifera; class Calcarea; order Leucosolenida; family Sycettidae; genus Sycon; species Sycon ciliatum. The sequence continues at coordinate 14,863,639 of NC_088646.1, forward strand.
AGGGAGGTGCACCAAGAAAAAAAGCCACATTTCTCTAAACAACTCGCCCAGGGCTGCTGAAAGCTGAAAATAACCTATCTCCAAGTTTGGGGCTTGTCGCCGTGAATCTTCACTTTGCGACTACAGTATTCACAGCAGTGCCAAAATTTCTAAGTCATTGAATGTGGGTGCCAGCGGCCTACAAGCAAACAAAAAATGAAATCAATACGACCACTCATATTACAGCTGGGTCATGTTTATTTCTTGTGTACTTGCATACTGGTATTAGTTTAGTCCCACAACCTGCGATAAAATGATCCACTGTAGCACCTACTCCACTTTCATGTTTATGTATCTATGTCATTCGGATCTTCCCAAGTTGTACAATGTACTGTTGAGATACCGAATTCAAATAAATCAATACCATACCATACCATACCATACCATAGGGAGATGCATTAAAATTGACAGTTGTTCAAATACGGTCAAAATTTGACAATTTCTCACCTTTCTTCCCGTTTCAAGCTCAGAACATAAATAATAACCATACCGATCCTGTTTTATAGCTGGACATAGGGAGGTGCACCAAGAAAAAAAGCCACATTTCTCTAAACAACTCGCCCAGGGCTGCTGAAAGCTGAAAATAACCTATCTCCAAGTTTGGGGCTTGTCGCCGTGAATCTTCACTTTGCGACTAAAGTATTCACAGCAGTGCCAAAATTTCTAAGTCATTGAATGTGGGTGCCAGCGGCCTACAAGCAAACAAAAAATGAAATCAATACGACCACTCATATTACAGCTGGGTCATGTTATAGGGAGATGCATTAAAATTGACAGGTGGTCAAATACGGTCAAAATTTGACAATTTCTCACCTTTCTTCCCGTTTCAAGCTCAGAACATAAATAATAACCATACCGATCCTGTTTTATAGCTGGACATAGGGAGGTGCACCAAGAAAAAAAGCCACATTTCTCTAAACAACTCGCCCAGGGCTGCTGAAAGCTGAAAATAACCTATCTCCAAGTTTGGGGCTTGTCGCCGTGAATCTTCACTTTGCGACTAAAGTATTCACAGCAGTGCCAAAATTTCTAAGTCATTGAATGTGGGTGCCAGCGGCCTACAAGCAAACAAAAAATGAAATCAATACGACCACTCATATTACAGCTGGGTCATGTTATAGGGAGATGCATTAAAATTGACAGGTGGTCAAATATGGTCAAAATTTGACAATTTCTCACCTTTCTTCCCGTTTCAAGCTCAGAACATAAATAATAACCATACTGATCCTGTTTTATAGCTGGACATAGGGAGGTGCACCAAGAAAAAAAGCCACATTTCTCTAAACAACTCGCCCAGGGCTGCTGAAAGCTGAAAATAACCTATCTCCAAGTTTGGGGCTTGTCGCCGTGAATCTTCACTTTGCGACTAAAGTATTCACAGCAGTGCCAAATATTCTAAGTCATTGAATGTGGGTGCCAGCGGCCTACAAGCAAACAAAAAATGAAATCAATACGACCACTCATATTACAGCTGGGTCATGTTATAGGGAGATGCATTAAAATTGACAGGTGGTCAAATACGGTCAAAATTTGACAATTTCTCACCTTTCTTCCCGTTTCAAGCTCAGAACATAAATAATAACCATACTGATCCTGTTTTATAGCTGGACATAGGGAGGTGCACCAAGAAAAAAAGCCACATTTCTCTAAACAACTCGCCCAGGGCTGCTGAAAGCTGAAAATAACCTATCTCCAAGTTTGGGGCTTGTCGCCGTGAATCTTCACTTTGCGACTAAAGTATTCACAGCAGTGCCAAAATTTCTGAGTCATTGAATGTGGGTGCCAGCGGCCTACAAGCAAACAAAAAATGAAATCAATACGACCACTCATATTACAGCTGGGTCATGTTATAGGGAGATGCATTAAAATTGACAGGTGTTCAAATATGGTCAAAATTTGACAATTTCTCACCTTTCTTCCCGTTTCAAGTTCAGAACTTGAATAATGACCATCCTGATCCTGTTTTATAGCTGGACATAGGGAGGTGCACCAAGAAAAAAAGCCACATTTCTCTAAACAACTCGCCCAGGGCTGCTGAAAGCTGAAAATAACCTATCTCCAAGTTTGGGGCTTGTCGCCGTGAATCTTCACTTTGCGACTACAGTATTCACAGCAGTGCCAAAATTTCTAAGTCATTGAATGTGGGTGCCAGCGGCCTACAAGCAAACAAAAAATGAAATCAATACGACCACTCATATTACAGCTGGGTCATGTTATAGGGAGATGCATTAAAATTGACAGGTGGTCAAATACGGTCAAAATTTGACAATTTCTCACCTTTCTTCCCGTTTCAAGCTCAGAACATAAATAATAACCATACCGATCCTGTTTTATAGCTGGACATAGGGAGGTGCACCAAGAAAAAAAGCCACATTTCTCTAAACAACTCGCCCAGGGCTGCTGAAAGCTGAAAATAACCTATCTCCAAGTTTGGGGCTTGTCGCCGTGAATCTTCACTTTGCGACTAAAGTATTCACAGCAGTGCCAAAATTTCTAAGTCATTGAATGTGGGTGCCAGCGGCCTACAAGCAAACAAAAAATGAAATCAATACGACCACTCATATTACAGCTGGGTCATGTTATAGGGAGATGCATTAAAATTGACAGGTGGTCAAATATGGTCAAAATTTGACAATTTCTCACCTTTCTTCCCGTTTCAAGCTCAGAACATAAATAATAACCATACTGATCCTGTTTTATAGCTGGACATAGGGAGGTGCACCAAGAAAAAAAGCCACATTTCTCTAAACAACTCGCCCAGGGCTGCTGAAAGCTGAAAATAACCTATCTCCAAGTTTGGGGCTTGTCGCCGTGAATCTTCACTTTGCGACTAAAGTATTCACAGCAGTGCCAAAATTTCTGAGTCATTGAATGTGGGTGCCAGCGGCCTACAAGCAAACAAAAAATGAAATCAATACGACCACTCATATTACAGCTGGGTCATGTTATAGGGAGATGCATTAAAATTGACAGGTGTTCAAATATGGTCAAAATTTGACAATTTCTCACCTTTCTTCCCGTTTCAAGCTAGGAACATAAATAATGACCATCCTGATCCTGTTTTATAGCTGGACATAGGGAGGTGCACCAAGAAAAAAAGCCACTTTTCTCTAAACAACTCGCCCAGGGCTGCTGAAAGCTGAAAATAACCTATCTCCAAGTTTGGGGCTTGTCGCCGTGAATCTTCACTTTGCGACTAAAGTATTCACAGCAGTGCCAAAATTTCTGAGTCATTGAATGTGGGTGCCAGCGGCCTACAAGCAAACAAAAAATGAAATCAATGCGACCATTCACATTACAGCTGGGTCATGTTATAGGGAGATGCATTAAAATTGACAGGTGGTCAAATATGGTCAAAATTTGACAATTTCTCACCTTTCTTCCCGTTTCAAGTTCAGAACTTGAATAATGACCATCCTGATCCTGTTTTATAGCTGGACATAGGGAGGTGCACCAAGAAAAAAAGCCACATTTCTCTAAACAACTCGCCCAGGGCTGCTGAAAGCTGAAAATAACCTATCTCCAAGTTTGGGGCTTGTCGCCGTGAATCTTCACTTTGCGACTACAGTATTCACAGCAGTGCCAAAATTTCTAAGTCATTGAATGTGGGTGCCAGCGGCCTACAAGCAAACAAAAAATGAAATCAATACGACCACTCATATTACAGCTGGGTCATGTTATAGGGAGATGCATTAAAATTGACAGGTGGTCAAATACGGTCAAAATTTGACAATTTCTCACCTTTCTTCCCGTTTCAAGCTCAGAACATAAATAATAACCATACTGATCCTGTTTTATAGCTGGACATAGGGAGGTGCACCAAGAAAAAAAGCCACATTTCTCTAAACAACTCGCCCAGGGCTGCTGAAAGCTGAAAATAACCTATCTCCAAGTTTGGGGCTTGTCGCCGTGAATCTTCACTTTGCGACTAAAGTATTCACAGCAGTGCCAAAATTTCTGAGTCATTGAATGTGGGTGCCAGCGGCCTACAAGCAAACAAAAAATGAAATCAATACGACCACTCATATTACAGCTGGGTCATGTTATAGGGAGATGCATTAAAATTGACAGGTGTTCAAATATGGTCAAAATTTGACAATTTCTCACCTTTCTTCCCGTTTCAAGTTCAGAACTTGAATAATGACCATCCTGATCCTGTTTTATAGCTGGACATAGGGAGGTGCACCAAGAAAAAAAGCCACATTTCTCTAAACAACTCGCCCAGGGCTGCTGAAAGCTGAAAATAACCTATCTCCAAGTTTGGGGCTTGTCGCCGTGAATCTTCACTTTGCGACTACAGTATTCACAGCAGTGCCAAAATTTCTAAGTCATTGAATGTGGGTGCCAGCGGCCTACAAGCAAACAAAAAATGAAATCAATACGACCACTCATATTACAGCTGGGTCATGTTATAGGGAGATGCATTAAAATTGACAGGTGGTCAAATACGGTCAAAATTTGACAATTTCTCACCTTTCTTCCCGTTTCAAGCTCAGAACATAAATAATAACCATACCGATCCTGTTTTATAGCTGGACATAGGGAGGTGCACCAAGAAAAAAAGCCACATTTCTCTAAACAACTCGCCCAGGGCTGCTGAAAGCTGAAAATAACCTATCTCCAAGTTTGGGGCTTGTCGCCGTGAATCTTCACTTTGCGACTAAAGTATTCACAGCAGTGCCAAAATTTCTAAGTCATTGAATGTGGGTGCCAGCGGCCTACAAGCAAACAAAAAATGAAATCAATACGACCACTCATATTACAGCTGGGTCATGTTATAGGGAGATGCATTAAAATTGACAGGTGGTCAAATATGGTCAAAATTTGACAATTTCTCACCTTTCTTCCCGTTTCAAGCTCAGAACATAAATAATAACCATACTGATCCTGTTTTATAGCTGGACATAGGGAGGTGCACCAAGAAAAAAAGCCACATTTCTCTAAACAACTCGCCCAGGGCTGCTGAAAGCTGAAAATAACCTATCTCCAAGTTTGGGGCTTGTCGCCGTGAATCTTCACTTTGCGACTAAAGTATTCACAGCAGTGCCAAAATTTCTGAGTCATTGAATGTGGGTGCCAGCAGCCTACAAGCAAACAAAAAATGAAATCAATACGACCACTCATATTACAGCTGGGTCATGTTATAGGGAGATGCATTAAAATTGACAGGTGTTCAAATATGGTCAAAATTTGACAATTTCTCACCTTTCTTCCCGTTTCAAGCTAGGAACATAAATAATGACCATCCTGATCCTGTTTTATAGCTGGACATAGGGAGGTGCACCAAGAAAAAAAGCCACTTTTCTCTAAACAACTCGCCCAGGGCTGCTGAAAGCTGAAAATAACCTATCTCCAAGTTTGGGGCTTGTCGCCGTGAATCTTCACTTTGCGACTAAAGTATTCACAGCAGTGCCAAAATTTCTGAGTCATTGAATGTGGGTGCCAGCGGCCTACAAGCAAACAAAAAATGAAATCAATGTGACCATTCACATTACAGCTGGGTCATGTTATAGGGAGATGCATTAAAATTGACAGGTGGTCAAATATGGTCAAAATTTGACAATTTCTCACCTTTCTTCCCGTTTCAAGTTCAGAACTTGAATAATGACCATCCTGATCCTGTTTTATAGCTGGACATAGGGAGGTGCACCAAGAAAAAAAGCCACATTTCTCTAAACAACTCGCCCAGGGCTGCTGAAAGCTGAAAATAACCTATCTCCAAGTTTGGGGCTTGTCGCCGTGAATCTTCACTTTGCGACTACAGTATTCACAGCAGTGCCAAAATTTCTAAGTCATTGAATGTGGGTGCCAGCGGCCTACAAGCAAACAAAAAATGAAATCAATACGACCACTCATATTACAGCTGGGTCATGTTATAGGGAGATGCATTAAAATTGACAGGTGGTCAAATACGGTCAAAATTTGACAATTTCTCACCTTTCTTCCCGTTTCAAGCTCAGAACATAAATAATAACCATACTGATCCTGTTTTATAGCTGGACATAGGGAGGTGCACCAAGAAAAAAAGCCACATTTCTCTAAACAACTCGCCCAGGGCTGCTGAAAGCTGAAAATAACCTATCTCCAAGTTTGGGGCTTGTCGCCGTGAATCTTCACTTTGCGACTAAAGTATTCACAGCAGTGCCAAAATTTCTGAGTCATTGAATGTGGGTGCCAGCGGCCTACAAGCAAACAAAAAATGAAATCAATACGACCACTCATATTACAGCTGGGTCATGTTATAGGGAGATGCATTAAAATTGACAGGTGGTCAAATACGGTCAAAATTTGACAATTTCTCACCTTTCTTCCCGTTTCAAGCTCAGAACATAAATAATAACCATACTGATCCTGTTTTATAGCTGGACATAGGGAGGTGCACCAAGAAAAAAAGCCACATTTCTCTAAACAACTCGCCCAGGGCTGCTGAAAGCTGAAAATAACCTATCTCCAAGTTTGGGGCTTGTCGCCGTGAATCTTCACTTTGCGACTAAAGTATTCACAGCAGTGCCAAAATTTCTGAGTCATTGAATGTGGGTGCCAGCGGCCTACAAGCAAACAAAAAATGAAATCAATACGACCACTCATATTACAGCTGGGTCATGTTATAGGGAGATGCATTAAAATTGACAGGTGTTCAAATATGGTCAAAATTTGACAATTTCTCACCTTTCTTCCCGTTTCAAGTTCAGAACTTGAATAATGACCATCCTGATCCTGTTTTATAGCTGGACATAGGGAGGTGCACCAAGAAAAAAAGCCACATTTCTCTAAACAACTCGCCCAGGGCTGCTGAAAGCTGAAAATAACCTATCTCCAAGTTTGGGGCTTGTCGCCGTGAATCTTCACTTTGCGACTACAGTATTCACAGCAGTGCCAAAATTTCTAAGTCATTGAATGTGGGTGCCAGCGGCCTACAAGCAAACAAAAAATGAAATCAATACGACCACTCATATTACAGCTGGGTCATGTTTATTTCTTGTGTACTTGCATACTGGTATTAGTTTAGTCCCACAACCTGCGATAAAATGATCCACTGTAGCACCTACTCCACTTTCATGTTTATGTATCTATGTCATTCGGATCTTCCCAAGTTGTACAATGTACTGTTGAGATACCGAATTCAAATAAATCAATACCATACAATACCATACCATACCATAGGGAGATGCATTAAAATTGACAGTTGTTCAAATACGGTCAAAATTTGACAATTTCTCACCTTTCTTCCCGTTTCAAGCTCAGAACATAAATAATAACCATACCGATCCTGTTTTATAGCTGGACATAGGGAGGTGCACCAAGAAAAAAAGCCACATTTCTCTAAACAACTCGCCCAGGGCTGCTGAAAGCTGAAAATAACCTATCTCCAAGTTTGGGGCTTGTCGCCGTGAATCTTCACTTTGCGACTAAAGTATTCACAGCAGTGCCAAAATTTCTAAGTCATTGAATGTGGGTGCCAGCGGCCTACAAGCAAACAAAAAATGAAATCAATACGACCACTCATATTACAGCTGGGTCATGTTATAGGGAGATGCATTAAAATTGACAGGTGGTCAAATACGGTCAAAATTTGACAATTTCTCACCTTTCTTCCCGTTTCAAGCTCAGAACATAAATAATAACCATACTGATCCTGTTTTATAGCTGGACATAGGGAGGTGCACCAAGAAAAAAAGCCACATTTCTCTAAACAACTCGCCCAGGGCTGCTGAAAGCTGAAAATAACCTATCTCCAAGTTTGGGGCTTGTCGCCGTGAATCTTCACTTTGCGACTACAGTATTCACAGCAGTGCCAAAATTTCTGAGTCATTGAATGTGGGTGCCAGCGGCCTACAAGCAAACAAAAAATGAAATCAATACGACCACTCATATTACAGCTGGGTCATGTTATAGGGAGATGCATTAAAATTGACAGGTGTTCAAATATGGTCAAAATTTGACAATTTCTCACCTTTCTTCCCGTTTCAAGCTAGGAACATAAATAATGACCATCCTGATCCTGTTTTATAGCTGGACATAGGGAGGTGCACCAAGAAAAAAGCCACTTTTCTCTAAACAACTCGCCCAGGGCTGCTGAAAGCTGAAAATAACCTATCTCCAAGTTTGGGGCTTGTCGCCGTGAATCTTCACTTTGCGACTAAAGTATTCACAGCAGTGCCAAAATTTCTAGGTCATTGAATATGGGTGCCAGCGGCCTACAAGCAAACGAAAAATGAAATCAATGCGACCATTCACATTACAGCTGGGTCATGTTATAGGGAGATGCATTAAAATTGACAGGTGTTCAAATATGGTCAAAATTTGACAATTTCTCACCTTTCTTCCCGTTTCAAGTTCAGAACTTGAATAATGACCATCCTGATCCTGTTTTATAGCTGGACATAGGGAGGTGCACCAAGAAAAAAAGCCACATTTCTCTAAACAACTCGCCCAGGGCTGCTGAAAGCTGAAAATAACCTATCTCCAAGTTTGGGGCTTGTCGCCGTGAATCTTCACTTTGCGACTAAAGTATTCACAGCAGTGCCAAAATTTCTAAGTCATTGAATGTGGGTGCCAGCGGCCTACAAGCAAACAAAAAATGAAATCAATACGACCACTCATATTACAGCTGGGTCATGTTATAGGGAGATGCATTAAAATTGACAGGTGGTCAAATACGGTCAAAATTTGACAATTTCTCACCTTTCTTCCCGTTTCAAGCTCAGAACATAAATAATAACCATACTGATCCTGTTTTATAGCTGGACATAGGGAGGTGCACCAAGAAAAAAAGCCACATTTCTCTAAACAACTCGCCCAGGGCTGCTGAAAGCTGAAAATAACCTATCTCCAAGTTTGGGGCTTGTCGCCGTGAATCTTCACTTTGCGACTAAAGTATTCACAGCAGTGCCAAAATTTCTGAGTCATTGAATGTGGGTGCCAGCGGCCTACAAGCAAACAAAAAATGAAATCAATACGACCACTCATATTACAGCTGGGTCATGTTATAGGGAGATGCATTAAAATTGACAGGTGTTCAAATATGGTCAAAATTTGACAATTTCTCACCTTTCTTCCCGTTTCAAGCTAGGAACATAAATAATGACCATCCTGATCCTGTTTTATAGCTGGACATAGGGAGGTGCACCAAGAAAAAAGCCACTTTTCTCTAAACAACTCGCCCAGGGCTGCTGAAAGCTGAAAATAACCTATCTCCAAGTTTGGGGCTTGTCGCCGTGAATCTTCACTTTGCGACTAAAGTATTCACAGCAGTGCCAAAATTTCTAGGTCATTGAATATGGGTGCCAGCGGCCTACAAGCAAACGAAAAATGAAATCAATGCGACCATTCACATTACAGCTGGGTCATGTTATAGGGAGATGCATTAAAATTGACAGGTGGTCAAATATGGTCAAAATTTGACAATTTCTCACCTTTCTTCCCGTTTCAAGTTCAGAACTTGAATAATGACCATCCTGATCCTGTTTTATAGCTGGACATAGGGAGGTGCACCAAGAAAAAAAGCCACATTTCTCTAAACAACTCGCCCAGGGCTGCTGAAAGCTGAAAATAACCTATCTCCAAGTTTGGGGCTTGTCGCCGTGAATCTTCACTTTGCGACTAAAGTATTCACAGCAGTGCCAAAATTTCTAAGTCATTGTATGTGGGTGCCAGCGGCCTACAAGCAAACAAAAAATGAAATCAATACGACCACTCCTATTACAGCTGGGTCATGTTATAGGGAGATGCATTAAAATTGACAGGTGGTCAAATACGGTCAAACTTTGACAATTTCTCACCTTTCTTCCCGTTTCAAGCTCAGAACATAAATAATAACCATACTGATCCTGTTTTATAGCTGGACATAGGAAGGTGCACCAAGAAAAAAAAGCCACATTTCTCTAAACAACTCGCCAAGGGCTGCTGAAAGCTGAAAATAACCTATCTCCAAGTTTGGGGCTTGTCGCCGTGAATCTTCACTTTGCGACTAAAGTATTCACAGCAGTGCCAAAATTTCTGAGTCATTCAATGTGGGTGCCAGCGGCCTACAAGCAAACAAAAAATGAAATCAATACGACCACTCATATTACAGCTGGGTCATGTTATAGGGAGATGCATTAAAATTGACAGGTGTTCAAATATGGTCAAAATTTGACAATTTCTCACCTTTCTTCCCGTTTCAAGCTAGGAACATAAATAATGACCATCCTGATCCTGTTTTATAGCTGGACATCGGGAGGTGCACCAAGACAAAAGCCACTTTTCTCTAAACAACTCGCCCAGGGCTGCTGAAAGCTGAAAATAACCTATCTCCAAGTTTGGGGCTTGTCGCCGTGAATCTTCACTTTGCGACTAAAGTATTCACAGCAGTGCCAAAATTTCTAGGTCATTGAATATGGGTGCCAGCGGCCTACAAGCAAACGAAAAATGAAATCAATGCGACCATTCACATTACAGCTGGGTCATGTTATAGGGAGATGCATTAAAATTGACAGGTGGTCAAATATGGTCAAAATTTGACAATTTCTCACCTTTCTTCCCGTTTCAAGTTCAGAACTTGAATAATGACCATCCTGATCCTGTTTTATAGCTGGACATAGGGAGGTGCACCAAGAAAAAAAGCCACATTTCTCTAAACAACTCGCCCAGGGCTGCTGAAAGCTGAAAATAACCTATCTCCAAGTTTGGGGCTTGTCGCCGTGAATCTTCACTTTGCGACTAAAGTATTCACAGCAGTGCCAAAATTTCTGAGTCATTCAATGTGGGTGCCAGCGGCCTACAAGCAAACAAAAAATGAAATCAATACGACCACTCATATTACAGCTGGGTCATGTTATAGGGAGATGCATTAAAATTGACAGGTGGTCAAATATGGTCAAAATTTGACAATTTCTCACCTTTCTTCCCGTTTCAAGTTCAGAACTTGAATAATGACCATCCTGATCCTGTTTTATAGCTGGACATAGGGAGGTGCACCAAGAAAAAAAGCCACATTTCTCTAAACAACTCGCCCAGGGCTGCTGAAAGCTGAAAATAACCTATCTCCAAGTTTGGGGCTTGTCGCCGTGAATCTTCACTTTGCGACTAAAGTATTCACAGCAGTGCCAAAATTTCTAAGTCATTGTATGTGGGTGCCAGCGGCCTACAAGCAAACAAAAAATGAAATCAATACGACCACTCCTATTACAGCTGGGTCATGTTATAGGGAGATGCATTAAAATTGACAGGTGGTCAAATACGGTCAAACTTTGACAATTTCTCACCTTTCTTCCCGTTTCAAGCTCAGAACATAAATAATAACCATACTGATCCTGTTTTATAGCTGGACATAGGAAGGTGCACCAAGAAAAAAAAGCCACATTTCTCTAAACAACTCGCCAAGGGCTGCTGAAAGCTGAAAATAACCTATCTCCAAGTTTGGGGCTTGTCGCCGTGAATCTTCACTTTGCGACTAAAGTATTCACAGCAGTGCCAAAATTTCTGAGTCATTCAATGTGGGTGCCAGCGGCCTACAAGCAAACAAAAAATGAAATCAATACGACCACTCATATTACAGCTGGGTCATGTTATAGGGAGATGCATTAAAATTGACAGGTGTTCAAATATGGTCAAAATTTGACAATTTCTCACCTTTCTTCCCGTTTCAAGCTAGGAACATAAATAATGACCATCCTGATCCTGTTTTATAGCTGGACATCGGGAGGTGCACCAAGACAAAAGCCACTTTTCTCTAAACAACTCGCCCAGGGCTGCTGAAAGCTGAAAATAACCTATCTCCAAGTTTGGGGCTTGTCGCCGTGAATCTTCACTTTGCGACTAAAGTATTCACAGCAGTGCCAAAATTTCTAGGTCATTGAATATGGGTGCCAGCGGCCTACAAGCAAACGAAAAATGAAATCAATGCGACCATTCACATTACAGCTGGGTCATGTTATAGGGAGATGCATTAAAATTGACAGGTGGTCAAATATGGTCAAAATTTGACAATTTCTCACCTTTCTTCCCGTTTCAAGTTCAGAACTTGAATAATGACCATCCTGATCCTGTTTTATAGCTGGACATAGGGAGGTGCACCAAGAAAAAAAGCCACATTTCTCTAAACAACTCGCCCAGGGCTGCTGAAAGCTGAAAATAACCTATCTCCAAGTTTGGGGCTTGTCGCCGTGAATCTTCACTTTGCGACTAAAGTATTCACAGCAGTGCCAAAATTTCTAAGTCATTGAATGTGGGTGCCAGCGGCCTACAAGCAAACAAAAAATGAAATCAATACGACCACTCATATTACAGCTGGGTCATGTTATAGGGAGATGCATTAAAATTGACAGGTGGTCAAATACGGTCAAAATTTGACAATTTCTCACCTTTCTTCCCGTTTCAAGCTCAGAACATAAATAATAACCATACTGATCCTGTTTTATAGCTGGACATAGGGAGGTGCACCAAGAAAAAAAGCCACATTTCTCTAAACAACTCGCCCAGGGCTGCTGAAAGCTGAAAATAACCTATCTCCAAGTTTGGGGCTTGTCGCCGTGAATCTTCACTTTGCGACTAAAGTATTCACAGCAGTGCCAAAATTTCTGAGTCATTGAATGTGGGTGCCAGCGGCCTACAAGCAAACAAAAAATGAAATCAATACGACCACTCATATTACAGCTGGGTCATGTTATAGGGAGATGCATTAAAATTGACAGGTGTTCAAATACGGTCAAAATTTGACAATTTCTCACCTTTCTTCCCGTTTCAAGCTCAGAACATAAATAATAACCATACCGATCCTGTTTTATAGCTGGACATAGGGAGGTGCACCAAGAAAAAAAGCCACATTTCTCTAAACAACTCGCCCAGGGCTGCTGAAAGCTGAAAATAACCTATCTCCAAGTTTGGGGCTTGTCGCCGTGAATCTTCACTTTGCGACTAAAGTATTCACAGCAGTGCCAAAATTTCTAAGTCATTGAATGTGGGTGCCAGCGGCCTACAAGCAAACAAAAAATGAAATCAATACGACCACTCATATTACAGCTGGGTCATGTTATAGGGAGATGCATTAAAATTGACAGGTGGTCAAATACGGTCAAAATTTGACAATTTCTCACCTTTCTTCCCGTTTCAAGCTCAGAACATAAATAATAACCATACTGATCCTGTTTTATAGCTGGACATAGGGAGGTGCACCAAGAAAAAAAGCCACATTTCTCTAAACAACTCGCCCAGGGCTGCTGAAAGCTGAAAATAACCTATCTCCAAGTTTGGGGCTTGTCGCCGTGAATCTTCACTTTGCGACTAAAGTATTCACAGCAGTGCCAAAATTTCTGAGTCATTGAATGTGGGTGCCAGCGGCCTACAAGCAAACAAAAAATGAAATCAATACGACCACTCATATTACAGCTGGGTCATGTTATAGGGAGATGCATTAAAATTGACAGGTGTTCAAATACGGTCAAAATTTGACAATTTCTCACATTTCTTCCCGTTTCAAGCTCAGAACATAAATAATAACCATACTGATCCTGTTTTATAGCTGGACATAGGGAGGTGCACCAAGAAAAAAAGCCACATTTCTCTAAACAACTCGCCCAGGGCTGCTGAAAGCTGAAAATAGCCTATCTCCAAGTTTGGGGCTTGTCGCCGTGAATCTTTACTTTGCGACTAAAGTATTCACAGCAGTGCCAAAATTTCTAGGTCATTGAATATGGGTGCCAGCGGCCTACAAGCAAACAAAAAATGAAATCAATGCGACCATTCACATTACAGCTGGGTCATGTTATAGGGAGATGCATTAAAATTGACAGGTGTTCAAATATGGTCAAAATTTGACAATTTCTCACCTTTCTTCCCGTTTGAAGCTCAGAACTTGAATAATGACCATCCTGATCCTGTTTTATAGCTAGATATAGGGAGATGCACCAAGAAAAAAGGCCACATTTCTCTAAACAACTCGCCCAGGGCTGCTGAAAGCTGAAAATAACCTATCTCCAAGTTTGGGGCTTGTCGCCGTGAATCTTCACTTTGCGACTAAAGTATTCACAGCAGTGCCAAAATTTCTGAGTCATTGAATGTGGGTGCCAGCGGCCTACAAGCAAACAAAAAATGAAATCAATACGACCACTCATATTACAGCTGGGTCATGTTATAGGGAGATGCATTAAAATTGACAGGTGTTCAAATACGGTCAAAATTTGACAATTTCTCACCTTTCTTCCCGGTTCAAGCTCAGAACATACATGTAAATAATAACCATACTGATCCTGTTTTATAGCTGGACATAGGGAGGTGCACCAAGAAAAAAAGCCACATTTCTCTAAAAAACTCGCCCAGGGCTGCTTAAAGCTGAAAATAACCTATCTCCAAGTTTGGGGCTTGTCGCCGTGAATCTTCACTTTGCGACTAAAGCATTCACAGCAGTGCCAAAATTTCTGAGTCATTGAATATGGGTGCCAGCGGCCTACAAGCAAACAAAAAATGAAATCAATACGACCATTCACATTACAGCTGGGTCATGTTATAGGGAGATGCATTAAAATTGACAGGTGGTCAAATATGGTCAAAATTTGACAATTTCTCACCTTTCTTCCCGTTTCAAGTTCAGAACTTGAATAATGACCATCCTGATCCTGTTTTATAGCTGGACATAGGGAGGTGCACCAAGAAAAAAAGCCACATTTCTCTAAACAACTCGCCCAGGGCTGCTGAAAGCCGAAAATAACCTATCTCCTAGTTTGGGGCTTGTCGCCGTGAATCTTCACTTTGCGACTAAAGTATTCACAGCAGTGCCAAAATTTCTAAGTCATTGAATGTGGGTGCCAGCGGCCTACAAGCAAACAGAAAATGAAATCAATACGACCACTCATATTACAGCTGGGTCATGTTATAGGGAGATGCATTAAAATTGACAGGTGTTCAAATACGGTCAAAATTTGACAATTTCTCACCTTTCTTCCCGTTTCAAGCTCAGAACATAAATAATAACCATACTGATCCTGTTTTATAGCTGGACATAGGGAGGTGCACCAAGAAAAAAAGCCACATTTCTCTAAACAACTCGCCCAGGGCTGCTGAAAGCTGAAAATAACCTATCTCCAAGTTTGGGGCTTGTCGCCGTGAATCTTCACTTTGCGACTAAAGTATTCACAGCAGTGCCAAAATTTCTGAGTCATTGAATGTGGGTGCCAGCGGCCTACAAACAAACAAAAAATGAAATCAATACGACCGTTCACATTACAGCTGGGTTATGTTATAGGGAGATGCATTAAAATTGACAGGTGGTCAAATATGGTCAAAATTTGACAATTTCTCACCTTTCTTCCCGTTTCAAGTTCAGAACTTGAATAATGACCATCATGATCTTATTTAATACCTGGACATAGGGAGGTGCACCAAGAAAAAAAGCCACATTTCTCTAAACAACTCGCCCAGGGCTGCTGAAAGCTGAAAATAACCTATCTCCAAGTTTGGGGCTTGTCGCCGTGAATCTTCACTTTGCGACTAAAGTATTCACAGCAGTGCCAAAATTTCTGAGTCATTGAATGTGGGTGCCAGCGGCCTACAAACAAACAAAAAATGAAATCAATACGACCATTCACATTACAGCTGGGTAATGTTATAGGGAGATGCATTAAAATTGACAGGTGGTCAAATATGGTCAAAATTTGACAATTTCTCACCTTTCTTCCCGTTTCAAGTTCAGAACTTGAATAATGACCATCATGATCTTGTTTTATTCCTGGACATAGGGAGGTGCACCAAGAAAAAAAGCCACATTTCTCTAAACAACTCGCCCAGGGCTGCTGAAAGCTGAAAATAGCCTATCTCCAAGTTTGGGGCTTGTCGCCGTGAATCTTCACTTTGCGACTAAAGTATTCACAGCAGTGCCAAAATTTTGTAGGTCATTGAATATGGGTGCCAGCGGCCTACAAGCAAACAAAAAATGAAATCAATGCGACCATTCACATTACAGCTGGGTCATGTTATAGGGAGATGCATTAAAATTGACAGGTGTTCAAATATGGTCAAAATTTGACAATTTCTCACCTTTCTTCCCGTTTCAAGTTCAGAACTTGAATAATGACCATCCTGATCCTGTTTTATAGCTGGACATAGGGAGGTGCACCAAGAAAAAAAGCCACATTTCTCTAAACAACTCGCCCAGGGCTGCTGAAAGCTGAAAATAACCTATCTCCAAGTTTGGGGCTTGTCGCCGTGAATCTTCACTTTGCGACTAAAGTATTCACAGCAGTGCCAAAATTTCTAAGTCATTGAATGTAGGTACCAGCGGCCTACAAGCAAACAGAAAATGAAAACAATACGACCACTCATATTACAGCTGGGTCATGTTATAGGGAGATGCATTAAAATTGACAGGTGTTCAAATACCGTCAAAATTTGACAATTTCTCACCTTTCTTCCCGTTTCAAGCTCAGAATATACATGTAAATAATAACCATACTGATCCTGTTTTATAGCTGGACATAGGGAGGTGCACCAAGAAAAAAGCCACATTTCTCTAAAAAACTCGCCCAGGGCTGGTTAAAGCTGAAAATAACCTATCTCCAAGTTTGGGGCTTGTCGCCGTGAATCTTCACTTTACGACTAAAGTATTCACAGCAGTGCCAAAATTTCTGAGTCATTGAATGTGGGTGCCAGCGGCCTACAAGCAAAAAAAATGAAATCAATACGACCACTCATATTACAGCTGGGTCATGTTATAGGGAGATGCATTAAAATTGACAGGTGTTCAAATATGGTCAAAATTTGACAATTTCTCACCTTTCTTCCCGTTTCAAGCTAGGAACATAAATAATGACCATCCTGATCCTTTTTTATAGCTGGACATAGGGAGGTGCACCAAGAAAAAAAGCCACTTTTCTCTAAACACCTCGCCCAGGGCTGCTGAAAGCTGAAAATAAGGTGACCTATCTCCAAGTTTGGGGCTTGTCGCCGTGAATCTTCACTTTGCGACTAAAGTATTCACAGCAGTGCCAAAATTTCTCGGTCATTGAATGTGAGTGCCAGCGGCCTACAAGCAAACAAAAAATGAAATCAATACGACCACTCATATTACAGCTGGATCATGTTATAGGGAGATGCATTAAAATTGACAGGTGTTCAAATATGGTCAAAATTTGACAATTTCTCACCTTTCTTCCCGTTTTAAGCTCAGAACATAAATAATGACCATACTGAGCCTGTTTTACAGCTGGACATAGGGAGGAGCACCAAGAAAAAAGCTACATTTCTCTAAACAACTCGCCCAGGGCTGCTGAAAGCTGAAAATAACCTATCTCCAAGTTTGGGGCTTGTCGCCGTGAATCTTCACTTTGCGACTAAAGTATTCACAGCAGTGCCAAAATTTCTAAGTCATTGAATGTGGGTGCCATCGACCTACAAGCAAACAAAAAATGAAATCAATACGACCACTCACATTACAGCTGGGTCATGTTATAGAGAGATGCATTAAAATTGACAGGTGGTCAAATATGGTCAAAATTTGACAATTTCTCACCTTTCTTCCCGTTTCAAGCTCAGAACTTGAATAATGACCATCCTGATCCTGTTTTATAGCTGGACATAGGGAGGTGCACCAAAAAAACAAGCCACATTTCTCTAAACAACTCGCCCAGGGCTGCTGAAAGCTGAAAATAACCTATCTCCAAGTTTGGGGCTTGTCGCCGTGAATCTTCACTTTGCGACTAAAGTATTCACAGCAGTGCCAAACTTTCTGAGTCATTGAATGTGGGTGCCAGCGGCCTACAAGCAAACAAAAAATGAAATCAATACGACCACTCACATTACAGCTGGGTCATGTTATAGGGAGATGCATTAAAATTGACAGGTGTTCAAATATGGTCAAAATTTGACAATTTCTCACCTTTCTTCCCGTTTGAAGCTCAGAACTTGAATAATGACCATCCTGATCCTGTTTTATAGCTGGACATAGGGAGGTGCACCAAGAAAAAAAGCCACATTTCTCTAAACAACTCGCCCAGGGCTGCTGAAAGCTGAAAATAACCTATCTCCAAGTTTGGGGCTTGTCGCCGTGAATCTTCACTTTGCGACTAAAGTATTCACAGCAAAGCCAAAATTTCTAGGTCATTGAATGTGAGTGCCAGTGGTCTACAAGCAAACAAAAAATGAAATCAATACGACCACTCATATTACAGCTGGGTCATGTTATAGGGAGATGCATTAAAATTGACAGGTGGTCAAATATGGTCAAAATTTGACAATTTCTCACCTTTCTTCCCGTTTCAAGCTCAGAACATAAATAATGACCATACTGATCCTGTTTTATAGCTGGACATAGGGAGGTGCACCAAGAAAAAAAGCCACATTTCTCTAAACAACTCGCCCAGGGCTGCTGAAAGCTGAAAATAACCTATCTCCAAGTTTGGGGCTTGTCGCCGTGAATCTTCACTTTGCGACTAAAGTATTCACAGCAGTGCCAAAATTTCTAGGTCATTGAATATGGGTGCCAGCGGCCTACAAGCAAACGAAAAATGAAATCAATGCGACCATTCACATTACAGCTGGGTCATGTTATAGGGAGATGCATTAAAATTGACAGGTGGTCAAATATGGTCAAAATTTGACAATTTCTCACCTTTCTTCCCGTTTCAAGTTCAGAACTTGAATAATGACCATCCTGATCCTGTTTTATAGCTGGACATAGGGAGGTGCACCAAGAAAAAAAGCCACATTTCTCTAAACAACTCGCCCAGGGCTGCTGAAAGCTGAAAATAACCTATCTCCAAGTTTGGGGCTTGTCGCCGTGAATCTTCACTTTGCGACTAAAGTATTCACAGCAGTGCCAAAATTTCTAAGTCATTGAATGTGGGTGCCAGCGGCCTACAAGCAAACAAAAAATGAAATCAATACGACCACTCCTATTACAGCTGGGTCATGTTATAGGGAGATGCATTAAAATTGACAGGTGGCAAAAATACGGTCAAACTTTGACAATTTCTCACCTTTCTTCCCGTTTCAAGCTCAGAACATAAATAATAACCATACTGATCCTGTTTTATAGCTAGACATAGGAAGGTGCACCAAGAAAAAAAAGCCACATTTCTCTAAACAACTCGCCAAGGGCTGCTGAAAGCTGAAAATAACCTATCTCCAAGTTTGGGGCTTGTCGCCGTGAATCTTCACTTTGCGACTAAAGTATTCACAGCAGTGCCAAAATTTCTGAGTCATTCAATGTGGGTGCCAGCGGCCTACAAGCAAACAAAAAATGAAATCAATACGACCACTCATATTACAGCTGGGTCATGTTATAGGGAGATGCATTAAAATTGACAGGTGTTCAAATATGGTCAAAATTTGACAATTTCTCACCTTTCTTCCCGTTTCAAGCTAGGAACATAAATAATGACCATCCTGATCCTGTTTTATAGCTGGACATCGGGAGGTGCACCAAGACAAAAGCCACTTTTCTCTAAACAACTCGCCCAGGGCTGCTGAAAGCTGAAAATAACCTATCTCCAAGTTTGGGGCTTGTCGCCGTGAATCTTCACTTTGCGACTAAAGTATTCACAGCAGTGCCAAAATTTCTAGGTCATTGAATATGGGTGCCAGCGGCCTACAAGCAAACGAAAAATGAAATCAATGCGACCATTCACATTACAGCTGGGTCATGTTATAGGGAGATGCATTAAAATTGACAGGTGGTCAAATATGGTCAAAATTTGACAATTTCTCACCTTTCTTCCCGTTTCAAGTTCAGAACTTGAATAATGACCATCCTGATCCTGTTTTATAGCTGGACATAGGGAGGTGCACCAAGAAAAAAAGCCACATTTCTCTAAACAACTCGCCCAGGGCTGCTGAAAGCTGAAAATAACCTATCTCCAAGTTTGGGGCTTGTCGCCGTGAATCTTCACTTTGCGACTAAAGTATTCACAGCAGTGCCAAAATTTCTAAGTCATTGAATGTGGGTGCCAGCGGCCTACAAGCAAACAAAAAATGAAATCAATACGACCACTCATATTACAGCTGGGTCATGTTATAGGGAGATGCATTAAAATTGACAGGTGGTCAAATACGGTCAAAATTTGACAATTTCTCACCTTTCTTCCCGTTTCAAGCTCAGAACATAAATAATAACCATACTGATCCTGTTTTATAGCTGGACATAGGGAGGTGCACCAAGAAAAAAAGCCACATTTCTCTAAACAACTCGCCCAGGGCTGCTGAAAGCTGAAAATAACCTATCTCCAAGTTTGGGGCTTGTCGCCGTGAATCTTCACTTTGCGACTAAAGTATTCACAGCAGTGCCAAAATTTCTAAGTCATTGAATGTGGGTGCCAGCGGCCTACAAGCAAACAAAAAATGAAATCAATACGACCACTCATATTACAGCTGGGTCATGTTATAGGGAGATGCATTAAAATTGACAGGTGTTCAAATACGGTCAAAATTTGACAATTTCTCACCTTTCTTCCCGTTTCAAGCTCAGAACATAAATAATAACCATACTGATCCTGTTTTCTAGCTGGACATAGGGAGGTGCACCAAGAAAAAAAGCCACATTTCTCTAAACAACTCGCCCAGGGCTGCTGAAAGCTGAAAATAACCTATCTCCAAGTTTGGGGCTTGTCGCCGTGAATCTTCACTTTGCGACTAAAGTATTCACAGCAGTGCCAAAATTTCTAAGTCATTGAATGTGGGTGCCAGCGGCCTACAAGCAAACAAAAAATGAAATCAATACGACCACTCATATTACAGCTGGGTCATGTTATAGGGAGATGCATTAAAATTGACAGGTGGTCAAATACGGTCAAAATTTGACAATTTCTCACCTTTCTTCCCGTTTCAAGCTCAGAACATAAATAATAACCATACTGATCCTGTTTTATAGCTGGACATAGGGAGGTGCACCAAGAAAAAAAGCCACATTTCTCTAAACAACTCGCCCAGGGCTGCTGAAAGCTGAAAATAACCTATCTCCAAGTTTGGGGCTTGTCGCCGTGAATCTTCACTTTGCGACTAAAGTATTCACAGCAAAGCCAAAATTTCTGAGTCATTGAATGTGGGTGCCAGCGGCCTACAAGCAAACAAAAAATGAAATCAATACGACCACTCATATTACAGCTGGGTCATGTTATAGGGAGATGCATTAAAATTGACAGGTGTTCAAATACGGTCAAAATTTGACAATTTCTCACCTTTCTTCCCGTTTCAAGCTCAGAACATAAATAATAACCATACTGATCCTGTTTTATAGCTGGACATAGGGAGGTGCACCAAGAAAAAAAGCCACATTTCTCTAAACAACTCGCCCAGGGCTGCTGAAAGCTGAAAATAACCTATCTCCAAGTTTGGGGCTTGTCGCCGTGAATCTTCACTTTGCGACTAAAGTATTCACAGCAGTGCCAAAATTTCTGAGTCATTGAATGTGGGTGCCAGCGGCCTACAAGCAAACAAAAAATGAAATCAATACGACCACTCATATTACAGCTGGGTCATGTTATAGGGAGATGCATTAAAATTGACAGGTGTTCAAATATGGTCAAAATTTGACAATTTCTCACCTTTCTTCCCGTTTCAAGCTAGGAACATAAATAATGACCATCCTGATCCTGTTTTATAGCTGGACATAGGGAGGTGCACCAAGAAAAAAAGCCACTTTTCTCTAAACAACTCGCCCAGGGCTGCTGAAAGCTGAAAATAACCTATCTCCAAGTTTGGGGCTTGTCGCCGTGAATCTTCACTTCGCGACTAAAGTATTCACAGCAGTGCCAAAATTTCTAAGTCATTGAATGTGGGTGCCAGCGGCCTACAAGCAAACAAAAAATGAAATCAATACGACCACTCATATTACAGCTGGGTCATGTTATAGATAGATGCATTAAAATTGACAGGTGGTCAAAGTGACGGTCAAAATTTGACAATTTCTCACCTTTCTTCCCGTTTCAAGCTCAGAACATAAATAATAACCATACTGATCCTGTTTTATAGCTGGACATAGGGAGGTGCACCAAGAAAAAAAGCCACATTTCTCTAAACAACTCGCCCAGGGCTGCTGAAAGCTGAAAATAACCTATCTCCAAGTTTGGGGCTTGTCGCCGTGAATCTTCACTTTGCGACTAAAGTATTCACAGCAGTGCCAAAATTTCTGAGTCATTGAATGTGGGTGCCAGCGGCCTACAAGCAAACAAAAAATGAAATCAATACGACTACTCATATTACAGCTGGGTCATGTTATAGGGAGATGCATTAAAATTGACAGGTGTTCAAATATGGTCAAAATTTGACAATTTCTCACCTTTCTTCCCGTTTCAAGCTAGGAACATAAATAATGACCATCCTGATCCTGTTTTATAGCTGGACATAGGGAGGTGCACCAAGAAAAAAAGCCACTTTTCTCTAAACAACTCGCCCAGGGCTGCTGAAAGCTGAAAATAACCTATCTCCAAGTTTGGGGCTTGTCGCCGTGAATCTTCACTTTGCGACTAAAGTATTCACAGCAGTGCCAAAACTTCTCAGTCATTAAATGTGGGTGCCAGCGACCTACAAGCAAACAAAAAATGAAATCAATGTGACCATTCACATTACAGCTGGGTCATGTTATAGGGAGATGCATTAAAATTGACAGGTGGTCAAATATGGTCAAAATTTGACAATTTCTCACCTTTCTTTCCGTTTCAAGCTCAGAACTTGAATAATGACCATCCTGATCCTGTTTTATAGCTGGACATAGGGAGGTGCACCAAGAAAAAAAGCCACATTTCTCTAAACAACTCGCCCAGGGCTGCTGAAAGCTGAAAATAACCTATCTCCAAGTTTGGGGCTTGTCGCCGTGAATCTTCACTTTGCGACTAAAGTATTCACAGCAGTGCCAAAATTTCTAAGTCATTGAATGTGGGTGCCAGCGGCCTACAAGCAAACAGAAAATGAAATCAATACGACCACTCATATTACAGCTGGGTCATGTTATAGGGAGATGCATTAAAATTGACAGGTGTTCAAATACGGTCAAAATTTGACAATTTCTCACCTTTCTTCCCGTTTCAAGCTCAGAACATAAAATTTATAATAACCATACTGATCCTGTTTTATAGCTGGACATAGGGAGGTGCACCAAGAAAAAAAGCCACATTTCTCTAAACAACTCGCCCAGGGCTGCTGAAAGCTGAAAATAACCTATCTCCGAGTTTGGGGCTTGTCGCCGTGAATCTTCACTTTGCGACTAAAGTATTCACAGCAGTGCCAAAATTTCTGAGTCATTGAATGTGGGTGCCAGCGGCCTACAAGCAGACACAAAATGAAATCAATACGACCATTCACATTACAGCTGGGTAATGTTATAGGGAGATGCATTAAAATTGACAGGTGGTCAAATATGGTCAAAATTTGACAATTTCTCACCTTTCTTCCCGTTTCAAGTTCAGAACTTGAATAATGACCATCATGATCTTGTTTTATAGATGGACATAGGGAGGTGCACCAAGAAAAAAAGCCACATTTCTCTAAACAACTCGCCCAGGGCTGCTGAAAGCTGAAAATAGCCTATCTCCAAGTTTGGGGCTTGTCGCCGTGAATCTTCACTTTGCGACTAAAGTATTCACAGCAGTGCCAAAATTTCTAGGTCATTGAATATGGGTGCCAGCGGCCTACAAGCAAACAAAAAATGAAATCAATGCGACCATTCACATTACAGCTGGGTCATGTTATAGGGAGATGCATTAAAATTGACAGGTGTTCAAATATGGTCAAAATTTGACAATTTCTCACCTTTCTTCCCGTTTGAAGCTCAGAACTTGAATAATGACCATCCTGATCCTGTTTTATAGCTAGATATAGGGAGATGCACCAAGAAAAAAGGCCACATTTCTCTAAACAACTCGCCCAGGGCTGCTGAAAGCTGAAAATAACCTATCTCCAAGTTTGGGGCTTGTCGCCGTGAATCTTCACTTTGCGACTAAAGTATTCACAGCAGTGCCAAAATTTCTAAGTCATTGAATGTGGGTACCAGCGGCCTACAAGCAAACAGAAAATGAAATCAATACGACCACTCATATTACAGCTGGGTCATGTTATAGGGAGATGCATTAAAATTGACAGGTG
Organism: Sycon ciliatum; assembly: GCF_964019385.1. NCBI lineage: Eukaryota > Metazoa > Porifera > Calcarea > Leucosolenida > Sycettidae > Sycon > Sycon ciliatum. The sequence continues at coordinate 14,887,723 of NC_088646.1, forward strand.
TTCAAATATGGTCAAAATTTGACAATTTCTCACCTTTCTTCCCGGTTCAAGCTCAGAACATACATGTAAATAATAACCATACTGATCCTGTTTTATAGCTGGACATAGGGAGGTGCACCAAGAAAAAAAGCCACATTTCTCTAAACAACTCGCCCAGGGCTGCTGAAAGCCGAAAATAACCTATCTCCTAGTTTGGGGCTTGTCGCCGTGAATCTTCACTTTGCGACTAAAGTATTCACAGCAGTGCCAAAATTTCTAAGTCATTGAATGTGGGTGCCTGCGGCCTACAAGCAAACAGAAAATGAAATCAATACGACCACTCATATTACAGCTGGGTCATGTTATAGGGAGATGCATTAAAATTGACAGGTGTTCAAATACGGTCAAAATTTGAAAATAACCTATCTCCAAGTTTGGGGCTTGTCGCCGTGAATCTTCACTTTGAGACTAAAGTATTCACAGCAGTGCCAAATATTCTGAGTCAATGAATGCAAACAAGCAAACAAAAAATGAAATCAATACGACCATTCACATTACAGCTGGGTAATGTTATAGGGAGATGTGTAGTATCCCTGCCTGGCTGATACGGAAGTAATACGGAAGTAATACGGAAACAATACGGAGCAACCTTATGTATATTAATTTTAGTGTATCTTCGCATATAAGCATACGGCGTTTGCTGCATAAAAGCAGCTGCGCTTTTTCTGTTTTAATTAGATTAGATTAGATTGGATAGCAATGAAAGCTAACATTAAAATTGACAGGTGATCAAATATGGTCAAAATTTGACAATTTCTCACCTTTCTTCCCGTTTCAAGCTCAGAACTTGAATAATGACCATCCTGATCCTGTTTTATAGCTGGACATAGGGAGGTGCACCAAGAAAAAAAGCCACATTTCTCTAAACAACTCGCCCAGGGCTGCTGAAAGCTGAAAATTACCTATCTCCAAGTTTGGGGCTTGTCGCCGTGAATCTTCATTTTGCGACTAAAGTATTCACAGCAGTGCCAAAATTTCTGAGTCATTGAATGTGGGTGCCAGCGGCCTACCAGCAAACAAAAAATGAAATCAATACGACCACTCATATTACAGCTGGGTCATGTTATAGGGAGATGCATTAAAATTGACAGGTGTTCAAATACGGTCAAAATTTGACAATTTCTCACCTTTCTTCCCGTTTCAAGCTCAGAACATAAATAATGACCATACTGATCCTGTTTAGCAGCTGGACCTAGGCCAGGGAGGTGCAACAAGAAAAAAAGCCACATTTCTCTAAACAACTCGCCCAGGGCTGCTGAAAGCTGAAAATAACCTATCTCCAAGTTTGGGGCTTGTCGCCGTGAATCTTCACTTTGCGACTAAAGTATTCACAGCAGTGCCAAAATTTCTAGGTCATTGAATGTTAGTGCCAGCGGCCTACAAAAAAAAAAAAAAAAAAAAAAAAAATTTCACGGTTCGCGTGAGACTCGGCCAAAGGCCCAGTTTTCCGCATCCGCAGGAACGCCACCACCCTCTTGGATCAAGGCGCAGATGCAGCTCCTAAACGGTGGGAGGTGAGTAGATCAGACCCACCACAAAGTGGTCAAAGACCGAAATCCCATTCACCGCATCCATGTTTCCCTCGTGCCAGGCCACGAGTTCCCAATTAACTGTGGGTCGCAGCACGGCTGGAAAAAATCCTACAAGCAAACAAAAAACAAAATCAAAAAATGAAATCAATACGACCACTCATATTACTGTAATAGTTTTACCTTGACACTTCTTGCTTGTCTTATGGTAACACCTTGTGTTCCTACTATTCTCACTCCTGCGGTTCTCACCTTTCTTTTGCTTTATAACCTCTGGTTTGAACATCATTTGACGAATTCTCCAATCAATCAAGTCTATACTGTTACACTGGTAGCTTGAGGATGGTTGAGATCATCGTTTGCCCTTTGACGTGCCTTGTGCTCCTGGCCGCTACTGCTCTGCTATACGCCGCTTTCCGTGAGATCCGCCGCGCTCGGGACAACGTGGCTGCTACAGTTGGACGACATCAATTACCTGCTACATCAAGCTCAAGTCCTCCGGATCTAGCCCCGTGTCGATCGCGTTCTCTCTCCCAGACAAGCCCGAGCGTCAAACGCGTTACCAGAGAACCGAATGTTTTCCATGGCAACCCTTCCGAGTTCAAAGAATGGGTATTTACGGTCGAGTTAGCCTTGAAGTGCTCGCCTCAAGGTGACCCGGAGAGCCAAGTTAACTTTGCGGCTAGCGACCATCCTGATCCTGTTTTATAGCTGGACATAGGGAGGTGCACCAAGAAAAAAAGCCACATTTCTCTAAACAACTCGCCCAGGGCTGCTGAAAGCTGAAAATAACCTATCTCCAAGTTTGGGGCTTGTCGCCGTGAATCTTCACTTTGCGACTAAAGTATTCACAGCAGTGCCAAAATTTCTGAGTCATTGAATGTGGGTGCCAGCGGCCTACAAGCAAACAAAAAATGAAATCAATACGACCACTCATATTACAGCTGGGTCATGTTATAGGGAGATGCATTAAAATTGACAGGTGTTCAAATACGGTCAAAATTTGACAATTTCTCACCTCTCTTCCCGTTTCAAGCTCAGAACATAAATAATAACCATACCGATCCTGTTTTATAGCTGGACATAGGGAGGTGCACCAAGAAAAAAAGCCACATTTCTCTAAACAACTCGCCCAGGGCTGCTGAAAGCTGAAAATAACCTATCTCCAAGTTTGGGGCTTGTCGCCGTGAATCTTCACTTTGCGACTAAAGTATTCACAGCAGTGCCAAAATTTCTAGGTCATTGAATATGGATGCCAGCGGCCTACAAGCAAACAAAAAATGAAATCAATGCGACCATTCACATTACAGCTGGGTCATGTTATAGGGAGATGCATTAAAATTGACAGGTGGTCAAATATGGTCAAAATTTGACAATTTCTCACCTTTCTTCCCGTTTCAAGTTCAGAACTTGAATAATGACCATCCTGATCCTGTTTTATAGCTGGACATAGGGAGGTGCACCAAGAAAAAAAGCCACATTTCTCTAAACAACTCGCCCAGGGCTGCTGAAAGCTGAAAATAACCTATCTCCAAGTTTGGGGCTTGTCGCCGTGAATCTTCACTTTGCGACTACAGTATTCACAGCAGTGCCAAAATCTCTAAGTCATTGAATGTGGGTGCCAGCGGCCTACAAGCAAACAAAAAATGAAATCAATACGACCACTCATATTACAGCTGGGTCATGTTATAGGGAGATGCATTAAAATTGACAGTTGTTCAAATACGGTCAAAATTTGACAATTTCTCACCTTTCTTCCCGTTTCAAGCTCAGAACATAAATAATAACCATACCGATCCTGTTTTATAGCTGGACATAGGGAGGTGCACCAAGAAAAAAAGCCACATTTCTCTAAACAACTCGCCCAGGGCTGCTGAAAGCTGAAAATAACCTATCTCCAAGTTTGGGGCTTGTCGCCGTGAATCTTCACTTTGCGACTAAAGTATTCACAGCAGTGCCAAAATTTCTAGGTCATTGAATATGGGTGCCAGCGGCCTACAAGCAAACAAAAAATGAAATCAATGCGACCATTCACATTACAGCTGGGTCATGTTATAGGGAGATGCATTAAAATTGACAGGTGGTCAAATATGGTCAAAATTTGACAATTTCTCACCTTTCTTCCCGTTTCAAGTTCAGAACTTGAATAATGACCAACCTGATCCTGTTTTATAGCTGGACATAGGGAGGTGCACCAAGAAAAAAAGCCACATTTCTCTAAACAACTCGCCCAGGGCTGCTGAAAGCTGAAAATAACCTATCTCCAAGTTTGGGGCTTGTCGCCGTGAATCTTCACTTTGCGACTAAAGTATTCACAGCAGTGCCAAAATTTCTGAGTCATTGAATGTGGGTGCCAGCGGCCTACAAGCAAACAAAAAATGAAATCAATACAACCACTCATATTACAGCTGGGTCATGTTATAGGGAGATGCATTAAAATTGACAGGTGGTCAAATATGGTCAAAATTTGACAATTTCTCACCTTTCTTCCCGTTTCAAGCTAGGAACATAAATAATGACCATCCTGATCCTGTTTTATAGCTGGACATAGGGAGGTGCACCAAGAAAAAAAGCCACTTTTCTCTAAACAACTCGCCCAGGGCTGCTGAAAGCTGAAAATAACCTATCTCCAAGTTTGGGGCTTGTCGCCGTGAATCTTCACTTTGCGACTAAAGTATTCACAGCAGTGCCAAAATTTCTGAGTCATTGAATGTGGGTGCCAGCGGCCTACAAGCAAACAAAAAATTAAATCAATGGGACCATTCACATTACAGCTGGGTCATGTTATAGGGAGATGCATTAAAATTGACAGGTGGTCAAATATGGTCAAAATTTGACAATTTCTCACCTTTCTTCCCGTTTCAAGTTCAGAACTTGAATAATGACCATCCTGATCCTGTTTTATAGCTGGACATAGGGAGGTGCACCAAGAAAAAAAGCCACATTTCTCTAAACAACTCGCCCAGGGCTGCTGAAAGCTGAAAATAACCTATCTCCAAGTTTGGGGCTTGTCGCCGTGAATCTTCACTTTGCGACTACAGTATTCACAGCAGTGCCAAAATTTCTAAGTCATTGAATGTGGGTGCCAGCGGCCTACAAGCAAACAAAAAATGAAATCAATACGACCACTCATATTACAGCTGGGTCATGTTATAGGGAGATGCATTAAAATTGACAGTTGTTCAAATACGGTCAAAATTTGACAATTTCTCACCTTTTTTCCCGTTTCAAGCTCAGAACATAAATAATAACCATACCGATCCTGTTTTATAGCTGGACATAGGGAGGTGCACCAAGAAAAAAAGCCACATTTTTCTAAACAACTCGCCCAGGGCTGCTGAAAGCTGAAAATTACCTATCTCCAAGTTTGGGGCTTGTCGCCGTGAATCTTCACTTTGCGACTAAAGTATTCACAGAAAGTCCAAAATTTCTGAGTCTTTGAATGTGGTTGCCAGCGGCCTACAAGCAAACAAAAAATGAAATCAATACGACCACTCATATTACAGCTGGGTCATGTTATAGGGAGATGCATTAAAATTGACAGGTGGTCAAATACGGACAAAATTTGACAATTTCTCACCTTTCTTCCCGTTTCAAGCTCAGAACATAAATAATAACCATACTGATCCTGTTTTATAGCTGGACATAGGGAGGTGCACCAAGAAAAAAAGCCACATTTCTCTAAACAACTCGCCCAGGGCTGCTGAAAGCTGAAAATAACCTATCTCCAAGTTTGGGGCTTGTCGCCGTGAATCTTCACTTTGCGACTAAAGTATTCACAGCAGTGCCAAAATTTCTAGGTCATTGAATATGGGTGCCAGCGGCCTACAAGCAAACAAAAAATGAAATCAATGCGACCATTCACATTACAGCTGGGTCATGTTATAGGGAGATGCATTAAAATTGACAGGTGGTCAAATATGGTCAAAATTTGACAATTTCTCACCTTTCTTCCCGTTTCAAGTTCAGAACTTGAATAATGACCATCCTGATCCTGTTTTATAGCTGGACATAGGGAGGTGCACCAAGAAAAAAAGCCACATTTCTCTACACAACTCGCCCAGGGCTGCTGAAAGCTGAAAATAACCTATCTCCAAGTTTGGGGCTTGTCGCCGTGAATCTTCACTTTGCGACTAAAGTATTCACAGCAGTGCCAAAATTTCTAGGTCATTGAATGTTAGTGCCAGCGGCCTACAAGCAAACAAAAAATGAAATCAATACGACCACTCATATTACTGTAATAGTTTTACCTTGACACTTCTTGCTTGTCTTATGGTAACACCTTGTGTTCCTACTATTCTCACTCCTGCGGTTCTCACCTTTCTTTTGCTTTATAACCTCTGGTTTGAACATCATTTGACGAATTCTCCAATCAATCAAGTCTATACTGTTACACTGGTAGCTTGAGGATGGTTGAGATCATCGTTTGCCCTTTGACGTGCCTTGTGCTCCTGGCCGCTACTGCTCTGCTATACGCCGCTTTCCGTGAGATCCGCCGCGCTCGGGACAACGTGGCTGCTACAGTTGGACGACATCAATTACCTGCTACATCAAGCTCAAGTCCTCCGGATCTAGCCCCGTGTCGATCGCGTTCTCTCTCCCAGACAAGCCCGAGCGTCAAACGCGTTACCAGAGAACCGAATGTTTTCCATGGCAACCCTTCCGAGTTCAAAGAATGGGTATTTACGGTCGAGTTAGCCTTGAAGTGCTCACCTCAAGGTGACCCGGAGAGCCAAGTTAACTTTGCGGCTAGCGACCATCCTGATCCTGTTTTATAGCTGGACATAGGGAGGTGCACCAAGAAAAAAAGCCACATTTCTCTAAACAACTCGCCCAGGGCTGCTGAAAGCTGAAAATAACCTATCTCCAAGTTTGGGGCTTGTCGCCGTGAATCTTCACTTTGCGACTAAAGTATTCACAGCAGTGCCAAAATTTCTGAGTCATTGAATGTGGGTGCCAGCGGCCTACAAGCAAACAAAAAATGAAATCAATACGACCACTCATATTACAGCTGGGTCATGTTATAGGGAGATGCATTAAAATTGACAGGTGTTCAAATACGGTCAAAATTTGACAATTTCTCACCTTTCTTCCCGTTTCAAGCTCAGAACATAAATAATAACCATACCGATCCTGTTTTATAGCTGGACATAGGGAGGTGCACCAAGAAAAAAAGCCACATTTCTCTAAACAACTCGCCCAGGGCTGCTGAAAGCTGAAAATAACCTATCTCCAAGTTTGGGGCTTGTCGCCGTGAATCTTCACTTTGCGACTAAAGTATTCACAGCAGTGCCAAAATTTCTAAGTCATTGAATGTGGGTGCCAGCGGCCTACAAGCAAACAAAAAATGAAATCAATACGACCACTCATATTACAGCTGGGTCATGTTATAGGGAGATGCATTAAAATTGACAGGTGTTCAAATACGGTCAAAATTTGACAATTTCTCACCTTTCTTCCCGTTTCAAGCTCAGAACATAAATAATAACCATACTGATCCTGTTTTATAGCTGGACATAGGGAGGTGCACCAAGAAAAAAAGCCACATTTCTCTAAACAACTCGCCCAGGGCTGCTGAAAGCTGAAAATAACCTATCTCCAAGTTTGGGGCTTGTCGCCGTGAATCTTCACTTTGCGACTAAAGTATTCACAGCAGTGCCAAAATTTCTGAGTCATTGAATGTGGGTGCCAGCGGCCTACAAGCAAACAAAAAATGAAATCAATACGACCACTCATATTACAGCTGGGTCATGTTATAGGGAGATGCATTAAAATTGACAGGTGTTCAAATATGGTCAAAATTTGACAATTTCTCACCTTTCTTCCCGTTTCAAGCTAGGAACATAAATAATGACCATCCTGATCCTGTTTTATAGCTGGACATAGGGAGGTGCACCAAGAAAAAAAGCCACTTTTCTCTAAACAACTCGCCCAGGGCTGCTGAAAGCTGAAAATAACCTATCTCCAAGTTTGGGGCTTGTCGCCGTGAATCTTCACTTTGCGACTAAAGTATTCACAGCAGTGCCAAAATTTCTGAGTCATCGAATGTGGGTGCCAGCGGCCTACAAGCAAACAAAAAATGAAATCAATGCGACCATTCACATTACAGCTGGGTCATGTTATAGGGAGATGCATTAAAATTGACAGGTGGTCAAATATGGTCAAAATTTGACAATTTCTCACCTTTCTTCCCGTTTCAAGTTCAGAACTTGAATAATGACCATCCTGATCCTGTTTTATAGCTGGACATAGGGAGGTGCACCAAGAAAAAAAGCCACATTTCTCTAAACAACTCGCCCAGGGCTGCTGAAAGCTGAAAATAACCTATCTCCAAGTTTGGGGCTTGTCGCCGTGAATCTTCACTTTGCGACTACAGTATTCACAGCAGTGCCAAAATTTCTAAGTCATTGAATGTGGGTGCCAGCGGCCTACAAGCAAACAAAAAATGAAATCAATACGACCACTCATATTACAGCTGGGTCATGTTTATTTCTTGTGTACTTGCATACTGGTATTAGTTTAGTCCCACAACCTGCGATAAAATGATCCGCTGTAGCACCTACTCCACTTTTATGTTTATGTATCTATGTCATTCGGATCTTCCCAAGTTGTACAATGTACTGTTGAGATACCGAATTCAAATAAATCAATACCATACCATACCATACCATACCATAGGGAGATGCATTAAAATTGACAGTTGTTCAAATACGGTCAAAATTTGACAATTTCTCACCTTTCTTCCCGTTTCAAGCTCAGAACATAAATAATAGCCATACCGATCCTGTTTTATAGCTGGACATAGGGAGGTGCACCAAGAAAAAAAGCCACATTTCTCTAAACAACTCGCCCAGGGCTGCTGAAAGCTGAAAATAACCTATCTCCAAGTTTGGGGCTTGTCGCCGTGAATCTTCACTTTGCGACTAAAGTATTCACAGCAGTGCCAAAATTTCTAAGTCATTGAATGTGGGTGCCAGCGGCCTACAAGCAAACAAAAAATGAAATCAATACGACCACTCATATTACAGCTGGGTCATGTTATAGGGAGATGCATTAAAATTGACAGGTGGTCAAATATGGTCAAAATTTAACAATTTCTCACCTTTCTTCCCGTTTCAAGCTCAGAACATAAATAATAACCATACTGATCCTGTTTTATAGCTGGACATAGGGAGGTGCACCAAGAAAAAAAGCCACATTTCTCTAAACAACTCGCCCAGGGCTGCTGAAAGCTGAAAATAACCTATCTCCAAGTTTGGGGCTTGTCGCCGTGAATCTTCACTTTGCGACTAAAGTATTCACAGCAGTGCCAAAATTTCTGAGTCATTGAATGTGGGTGCCAGCGGCCTACAAGCAAACAAAAAATGAAATCAATACGACCACTCATATTACAGCTGGGTCATGTTATAGGGAGATGCATTAAAATTGACAGGTGTTCAAATATGGTCAAAATTTGACAATTTCTCACCTTTCTTCCCGTTTCAAGCTAGGAACATAAATAATGACCATCCTGATCCTGTTTTATAGCTGGACATAGGGAGGTGCACCAAGAAAAAAAGCCACATTTCTCTAAACAACTCGCCCAGGGCTGCTGAAAGCTGAAAATAACCTATCTCCAAGTTTGGGGCTTGTCGCCGTGAATCTTCACTTTGCGACTAAAGTATTCACAGCAGTGCCAAAATTTCTGAGTCATTGAATGTGGGTGCCAGCGGCCTACAAGCAAACAAAAAATGAAATCAATGCGACCATTCACATTACAGCTAGGTCATGTTATAGGGAGATGCATTAAAATTGACAGGTGGTCAAATATGGTCAAAATTTGACAATTTCTCACCTTTCTTCCCGTTTCAAGTTCAGAACTTGAATAATGACCATCCTGATCCTGTTTTATAGCTGGACATAGGGAGGTGCACCAAGAAAAAAAGCCACATTTCTCTAAACAACTCGCCCAGGGCTGCTGAAAGCTGAAAATAACCTATCTCCAAGTTTGGGGCTTGTCGCCGTGAATCTTCACTTTGCGACTACAGTATTCACAGCAGTGCCAAAATTTCTAAGTCATTGAATGTGGGTGCCAGCGGCCTACAAGCAAACAAAAAATGAAATCAATACGACCACTCATATTACAGCTGGGTCATGTTTATTTCTTGTGTACTTGCATACTGGTATTAGTTTAGTCCCACAACCTGCGATAAAATGATCCGCTGTAGCACCTACTCCACTTTTATGTTTATGTATCTATGTCATTCGGATCTTCCCAAGTTGTACAATGTACTGTTGAGATACCGAATTCAAATAAATCAATACCATACCATACCATACCATACCATAGGGAGATGCATTAAAATTGACAGTTGTTCAAATACGGTCAAAATTTGACAATTTCTCACCTTTCTTCCCGTTTCAAGCTCAGAACATAAATAATACCCATACCGATCCTGTTTTATAGCTGGACATAGGGAGGTGCACCAAGAAAAAAAGCCACATTTCTCTAAACAACTCGCCCAGGGCTGCTGAAAGCTGAAAATAACCTATCTCTAAGTTTGGGGCTTGTCGCCGTGAATCTTCACTTTGCGACTAAAGTATTCACAGCAGTGCCAAAATTTCTAAGTCATTGAATGTGGGTGCCAGCGGCCTACAAGCAAACAAAAAATGAAATCAATACGACCACTCATATTACAGCTGGGTCATGTTATAGGGAGATGCATTAAAATTGACAGGTGGTCAAATACGGTCAAAATTTGACAATTTCTCACCTTTCTTCCCGTTTCAAGCTCAGAACATAAATAATAACCATACTGATCCTGTTTTATAGCTGGACATAGGGAGGTGCACCAAGAAAAAAAGCCACATTTCTCTAAACAACTCGCCCAGGGCTGCTGAAAGCTGAAAATAACCTATCTCCAAGTTTGGGGCTTGTCGCCGTGAATCTTCACTTTGCGACTAAAGTATTCACAGCAGTGCCAAAATTTCTGAGTCATTGAATGTGGGTGCCAGCGGCCTACAAGCAAACAAAAAATGAAATCAATACGACCACTCATATTACAGCTGGGTCATGTTATAGGGAGATGCATTAAAATTGACAGGTGTTCAAATATGGTCAAAATTTGACAATTTCTCACCTTTCTTCCCGTTTCAAGTTCAGAACTTGAATAATGACCATCCTGATCCTGTTTTATAGCTGGACATAGGGAGGTGCACCAAGAAAAAAAGCCACATTTCTCTAAACAACTCGCCCAGGGCTGCTGAAAGCTGAAAATAACCTATCTCCAAGTTTGGGGCTTGTCGCCGTGAATCTTCACTTTGCGACTAAAGTATTCACAGCAGTGCCAAAATTTCTAAGTCATTGAATGTGGGTGCCAGCGGCCTACAAGCAAACAAAAAATGAAATCAATACGACCACTCATATTACAGCTGGGTCATGTTATAGGGAGATGCATTAAAATTGACAGGTGGTCAAATACGGTCAAAATTTGACAATTTCTCACCTTTCTTCCCGTTTCAAGCTCAGAAAATAAATAATAACCATACTGATCCTGTTTTATAGCTGGACATAGGGAGGTGCACCAAGAAAAAAAGCCACATTTCTCTGAACAACTCGCCCAGGGCTGCTGAAAGCTGAAAATAACCTATCTCCAAGTTTGGGGCTTGTCGCCGTGAATCTTCACTTTGCGACTAAAGTATTCACAGCAGTGCCAAAATTTCTAAGTCATTGAATGTGGGTGCCAGCGGCCTACAAGCAAACAAAAAATGAAATCAATACGACCACTCATATTACAGCTGGGTCATGTTATAGGGAGATGCATTAAAATTGACAGGTGGTCAAATACGGTCAAAATTTGACAATTTCTCACCTTTCTTCCCGTTTCAAGCTCAGAACATAAATAATAACCATACTGATCCTGTTTTATAGCTGGACATAGGGAGGTGCACCAAGAAAAAAAGCCACATTTCTCTAAACAACTCGCCCAGGGCTGCTGAAAGCTGAAAATAACCTATCTCCAAGTTTGGGGCTTGTCGCCGTGAATCTTCACTTTGCGACTAAAGTATTCACAGCAGTGCCAAAATTTCTGAGTCATTGAATGTGGGTGCCAGCGGCCTACAAGCAAACAAAAAATGAAATCAATACGACCACTCATATTACAGCTGGGTCATGTTATAGGGAGATGCATTAAAATTGACAGGTGTTCAAATATGGTCAAAATTTGACAATTTCTCACCTTTCTTCCCGTTTCAAGTTCAGAACTTGAATAATGACCATCCTGATCCTGTTTTATAGCTGGACATAGGGAGGTGCACCAAGAAAAAAAGCCACATTTCTCTAAACAACTCGCCCAGGGCTGCTGAAAGCTGAAAATAACCTATCTCCAAGTTTGGGGCTTGTCGCCGTGAATCTTCACTTTGCGACTAAAGTATTCACAGCAGTGCCAAAATTTCTGAGTCATTGAATGTGGGTGCCAGCGGCCTACAAGCAAACAAAAAATGAAATCAATGCGACCATTCACATTACAGCTAGGTCATGTTATAGGGAGATGCATTAAAATTGACAGGTGGTCAAATATGGTCAAAATTTGACAATTTCTCACCTTTCTTCCCGTTTCAAGTTCAGAACTTGAATAATGACCATCCTGATCCTGTTTTATAGCTGGACATAGGGAGGTGCACCAAGAAAAAAAGCCACATTTCTCTAAACAACTCGCCCAGGGCTGCTGAAAGCTGAAAATAACCTATCTCCAAGTTTGGGGCTTGTCGCCGTGAATCTTCATTTTGCGACTACAGTATTCACAGCAGTGCCAAAATTTCTAAGTCATTGAATGTGGGTGCCAGCGGCCTACAAGCAAACAAAAAATGAAATCAATACGACCACTCATATTACAGCTGGGTCATGTTTATTTCTTGTGTACTTGCATACTGGTATAAGTTTAGTCCCACAACCTGCGATAAAATGATCCGCTGTAGCACCTACTCCACTTTTATGTTTATGTATCTATGTCATTCGGATCTTCCCAAGTTGTACAATGTACTGTTGAGATACCGAATTCAAATAAATCAATACCATACCATACCATACCATACCATAGGGAGATGCATTAAAATTGACAGTTGTTCAAATACGGTCAAAATTTGACAATTTCTCACCTTTCTTCCCGTTTCAAGCTCAGAACATAAATAATAACCATACCGATCCTGTTTTATAGCTGGACATAGGGAGGTGCACCAAGAAAAAAAGCCACATTTCTCTAAACAACTCGCCCAGGGCTGCTGAAAGCTGAAAATAACCTATCTCCAAGTTTGGGGCTTGTCGCCGTGAATCTTCACTTTGCGACTAAAGTATTCACAGCAGTGCCAAAATTTCTAAGTCATTGAATGTGGGTGCCAGCGGCCTACAAGCAAACAAAAAATGAAATCAATACGACCACTCATATTACAGCTGGGTCATGTTATAGGGAGATGCATTAAAATTGACAGGTGGTCAAATACGGTCAAAATTTGACAATTTCTCACCTTTCTTCCCGTTTCAAGCTCAGAACATAAATAATAACCATACTGATCCTGTTTTATAGCTGGACATAGGGAGGTGCACCAAGAAAAAAAGCCACATTTCTCTAAACAACTCGCCCAGGGCTGCTGAAAGCTGAAAATAACCTATCTCCAAGTTTGGGGCTTGTCGCCGTGAATCTTCACTTTGCGACTAAAGTATTCACAGCAGTGCCAAAATTTCTGAGTCATTGAATGTGGGTGCCAGCGGCCTACAAGCAAACAAAAAATGAAATCAATACGACCACTCATATTACAGCTGGGTCATGTTATAGGGAGATGCATTAAAATTGACAGGTGTTCAAATATGGTCAAAATTTGACAATTTCTCACCTTTCTTCCCGTTTCAAGCTAGGAACATAAATAATGACCATCCTGATCCTGTTTTATAGCTGGACATAGGGAGGTGCACCAAGAAAAAAAGCCACTTTTCTCTAAACAACTCGCCCAGGGCTGCTGAAAGCTGAAAATAACCTATCTCCAAGTTTGGGGCTTGTCGCCGTGAATCTTCACTTTGCGACTAAAGTATTCACAGCAGTGCCAAAATTTCTGAGTCATTGAATGTGGGTGCCAGCGGCCTACAAGCAAACAAAAAATGAAATCAATGCGACCATTCACATTACAGCTGGGTCATGTTATAGGGAGATGCATTAAAATTGACAGGTGGTCAAATATGGTCAAAATTTGACAATTTCTCACCTTTCTTCCCGTTTCAAGTTCAGAACTTGAATAATGACCATCCTGATCCTGTTTTATAGCTGGACATAGGGAGGTGCACCAAGAAAAAAAGCCACATTTCTCTAAACAACTCGCCCAGGGCTGCTGAAAGCTGAAAATAACCTATCTCCAAGTTTGGGGCTTGTCGCCGTGAATCTTCACTTTGCGACTACAGTATTCACAGCAGTGCCAAAATTTCTAAGTCATTGAATGTGGGTGCCAGCGGCCTACAAGCAAACAAAAAATGAAATCAATACGACCACTCATATTACAGCTGGGTCATGTTTATTTCTTGTGTACTTGCATACTGGTATTAGTTTAGTCCCACAACCTGCGATAAAATGATCCGCTGTAGCACCTACTCCACTTTTATGTTTATGTATCTATGTCATTCGGATCTTCCCAAGTTGTACAATGTACTGTTGAGATACCGAATTCAAATAAATCAATACCATACCATACCATACCATACAATAGGGAGATGCATTAAAATTGACAGTTGTTCAAATACGGTCAAAATTTGACAATTTCTCACCTTTCTTCCCGTTTCAAGCTCAGAACATAAATAATAACCATACCGATCCTGTTTTATAGCTGGACATAGGGAGGTGCACCAAGAAAAAAAGCCACATTTCTCTAAACAACTCGCCCAGGGCTGCTGAAAGCTGAAAATAACCTATCTCCAAGTTTGGGGCTTGTCGCCGTGAATCTTCACTTTGCGACTAAAGTATTCACAGCAGTGCCAAAATTTCTGAGTCATTGAATGTGGGTGCCAGCGGCCTACAAGCAAACAAAAAATGAAATCAATACGACCACTCATATTACAGCTGGGTCATGTTATAGGGAGATGCATTAAAATTGACAGGTGGTCAAATACGGTCAAAATTTGACAATTTCTCACCTTTCTTCCCGTTTCAAGCTCAGAACATAAATAATAACCATACTGATCCTGTTTTATAGCTGGACATAGGGAGGTGCACCAAGAAAAAAAGCCACATTTCTCTAAACAACTCGCCCAGGGCTGCTGAAAGCTGAAAATAACCTATCTCCAAGTTTGGGGCTTGTCGCCGTGAATCTTCACTTTGCGACTAAAGTATTCACAGCAGTGCCAAAATTTCTGAGTCATTGAATGTGGGTGCCAGCGGCCTACAAGCAAACAAAAAATGAAATCAATACGACCACTCATATTACAGCTGGGTCATGTTATAGGGAGATGCATTAAAATTGACAGGTGTTCAAATATGGTCAAAATTTGACAATTTCTCACCTTTCTTCCCGTTTCAAGCTAGGAACATAAATAATGACCATCCTGATCCTGTTTTATAGCTGGACATAGGGAGGTGCACCAAGAAAAAAGCCACTTTTCTCTAAACAACTCGCCCAGGGCTGCTGAAAGCTGAAAATAACCTATCTCCAAGTTTGGGGCTTGTCGCCGTGAATCTTCACTTTGCGACTAAAGTATTCACAGCAGTGCCAAAATTTCTAGGTCATTGAATATGGGTGCCAGCGGCCTACAAGCAAACGAAAAATGAAATCAATGCGACCATTCACATTACAGCTGGGTCATGTTATAGGGAGATGCATTAAAATTGACAGGTTTTCAAATATGGTCAAAATTTGACAATTTCTCACCTTTCTTCCCGTTTCAAGTTCAGAACTTGAATAATGACCATCCTGATCCTGTTTTATAGCTGGACATAGGGAGGTGCACCAAGAAAAAAAGCCACATTTCTCTAAACAACTCGCCCAGGGCTGCTGAAAGCTGAAAATAACCTATCTCCAAGTTTGGGGCTTGTCGCCGTGAATCTTCACTTTGCGACTAAAGTATTCACAGCAGTGCCAAAATTTCTAAGTCATTGAATGTGGGTGCCAGCGGCCTACAAGCAAACAAAAAATGAAATCAATACGACCACTCATATTACAGCTGGGTCATGTTATAGGGAGATGCATTAAAATTGACAGATGGTCAAATACGGTCAAAATTTGACAATTTCTCACCTTTCTTCCCGTTTCAAGCTCAGAACATAAATAATAACCATACTGATCCTGTTTTATAGCTGGACATAGGGAGGTGCACCAAGAAAAAAAGCCACATTTCTCTAAACAACTCGCCCAGGGCTGCTGAAAGCTGAAAATAACCTATCTCCAAGTTTGGGGCTTGTCGCCGTGAATCTTCACTTTGCGACTAAAGTATTCACAGCAGTGCCAAAATTTCTGAGTCATTGAATGTGGGTGCCAGCGGCCTACAAGCAAACAAAAAATGAAATCAATACGACCACTCATATTACAGCTGGGTCATGTTATAGGGAGATGCATTAAAATTGACAGGTGTTCAAATATGGTCAACATTTGACAATTTCTCACCTTTCTTCCCGTTTCAAGCTAGGAACATAAATAATGACCATCCTGATCCTGTTTTATAGCTGGACATAGGGAGGTGCACCAAGAAAAAAGCCACTTTTCTCTAAACAACTCGCCCAGGGCTGCTGAAAGCTGAAAATAACCTATCTCCAAGTTTGGGGCTTGTCGCCGTGAATCTTCACTTTGCGACTAAAGTATTCACAGCAGTGCCAAAATTTCTAGGTCATTGAATATGGGTTCCAGCGGCCTACAAGCAAACAAAAAATGAAATCAATGCGACCATTCACATTACAGCTGGGTCATGTTATAGGGAGATGCATTAAAATTGACAGGTGGTCAAATATGGTCAAAATTTGACAATTTCTCACCTTTCTTCCCGTTTCAAGTTCAGAACTTGAATAATGACCATCCTGATCCTGTTTTATAGCTGGACATAGGGAGGTGCACCAAGAAAAAAAGCCACATTTCTCTAAACAACTCGCCCAGGGCTGCTGAAAGCTGAAAATAACCTATCTCCAAGTTTGGGGCTTGTCGCCGTGAATCTTCACTTTGCGACTAAAGTATTCACAGCAGTGCCAAAATTTCTAAGTCATTGAACGTGGGTGCCAGCGGCCTACAAGCAAACAAAAAATGAAATCAATACGACCACTCCTATTACAGCTGGGTCATGTTATAGGGAGATGCATTAAAATTGACAGGTGGTCAAATACGGTCAAACTTTGACAATTTCTCACCTTTCTTCCCGTTTCAAGCTCAGAACATAAATAATAACCATACTGATCCTGTTTTATAGCTGGACATAGGAAGGTGCACCAAGAAAAAAAGCCACATTTCTCTAAACAACTCGCCAAGGGCTGCTGAAAGCTGAAAATAACCTATCTCCAAGTTTGGGGCTTGTCGCCGTGAATCTTCACTTTGCGACTAAAGTATTCACAGCAGTGCCAAAATTTCTGAGTCATTGAATGTGGGTGCCAGCGGCCTACAAGCAAACAAAAATGAAATCAATACGACCACTCATATTACAGCTGGGTCATGTTATAGGGAGATGCATTAAAATTGACAGGTGTTCAAATATGGTCAAAATTTGACAATTTCTCACCTTTCTTCCCGTTTCAAGCTAGGAACATAAATAATGACCATCCTGATCCTGTTTTATAGCTGGACATAGGGAGGTGCACCAAGACAAAAGCCACTTTTCTCTAAACAACTCGCCCAGGGCTGCTGAAAGCTGAAAATAACCTATCTCCAAGTTTGGGGCTTGTCGCCGTGAATCTTCACTTTGCGACTAAAGTATTCACAGCAGTGCCAAAATTTCTAGGTCGTTGAATATGGGTGCCAGCGGCCTACAAGCAAACGAAAAATGAAATCAATGCGACCATTCACATTACAGCTGGGTCATGTTATAGGGAGATGCATTAAAATTGACAGGTGGTCAAATATGGTCAAAATTTGACAATTTCTCACCTTTCTTCCCGTTTCAAGTTCAGAACTTGAATAATGACCATCCTGATCCTGTTTTATAGCTGGACATAGGGAGGTGCACCAAGAAAAAAAGCCACATTTCTCTAAACAACTCGCCCAGGGCTGCTGAAAGCTGAAAATAACCTATCTCCAAGTTTGGGGCTTGTCGCCGTGAATCTTCACTTTGCGACTAAAGTATTCACAGCAGTGCCAAAATTTCTAAGTCATTGAATGTGGGTGCCAGCGGCCTACAAGCAAACAAAAAATGAAATCAATACGACCACTCATATTACAGCTGGGTCATGTTATAGGGAGATGCATTAAAATTGACAGGTGGTCAAATACGGTCAAAATTTGACAATTTCTCACCTTTCTTCCCGTTTCAAGCTCAGAACATAAATAATAACCATACTGATCCTGTTTTATAGCTGGACATAGGGAGGTGCACCAAGAAAAAAAGCCACATTTCTCTAAACAACTCGCCCAGGGCTGCTGAAAGCTGAAAATAACCTATCTCCAAGTTTGGGGCTTGTCGCCGTGAATCTTCACTTTGCGACTAAAGTATTCACAGCAGTGCCAAAATTTCTGAGTCATTGAATGTGGGTGCCAGCGGCCTACAAGCAAACAAAAAATGAAATCAATACGACCACTCATATTACAGCTGGGTCATGTTATAGGGAGATGCATTAAAATTGACAGGTGGTCAAATACGGTCAAAATTTGACAATTTCTCACCTTTCTTCCCGTTTCAAGCTCAGAACATACATGTAAATAATAACCATACTGATCCTGTTTTATAGCTGGACATAGGGAGGTGCACCAAGAAAAAAAGCCACATTTCTCTAAACAACTCGCCCAGGGCTGCTGAAAGCTGAAAATAACCTATCTCCAAGTTTGGGGCTTGTCGCCGTGAATCTTCACTTTGCGACTAAAGTATTCACAGCAGTGCCAAAATTTCTGAGTCATTTAATGTGGGTGCCAGCGGCCTACAAGCAAACAAAAAATGAAATCAATACGACCACTCATATTACAGCTGGGTCATGTTATAGGGAGATGCATTAAAATTGACAGGTGTTCAAATATGGTCAAAATTTGACAATTTCTCACCTTTCTTCCCGTTTCAAGTTCAGAACTTGAATAATGACCATCCTGATCCTGTTTTATAGCTGGACATAGGGAGGTGCACCAAGAAAAAAAGCCACATTTCTCTAAACAACTCGCCCAGGGCTGCTGAAAGCTGAAAATAACCTATCTCCAAGTTTGGGGCTTGTCGCCGTGAATCTTCACTTTGCGACTAAAGTATTCACAGCAGTGCCAAAATTTCTCGGTCATTGAATGTGGGTGCCAGCGGCCTACAAGCAAACAAAAAATGAAATCAATACGACCACTCATATTACAGCTGGGTCATGTTATAGGGAGATGCATTAAAATTGACAGGTGTTCAAATATGGTCAAAATTTGACAATTTCTCACCTTTCTTCCCGTTTCAAGCTCAGAACATAAATAATAACCATACTGATCCTGTTTTATAGCTGGACATAGGGAGGTGCACCAAGAAAAAAAGCCACATTTCTCTAAACAACTCGCCCAGGGCTGCTGAAAGCTGAAAATTACCTATCTCCAAGTTTGGGGCTTGTCGCCGTGAATCTTCACTTTGCGACTAAAGTATTCACAGCAGTGCCAAAATTTCTAAGTCATTGAATGTGGGTGCCAGCGGCCTACAAGCAAACAGAAAATGAAATCAATACGACCACTCATATTACAGCTGGGTCATGTTATAGGGAGATGCATTAAAATTGACAGGTGGTCAAATACGGTCAAAATTTGACAATTTCTCACCTTTCTTCCCGTTTCAAGCTCAGAACATAAATAATAACCATACTGATCCTGTTTTATAGCTGGACATAGGGAGGTGCACCAAGAAAAAAAGCCACATTTCTCTAAACAACTCGCCCAGGGCTGCTGAAAGCTGAAAATAACCTATCTCCAAGTTTGGGGCTTGTCGCCGTGAATCTTCACTTTGCGACTAAAGTATTCACAGCAGTGCCAAAATTTCTGAGTCATTGAATGTGGGTGCCAGCGGCCTACAAGCAAACAAAAAATGAAATCAATACGACTACTCATATTACAGCTGGGTCATGTTATAGGGAGATGCATTAAAATTGACAGGTGTTCAAATATGGTCAAAATTTGACAATTTCTCACCTTTCTTCCCGTTTCAAGCTAGGAACATAAATAATGACCATCCTGATCCTGTTTTATAGCTGGACATAGGGAGGTGCACCAAGAAAAAAAGCCACTTTTCTCTAAACAACTCGCCCAGGGCTGCTGAAAGCTGAAAATAACCTATCTCCAAGTTTGGGGCTTGTCGCCGTGAATCTTCACTTTGCGACTAAAGTATTCACAGCAGTGCCAAAACTTCTCAGTCATTAAATGTGGGTGCCAGCGACCTACAAGCAAACAAAAAATGAAATCAATGTGACCATTCACATTACAGCTGGGTCATGTTATAGGGAGATGCATTAAAATTGACAGGTGGTCAAATATGGTCAAAATTTGACAATTTCTCACCTTTCTTCCCGTTTCAAGTTCAGAACTTGAATAATGACCATCCTGATCCTGTTTTATAGCTGGACATAGGGAGGTGCACCAAGAAAAAAAGCCACATTTCTCTAAACAACTCGCCCAGGGCTGCTGAAAGCTGAAAATAACCTATCTCCAAGTTTGGGGCTTGTCGCCGTGAATCTTCACTTTGCGACTACAGTATTCACAGCAGTGCCAAAATTTCTAAGTCATTGAATGTGGGTGCCAGCGGCCTACAAGCAAACAAAAAATGAAATCAATACGACCACTCATATTACAGCTGGGTCATGTTTATTTCTTGTGTACTTGCATACTGGTATTAGTTTAGTCCCACAACCTGCGATAAAATGATCCGCTGTAGCACCTACTCCACTTTTATGTTTATGTATCTATGTCATTCGGATCTTCCCAAGTTGTACAATGTACTGTTGAGATACCGAATTCAAATAAATCAATACCATACCATACCATACCATACCATAGGGAGATGCATTAAAATTGACAGTTGTTCAAATACGGTCAAAATTTGACAATTTCTCACCTTTCTTCCCGTTTCAAGCTCAGAACATAAATAATAACCATACCGATCCTGTTTTATAGCTGGACATAGGGAGGTGCACCAAGAAAAAAAGCCACATTTCTCTAAACAACTCGCCCAGGGCTGCTGAAAGCTGAAAATAACCTATCTCCAAGTTTGGGGCTTGTCGCCGTGAATCTTCACTTTGCGACTAAAGTATTCACAGCAGTGCCAAAATTTCTGAGTCATTGAATGTGGGTGCCAGCGGCCTACAAGCAAACAAAAAATGAAATCAATACGACCACTCATATTACAGCTGGGTCATGTTATAGGGAGATGCATTAAAATTGACAGGTGTTCAAATATGGTCAAAATTTGACAATTTCTCACCTTTCTTCCCGTTTCAAGCTAGGAACATAAATAATGACCATCCTGATCCTGTTTTATAGCTGGACATAGGGAGGTGCACCAAGAAAAAAAGCCACTTTTCTCTAAACAACTCGCCCAGGGCTGCTGAAAGCTGAAAATAACCTATCTCCAAGTTTGGGGCTTGTCGCCGTGAATCTTCACTTTGCGACTAAAGTATTCACAGCAGTGCCAAAATTTCTGAGTCATTGAATGTGGGTGCCAGCGGCCTACAAGCAAACAAAAAATGAAATCAATGCGACCATTCACATTACAGCTAGGTCATGTTATAGGGAGATGCATTAAAATTGACAGGTGGTCAAATATGGTCAAAATTTGACAATTTCTCACCTTTCTTCCCGTTTCAAGTTCAGAACTTGAATAATGACCATCCTGATCCTGTTTTATAGCTGGACATAGGGAGGTGCACCAAGAAAAAAAGCCACATTTCTCTAAACAACTCGCCCAGGGCTGCTGAAAGCTGAAAATAACCTATCTCCAAGTTTGGGGCTTGTCGCCGTGAATCTTCACTTTGCGACTACAGTATTCACAGCAGTGCCAAAATTTCTAAGTCATTGAATGTGGGTGCCAGCGGCCTACAAGCAAACAAAAAATGAAATCAATACGACCACTCATATTACAGCTGGGTCATGTTTATTTCTTGTGTACTGGCATACTGGTATTAGTTTAGTCCCACAACCTGCGATAAAATGATCCGCTGTAGCACCTACTCCACTTTTATGTTTATGTATCTATGTCATTCGGATCTTCCCAAGTTGTACATTGTACTGTTGAGATACCGAATTCAAATAAATCAATACCATACCATACCATACCATACCATAGGGAGATGCATTAAAATTGACAGTTGTTCAAATACGGTCAAAATTTGACAATTTCTCACCTTTCTTCCCGTTTCAAGCTCAGAACATAAATAATAACCATACCGATCCTGTTTTATAGCTGGACATAGGGAGGTGCACCAAGAAAAAAAGCCACATTTCTCTAAACAACTCGCCCAGGGCTGCTGAAAGCTGAAAATAACCTATCTCTAAGTTTGGGGCTTGTCGCCGTGAATCTTCACTTTGCGACTAAAGTATTCACAGCAGTGCCAAAATTTCTAAGTCATTGAATGTGGGTGCCAGCGGCCTACAAGCAAACAAAAAATGAAATCAATACGACCACTCATATTACAGCTGGGTCATGTTATAGGGAGATGCATTAAAATTGACAGGTGGTCAAATATGGTCAAAATTTGACAATTTCTCACCTTTCTTCCCGTTTCAAGCTCAGAACATAAATAATAACCATACTGATCCTGTTTTATAGCTGGACATAGGGAGGTGCACCAAGAAAAAAAGCCACATTTCTCTAAACAACTCGCCCAGGGCTGCTGAAAGCTGAAAATAACCTATCTCCAAGTTTGGGGCTTGTCGCCGTGAATCTTCACTTTGCGACTAAAGTATTCACAGCAGTGCCAAAATTTCTGAGTCATTGAATGTGGGTGCCAGCGGCCTACAAGCAAACAAAAAATGAAATCAATACGACCACTCATATTACAGCTGGGTCATGTTATAGGGAGATGCATTAAAATTGACAGGTGTTCAAATATGGTCAAAATTTGACAATTTCTCACCTTTCTTCCCGTTTCAAGCTAGGAACATAAATAATGACCATCCTGATCCTGTTTTATAGCTGGACATAGGGAGGTGCACCAAGAAAAAAAGCCACTTTTCTCTAAACAACTCGCCCAGGGCTGCTGAAAGCTGAAAATAACCTATCTCCAAGTTTGGGGCTTGTCGCCGTGAATCTTCACTTTGCGACTAAAGTATTCACAGCAGTGCCAAAATTTCTGAGTCATTGAATGTGATTGCCAGCGGCCTACAAGCAAACAAAAAATGAAATCAATGCGACCATTCACATTACAGCTGGGTCATGTTATAGGGAGATGCATTAAAATTGACAGGTGGTCAAATATGGTCAAAATTTGACAATTTCTCACCTTTCTTCCCGTTTCAAGTTCAGAACTTGAATAATGACCATCCTTATCCTGTTTTATAGCTGGACATAGGGAGGTGCACCAAGAAAAAAAGCCACATTTCTCTAAACAACTCGCCCAGGGCTGCTGAAAGCTGAAAATAACCTATCTCCAAGTTTGGGGCTTGTCGCCGTGAATCTTCACTTTGCGACTACAGTATTCACAGCAGTGCCAAAATTTCTAAGTCATTGAATGTGGGTGCCAGCGACCTACAAGCAAACAAAAAATGAAATCAATACGACCACTCATATTACAGCTGGGTCATGTTATAGGGAGATGCATTAAAATTGACAGGTGGTCAAATACGGTCAAAATTTGACAATTTCTCACCTTTCTTCCCGTTTCAAGCTCAGAACATAAATAATAACCATACTGATCCTGTTTTATAGCTGGACATAGGGAGGTGCACCAAGAAAAAAAGCCACATTTCTCTAAACAACTCGCCCAGGGCTGCTGAAAGCTGAAAATAACCTATCTCCAAGTTTGGGGCTTGTCGCCGTGAATCTTCACTTTGCGACTAAAGTATTCACAGCAGTGCCAAAATTTCTGAGTCATTGAATGTGGGTGCCAGCGGCCTACAAGCAAACAAAAAATGAAATCAATACGACCACTCATATTACAGCTGGGTCATGTTATAGGGAGATGCATTAAAATTGACAGGTGGTCAAATACGGTCAAAATTTGACAATTTCACACCTTTCTTCCCGTTTCAAGCTCAGAACATAAATAATAACCATACTGATCCTGTTTTATAGCTGGACATAGGGAGGTGCACCAAGAAAAAAAGCCACATTTCTCTGAACAACTCGCCCAGGGCTGCTGAAAGCTGAAAATAACCTATCTCCAAGTTTGGGGCTTGTCGCCGTGAATCTTCACTTTGCGACTAAAGTATTCACAGCAGTGCCAAAATTTCTGAGTCATTGAATGTGGGTGCCAGCGGCCTACAAGCAAACAAAAAATGAAATCAATACGACCACTCATATTACAGCTGGGTCATGTTATAGGGAGATGCATTAAAATTGACAGGTGTTCAAATATGGTCAAAATTTGACAATTTCTCACCTTTCTTCCCGTTTCAAGTTCAGAACTTGAATAATGACCATCCTGATCCTGTTTTATAGCTGGACATAGGGAGGTGCACCAAGAAAAAAAGCCACATTTCTCTAAACAACTCGCCCAGGGCTGCTGAAAGCTGAAAATAACCTATCTCCAAGTTTGGGGCTTGTCGCCGTGAATCTTCACTTTGCGACTAAAGTATTCACAGCAGTGCCAAAATTTCTGAGTCATTGAATGTGGGTGCCAGCGGCCTACAAGCAAACAAAAAATGAAATCAATGCGACCATTCACATTACAGCTAGGTCATGTTATAGGGAGATGCATTAAAATTGACAGGTGGTCAAATATGGTCAAAATTTGACAATTTCTCACCTTTCTTCCCGTTTCAAGTTCAGAACTTGAATAATGACCATCCTGATCCTGTTTTATAGCTGGACATAGGGAGGTGCACCAAGAAAAAAAGCCACATTTCTCTAAACAACTCGCCCAGGGCTGCTGAAAGCTGAAAATAACCTATCTCCAAGTTTGGGGCTTGTCGCCGTGAATCTTCATTTTGCGACTACAGTATTCACAGCAGTGCCAAAATTTCTAAGTCATTGAATGTGGGTGCCAGCGGCCTACAAGCAAACAAAAAATGAAATCAATACGACCACTCATATTACAGCTGGGTCATGTTTATTTCTTGTGTACTTGCATACTGGTATAAGTTTAGTCCCACAACCTGCGATAAAATGATCCGCTGTAGCACCTACTCCACTTTTATGTTTATGTATCTATGTCATTCGGATCTTCCCAAGTTGTACAATGTACTGTTGAGATACCGAATTCAAATAAATCAATACCATACCATACCATACCATACCATAGGGAGATGCATTAAAATTGACAGTTGTTCAAATACGGTCAAAATTTGACAATTTCTCACCTTTCTTCCCGTTTCAAGCTCAGAACATAAATAATAACCATACCGATCCTGTTTTATAGCTGGACATAGGGAGGTGCACCAAGAAAAAAAGCCACATTTCTCTAAACAACTCGCCCAGGGCTGCTGAAAGCTGAAAATAACCTATCTCCAAGTTTGGGGCTTGTCGCCGTGAATCTTCACTTTGCGACTAAAGTATTCACAGCAGTGCCAAAATTTCTAAGTCATTGAATGTGGGTGCCAGCGGCCTACATGCAAACAAAAAATGAAATCAATACGACCACTCATATTACAGCTGGGTCATGTTATAGGGAGATGCATTAAAATTGACAGGTGGTCAAATACGGTCAAAATTTGACAATTTTTCACCTTTCTTCCCGTTTCAAGCTCAGAACATAAATAATAACCATACTGATCCTGTTTTATAGCTGGACATAGGGAGGTGCACCAAGAAAAAAAGCCACATTTCTCTAAACAACTCGCCCAGGGCTGCTGAAAGCTGAAAATAACCTATCTCCAAGTTTGGGGCTTGTCGCCGTGAATCTTCACTTTGCGACTAAAGTATTCACAGCAGTGCCAAAATTTCTGAGTCATTGAATGTGGGTGCCAGCGGCCTACAAGCAAACAAAAAATGAAATCAATACGACCACTCATATTACAGCTGGGTCATGTTATAGGGAGATGCATTAAAATTGACAGGTGTTCAAATATGGTCAAAATTTGACAATTTCTCACCTTTCTTCCCGTTTCAAGCTAGGAACATAAATAATGACCATCCTGATCCTGTTTTATAGCTGGACATAGGGAGGTGCACCAAGAAAAAAAGCCACTTTTCTCTAAACAACTCGCCCAGGGCTGCTGAAAGCTGAAAATAACCTATCTCCAAGTTTGGGGCTTGTCGCCGTGAATCTTCACTTTGCGACTAAAGTATTCACAGCAGTGCCAAAATTTCTGAGTCATTGAATGTGGGTGCCAGCGGCCTACAAGCAAACAAAAAATGAAATCAATGCGACCATTCACATTACAGCTGGGTCATGTTATAGGGAGATGCATTAAAATTGACAGGTGGTCAAATATGGTCAAAATTTGACAATTTCTCACCTTTCTTCCCGTTTCAAGTTCAGAACTTGAATAATGACCATCCTGATCCTGTTTTATAGCTGGACATAGGGAGGTGCACCAAGAAAAAAAGCCACATTTCTCTAAACAACTCGCCCAGGGCTGCTGAAAGCTGAAAATAACCTATCTCCAAGTTTGGGGCTTGTCGCCGTGAATCTTCACTTTGCGACTACAGTATTCACAGCAGTGCCAAAATTTCTAAGTCATTGAATGTGGGTGCCAGCGGCCTACAAGCAAACAAAAAATGAAATCAATACGACCACTCATATTACAGCTGGGTCATGTTTATTTCTTGTGTACTTGCATACTGGTATTAGTTTAGTCCCACAACCTGCGATAAAATGATCCGCTGTAGCACCTACTCCACTTTTATGTTTATGTATCTATGTCATTCGGATCTTCCCAAGTTGTACAATGTACTGTTGAGATACCGAATTCAAATAAATCAATACCATACCATACCATACCATACAATAGGGAGATGCATTAAAATTGACAGTTGTTCAAATACGGTCAAAATTTGACAATTTCTCACCTTTCTTCCCGTTTCAAGCTCAGAACATAAATAATAACCATACCGATCCTGTTTTATAGCTGGACATAGGGAGGTGCACCAAGAAAAAAAGCCACATTTCTCTAAACAACTCGCCCAGGGCTGCTGAAAGCTGAAAATAACCTATCTCCAAGTTTGGGGCTTGTCGCCGTGAATCTTCACTTTGCGACTAAAGTATTCACAGCAGTGCCAAAATTTCTGAGTCATTGAATGTGGGTGCCAGCGGCCTACAAGCAAACAAAAAATGAAATCAATACGACCACTCATATTACAGCTGGGTCATGTTATAGGGAGATGCATTAAAATTGACAGGTGTTCAAATATGGTCAAAATTTGACAATTTCTCACCTTTCTTCCCGTTTCAAGCTAGGAACATAAATAATGACCATCCTGATCCTGTTTTATAGCTGGACATAGGGAGGTGCACCAAGAAAAAAGCCACTTTTCTCTAAACAACTCGCCCAGGGCTGCTGAAAGCTGAAAATAACCTATCTCCAAGTTTGGGGCTTGTCGCCGTGAATCTTCACTTTGCGACTAAAGTATTCACAGCAGTGCCAAAATTTCTAGGTCATTGAATATGGGTGCCAGCGGCCTACAAGCAAACGAAAAATGAAATCAATGCGACCATTCACATTACAGCTGGGTCATGTTATAGGGAGATGCATTAAAATTGACAGGTGTTCAAATATGGTCAAAATTTGACAATTTCTCACCTTTCTTCCCGTTTCAAGTTCAGAACTTGAATAATGACCATCCTGATCCTGTTTTATAGCTGGACATAGGGAGGTGCACCAAGAAAAAAAGCCACATTTCTCTAAACAACTCGCCCAGGGCTGCTGAAAGCTGAAAATAACCTATCTCCAAGTTTGGGGCTTGTCGCCGTGAATCTTCACTTTGCGACTAAAGTATTCACAGCAGTGCCAAAATTTCTAAGTCATTGAATGTGGGTGCCAGCGGCCTACAAGCAAACAAAAAATGAAATCAATACGACCACTCATATTACAGCTGGGTCATGTTATAGGGAGATGCATTAAAATTGACAGATGGTCAAATACGGTCAAAATTTGACAATTTCTCACCTTTCTTCCCGTTTCAAGCTCAGAACATAAATAATAACCATACTGATCCTGTTTTATAGCTGGACATAGGGAGGTGCACCAAGAAAAAAAGCCACATTTCTCTAAACAACTCGCCCAGGGCTGCTGAAAGCTGAAAATAACCTATCTCCAAGTTTGGGGCTTGTCGCCGTGAATCTTCACTTTGCGACTAAAGTATTCACAGCAGTGCCAAAATTTCTGAGTCATTGAATGTGGGTGCCAGCGGCCTACAAGCAAACAAAAAATGAAATCAATACGACCACTCATATTACAGCTGGGTCATGTTATAGGGAGATGCATTAAAATTGACAGGTGTTCAAATATGGTCAAAATTTGACAATTTCTCACCTTTCTTCCCGTTTCAAGCTAGGAACATAAATAATGACCATCCTGATCCTGTTTTATAGCTGGACATAGGGAGGTGCACCAAGAAAAAAGCCACTTTTCTCTAAACAACTCGCCCAGGGCTGCTGAAAGCTGAAAATAACCTATCTCCAAGTTTGGGGCTTGTCGCCGTGAATCTTCACTTTGCGACTAAAGTATTCACAGCAGTGCCAAAATTTCTAGGTCATTGAATATGGGTGCCAGCGGCCTACAAGCAAACAAAAAATGAAATCAATGCGACCATTCACATTACAGCTGGGTCATGTTATAGGGAGATGCATTAAAATTGACAGGTGGTCAAATATGGTCAAAATTTGACAATTTCTCACCTTTCTTCCCGTTTCAAGTTCAGAACTTGAATAATGACCATCCTGATCCTGTTTTATAGCTGGACATAGGGAGGTGCACCAAGAAAAAAAGCCACATTTCTCTAAACAACTCGCCCAGGGCTGCTGAAAGCTGAAAATAACCTATCTCCAAGTTTGGGGCTTGTCGCCGTGAATCTTCACTTTGCGACTAAAGTATTCACAGCAGTGCCAAAATTTCTAAGTCATTGAATGTGGGTGCCAGCGGCCTACAAGCAAACAAAAAATGAAATCAATACGACCACTCCTATTACAGCTGGGTCATGTTATAGGGAGATGCATTAAAATTGACAGGTGGTCAAATACGGTCAAACTTTGACAATTTCTAACCTTTCTTCCCGTTTCAAGCTCAGAACATAAATAATAACCATACTGATCCTGTTTTATAGCTGGACATAGGAAGGTGCACCAAGAAAAAAAGCCACATTTCTCTAAACAACTCGCCAAGGGCTGCTGAAAGCTGAAAATAACCTATCTCCAAGTTTGGGGCTTGTCGCCGTGAATCTTCACTTTGCGACTAAAGTATTCACAGCAGTGCCAAAATTTCTGAGTCATTGAATGTGGGTGCCAGCGGCCTACAAGCAAACAAAAAATGAAATCAATACGACCACTCATATTACAGCTGGGTCATGTTATAGGGAGATGCATTAAAATTGACAGGTGTTCAAATATGGTCAAAATTTGACAATTTCTCACCTTTCTTCCCGTTTCAAGCTAGGAACATAAATAATGACCATCCTGATCCTGTTTTATAGCTGGACATAGGGAGGTGCACCAAGACAAAAGCCACTTTTCTCTAAACAACTCGCCCAGGGCTGCTGAAAGCTGAAAATAACCTATCTCCAAGTTTGGGGCTTGTCGCCGTGAATCTTCACTTTGCGACTAAAGTATTCACAGCAGTGCCAAAATTTCTAGGTCGTTGAATATGGGTGCCAGCGGCCTACAAGCAAACGAAAAATGAAATCAATGCGACCATTCACATTACAGCTGGGTCATGTTATAGGGAGATGCATTAAAATTGACAGGTGGTCAAATATGGTCAAAATTTGACAATTTCTCACCTTTCTTCCCGTTTCAAGTTCAGAACTTGAATAATGACCATCCTGATCCTGTTTTATAGCTGGACATAGGGAGGTGCACCAAGAAAAAAAGCCACATTTCTCTAAACAACTCGCCCAGGGCTGCTGAAAGCTGAAAATAACCTATCTCCAAGTTTGGGGCTTGTCGCCGTGAATCTTCACTTTGCGACTAAAGTATTCACAGCAGTGCCAAAATTTCTAAGTCATTGAATGTGGGTGCCAGCGGCCTACAAGCAAACAAAAAATGAAATCAATACGACCACTCATATTACAGCTGGGTCATGTTATAGGGAGATGCATTAAAATTGACAGGTGGTCAAATACGGTCAAAATTTGACAATTTCTCACCTTTCTTCCCGTTTCAAGCTCAGAACATAAATAATAACCATACTGATCCTGTTTTATAGCTGGACATAGGGAGGTGCACCAAGAAAAAAAGCCACATTTCTCTAAACAACTCGCCCAGGGCTGCTGAAAGCTGAAAATAACCTATCTCCAAGTTTGGGGCTTGTCGCCGTGAATCTTCACTTTGCGACTAAAGTATTCACAGCAGTGCCAAAATTTCTGAGTCATTGAATGTGGGTGCCAGCGGCCTACAAGCAAACAAAAAATGAAATCAATACGACCACTCATATTACAGCTGGGTCATGTTATAGGGAGATGCATTAAAATTGACAGGTGGTCAAATACGGTCAAAATTTGACAATTTCTCACCTTTCTTCCCGTTTCAAGCTCAGAACATAAATAATAACCATACTGATCCTGTTTTATAGCTGGACATAGGGAGGTGCACCAAGAAAAAAAGCCACATTTCTCTAAACAACTCGCCCAGGGCTGCTGAAAGCTGAAAATAACCTATCTCCAAGTTTGGGGCTTGTCGCCGTGAATCTTCACTTTGCGACTAAAGTATTCACAGCAGTGCCAAAATTTCTGAGTCATTTAATGTGGGTGCCAGCGGCCTACAAGCAAACAAAAAATGAAATCAATACGACCACTCATATTACAGCTGGGTCATGTTATAGGGAGATGCATTAAAATTGACAGGTGTTCAAATATGGTCAAAAATTGACAATTTCTCACCTTTCTTCCCGTTTCAAGTTCAGAACTTGAATAATGACCATCCTGATCCTGTTTTATAGCTGGACATAGGGAGGTGCACCAAGAAAAAAAGCCACATTTCTCTAAACAACTCGCCCAGGGCTGCTGAAAGCTGAAAATAACCTATCTCCAAGTTTGGGGCTTGTCGCCGTGAATCTTCACTTTGCGACTAAAGTATTCACAGCAGTGCCAAAATTTCTCGGTCATTGAATGTGGGTGCCAGCGGCCTACAAGCAAACAAAAAATGAAATCAATACGACCACTCATATTACAGCTGGGTCATGTTATAGGGAGATGCATTAAAATTGACAGGTGTTCAAATATGGTCAAAATTTGACAATTTCTCACCTTTCTTCCCGTTTCAAGCTCAGAACATAAATAATAACCATACTGATCCTGTTTTATAGCTGGACATAGGGAGGTGCACCAAGAAAAAAAGCCACATTTCTCTAAACAACTCGCCCAGGGCTGCTGAAAGCTGAAAATAACCTATCTCCAAGTTTGGGGCTTGTCGCCGTGAATCTTCACTTTGCGACTAAAGTATTCACAGCAGTGCCAAAATTTCTGAGTCATTGAATGTGGGTGCCAGCGGCCTACAAGCAAACAAAAAATGAAATCAATACGACCACTCATATTACAGCTGGGTCATGTTATAGGGAGATGCATTAAAATTGACAGGTGTTCAAATATGGTCAAAATTTGACAATTTCTCACCTATCTTCCCGTTTCAAGCTAGGAACATAAATAATGACCATCCTGATCCTGTTTTATAGCTGGACATAGGGAGGTGCACCAAGAAAAAAAGCCACTTTTCTCTAAACAACTCGCCCAGGGCTGCTGAAAGCTGAAAATAACCTATCTCCAAGTTTGGGGCTTGTCGCCGTGAATCTTCACTTTGCGACTAAAGTATTCACAGCAGTGCCAAAATTTCTAAGTCATTGAATGTGGGTGCCAGCGGCCTACAAGCAAACAGAAAATGAAATCAATACGACCACTCATATTACAGCTGGGTCATGTTATAGGGAGATGCATTAAAATTGACAGGTGGTCAAATACGGTCAAAATTTGACAATTTCTCACCTTTCTTCCCGTTTCAAGCTCAGAACATAAATAATAACCATACTGATCCTGTTTTATAGCTGGACATAGGGAGGTGCACCAAGAAAAAAAGCCACATTTCTCTAAACAACTCGCCCAGGGCTGCTGAAAGCTGAAAATAACCTATCTCCAAGTTTGGGGCTTGTCGCCGTGAATCTTCACTTTGCGACTAAAGTATTCACAGCAGTGCCAAAATTTCTGAGTCATTGAATGTGGGTGCCAGCGGCCTACAAGCAAACAAAAAATGAAATCAATACGACTACTCATATTACAGCTGGGTCATGTTATAGGGAGATGCATTAAAATTGACAGGTGTTCAAATATGGTCAAAATTTGACAATTTCTCACCTTTCTTCCCGTTTCAAGCTAGGAACATAAATAATGACCATCCTGATCCTGTTTTATAGCTGGACATAGGGAGGTGCACCAAGAAAAAAAGCCACTTTTCTCTAAACAACTCGCCCAGGGCTGCTGAAAGCTGAAAATAACCTATCTCCAAGTTTGGGGCTTGTCGCCGTGAATCTTCACTTTGCGACTAAAGTATTCACAGCAGTGCCAAAACTTCTCAGTCATTAAATGTGGGTGCCAGCGACCTACAAGCAAACAAAAAATGAAATCAATGTGACCATTCACATTACAGCTGGGTCATGTTATAGGGAGATGCATTAAAATTGACAGGTGGTCAAATATGGTCAAAATTTGACAATTTCTCACCTTTCTTTCCGTTTCAAGCTCAGAACTTGAATAATGACCATCCTGATCCTGTTTTATAGCTGGACATAGGGAGGTGCACCAAGAAAAAAAGCCACATTTCTCTAAACAACTCGCCCAGGGCTGCTGAAAGCTGAAAATAACCTATCTCCAAGTTTGGGGCTTGTCGCCGTGAATCTTCACTTTGCGACTAAAGTATTCACAGCAGTGCCAAAATTTCTAAGTCATTGCATGTGGGTGCCAGCGGCCTACAAGCAAACAGAAAATGAAATCAATACGACCACTCATATTACAGCTGGGTCATGTTATAGGGAGATGCATTAAAATTGACAGGTGTTCAAATACGGTCAAAATTTGACAATTTCTCACCTTTCTTCCCGTTTCAAGCTCAGAACATAAATAATAACCATACTGATCCTGTTTTATAGCTGGACATAGGGAGGTGCACCAAGAAAAAAAGCCACATTTCTCTAAACAACTCGCCCAGGGCTGCTGAAAGCTGAAAATAACCTATCTCCAAGTTTGGGGCTTGTCGCCGTGAATCTTCACTTTGCGACTAAAGTATTCACAGCAGTGCCAAAATTTCTGAGTCATTGAATGTGGGTGCCAGCGGCCTACAAGCAGACACAAAATGAAATCAATACGACCATTCACATTACAGCTGGGTAATGTTATAGGGAGATGCATTAAAATTGACAGGTGGTCAAATATGGTCAAAATTTGACAATTTCTCACCTTTCTTCCCGTTTCAAGTTCAGAACTTGAATAATGACCATCATGATCTTGTTTTATAGATGGACATAGGGAGGTGCATCAAGAAAAAAAGCCACATTTCTCTAAACAACTCGCCCAGGGCTGCTGAAAGCTGAAAATAGCCTATCTCCAAGTTTGGGGCTTGTCGCCGTGAATCTTCACTTTGCGACTAAAGTATTCACAGCAGTGCCAAAATTTCTAGGTCATTGAATATGGGTGCCAGCGGCCTACAAGCAAACAAAAAATGAAATCAATGCGACCATTCACATTACAGCTGGGTCATGTTATAGGGAGATGCATTAAAATTGACAGGTGTTCAAATATGGTCAAAATTTGACAATTTCTCACCTTTCTTCCCGTTTCAAGCTCAGAACTTGAATAATGACCATCCTGATCCTGTTTTATAGCTGGACATAGGGAGGTGCACCAAGAAAAAAAGCCACATTTCTCTAAACAACTCGCCCAGGGCTGCTGAAAGCTGAAAATAACCTATCTCCAAGTTTGGGGCTTGTCGCCGTGAATCTTCACTTTGCGACTAAAGTATTCACAGCAGTGCCAAAATTTCTAAGTCATTGAATGTGGGTACCAGCGGCCTACAAGCAAACAGAAAATGAAATCAATACGACCACTCATATTACAGCTGGGTCATGTTATAGGGAGATGCATTAAAATTGACAGGTGTTCAAATACGGTCAAAATTTGACAATTTCTCACCTTTCTTCCCGGTTCAAGCTCAGAACATACATGTAAATAATAACCATACTGATCCTGTTTTATAGCTGGACATAGGGAGGTGCACCAAGAAAAAAAGCCACATTTCTCTAAACAACTCGCCCAGGGCTGCTGAAAGCTGAAAATAACCTATCTCCAAGTTTGGGGCTTGTCGCCGTGAATCTTCACTTTGCGACTAAAGTATTCACAGCAGTGCCAAAATTTCTGAGTCATTGAATGTGGGTGCCAGCGGCCTACAAACAAACAAAAAATGAAATCAATACGACCGTTCACATTACAGCTGGGTAATGTTATAGGGAGATGCATTAAAATTGACAGGTGGTCAAATATGGTCAAAATTTGACAATTTCTCACCTTTCTTCCCGTTTCAAGTTCAGAACTTGAATAATGACCATCATGATCTTATTTAATACCTGGACATAGGGAGGTGCACCAAGAAAAAAAGCCACATTTCTCTAAACAACTCGCCCAGGGCTGCTGAAAGCTGAAAATAACCTATCTCCAAGTTTGGGGCTTGTCGCCGTGAATCTTCACTTTGCGACTAAAGTATTCACAGCAGTGCCAAAATTTCTGAGTCATTGAATGTGGGTGCCAGCGGCCTACAAGCAAACAAAAAATGAAATCAATACGACCACTCATATTACAGCTGGGTCATGTTATAGGGAGATGCATTAAAATTGACAGGTGTTCAAATATGGTCAAAATTTGACAATTTCTCACCTTTCTTCCCGTTTCAAGCTAGGAACATAAATAATGACCATCCTGATCCTGTTTTATAGCTGGACATAGGGAGGTGCACCAAGAAAAAAGCCACTTTTCTCTAAACAACTCGCCCAGGGCTGCTGAAAGCTGAAAATAACCTATCTCCAAGTTTGGGGCTTGTCGCCGTGAATCTTCACTTTGCGACTAAAGTATTCACAGCAGTGCCAAAATTTCTAGGTCATTGAATATGGGTGCCAGCGGCCTACAAGCAAACAAAAAATGAAATCAATGCGACCATTCACATTACAGCTGGGTCATGTTATAGGGAGATGCATTAAAATTGACAGGTGGTCAAATATGGTCAAAATTTGACAATTTCTCACCTTTCTTCCCGTTTCAAGTTCAGAACTTGAATAATGACCATCCTGATCCTGTTTTATAGCTGGACATAGGGAGGTGCACCAAGAAAAAAAGCCACATTTCTCTAAACAACTCGCCCAGGGCTGCTGAAAGCTGAAAATAACCTATCTCCAAGTTTGGGGCTTGTCGCCGTGAATCTTCACTTTGCGACTAAAGTATTCACAGCAGTGCCAAAATTTCTAAGTCATTGAATGTGGGTGCCAGCGGCCTACAAGCAAACAAAAAATGAAATCAATACGACCACTCCTATTACAGCTGGGTCATGTTATAGGGAGATGCATTAAAATTGACAGGTGGTCAAATACGGTCAAACTTTGACAATTTCTAACCTTTCTTCCCGTTTCAAGCTCAGAACATAAATAATAACCATACTGATCCTGTTTTATAGCTGGACATAGGAAGGTGCACCAAGAAAAAAAGCCACATTTCTCTAAACAACTCGCCAAGGGCTGCTGAAAGCTGAAAATAACCTATCTCCAAGTTTGGGGCTTGTCGCCGTGAATCTTCACTTTGCGACTAAAGTATTCACAGCAGTGCCAAAATTTCTGAGTCATTGAATGTGGGTGCCAGCGGCCTACAAGCAAACAAAAAATGAAATCAATACGACCACTCATATTACAGCTGGGTCATGTTATAGGGAGATGCATTAAAATTGACAGGTGTTCAAATATGGTCAAAATTTGACAATTTCTCACCTTTCTTCCCGTTTCAAGCTAGGAACATAAATAATGACCATCCTGATCCTGTTTTATAGCTGGACATAGGGAGGTGCACCAAGACAAAAGCCACTTTTCTCTAAACAACTCGCCCAGGGCTGCTGAAAGCTGAAAATAACCTATCTCCAAGTTTGGGGCTTGTCGCCGTGAATCTTCACTTTGCGACTAAAGTATTCACAGCAGTGCCAAAATTTCTAGGTCGTTGAATATGGGTGCCAGCGGCCTACAAGCAAACGAAAAATGAAATCAATGCGACCATTCACATTACAGCTGGGTCATGTTATAGGGAGATGCATTAAAATTGACAGGTGGTCAAATATGGTCAAAATTTGACAATTTCTCACCTTTCTTCCCGTTTCAAGTTCAGAACTTGAATAATGACCATCCTGATCCTGTTTTATAGCTGGACATAGGGAGGTGCACCAAGAAAAAAAGCCACATTTCTCTAAACAACTCGCCCAGGGCTGCTGAAAGCTGAAAATAACCTATCTCCAAGTTTGGGGCTTGTCGCCGTGAATCTTCACTTTGCGACTAAAGTATTCACAGCAGTGCCAAAATTTCTAAGTCATTGAATGTGGGTGCCAGCGGCCTACAAGCAAACAAAAAATGAAATCAATACGACCACTCATATTACAGCTGGGTCATGTTATAGGGAGATGCATTAAAATTGACAGGTGGTCAAATACGGTCAAAATTTGACAATTTCTCACCTTTCTTCCCGTTTCAAGCTCAGAACATAAATAATAACCATACTGATCCTGTTTTATAGCTGGACATAGGGAGGTGCACCAAGAAAAAAAGCCACATTTCTCTAAACAACTCGCCCAGGGCTGCTGAAAGCTGAAAATAACCTATCTCCAAGTTTGGGGCTTGTCGCCGTGAATCTTCACTTTGCGACTAAAGTATTCACAGCAGTGCCAAAATTTCTGAGTCATTGAATGTGGGTGCCAGCGGCCTACAAGCAAACAAAAAATGAAATCAATACGACCACTCATATTACAGCTGGGTCATGTTATAGGGAGATGCATTAAAATTGACAGGTGGTCAAATACGGTCAAAATTTGACAATTTCTCACCTTTCTTCCCGTTTCAAGCTCAGAACATAAATAATAACCATACTGATCCTGTTTTATAGCTGGACATAGGGAGGTGCACCAAGAAAAAAAGCCACATTTCTCTAAACAACTCGCCCAGGGCTGCTGAAAGCTGAAAATAACCTATCTCCAAGTTTGGGGCTTGTCGCCGTGAATCTTCACTTTGCGACTAAAGTATTCACAGCAGTGCCAAAATTTCTGAGTCATTTAATGTGGGTGCCAGCGGCCTACAAGCAAACAAAAAATGAAATCAATACGACCACTCATATTACAGCTGGGTCATGTTATAGGGAGATGCATTAAAATTGACAGGTGTTCAAATATGGTCAAAAATTGACAATTTCTCACCTTTCTTCCCGTTTCAAGTTCAGAACTTGAATAATGACCATCCTGATCCTGTTTTATAGCTGGACATAGGGAGGTGCACCAAGAAAAAAAGCCACATTTCTCTAAACAACTCGCCCAGGGCTGCTGAAAGCTGAAAATAACCTATCTCCAAGTTTGGGGCTTGTCGCCGTGAATCTTCACTTTGCGACTAAAGTATTCACAGCAGTGCCAAAATTTCTCGGTCATTGAATGTGGGTGCCAGCGGCCTACAAGCAAACAAAAAATGAAATCAATACGACCACTCATATTACAGCTGGGTCATGTTATAGGGAGATGCATTAAAATTGACAGGTGTTCAAATATGGTCAAAATTTGACAATTTCTCACCTTTCTTCCCGTTTCAAGCTCAGAACATAAATAATAACCATACTGATCCTGTTTTATAGCTGGACATAGGGAGGTGCACCAAGAAAAAAAGCCACATTTCTCTAAACAACTCGCCCAGGGCTGCTGAAAGCTGAAAATAACCTATCTCCAAGTTTGGGGCTTGTCGCCGTGAATCTTCACTTTGCGACTAAAGTATTCACAGCAGTGCCAAAATTTCTGAGTCATTGAATGTGGGTGCCAGCGGCCTACAAGCAAACAAAAAATGAAATCAATACGACCACTCATATTACAGCTGGGTCATGTTATAGGGAGATGCATTAAAATTGACAGGTGTTCAAATATGGTCAAAATTTGACAATTTCTCACCTATCTTCCCGTTTCAAGCTAGGAACATAAATAATGACCATCCTGATCCTGTTTTATAGCTGGACATAGGGAGGTGCACCAAGAAAAAAAGCCACTTTTCTCTAAACAACTCGCCCAGGGCTGCTGAAAGCTGAAAATAACCTATCTCCAAGTTTGGGGCTTGTCGCCGTGAATCTTCACTTTGCGACTAAAGTATTCACAGCAGTGCCAAAATTTCTAAGTCATTGAATGTGGGTGCCAGCGGCCTACAAGCAAACAGAAAATGAAATCAATACGACCACTCATATTACAGCTGGGTCATGTTATAGGGAGATGCATTAAAATTGACAGGTGGTCAAATACGGTCAAAATTTGACAATTTCTCACCTTTCTTCCCGTTTCAAGCTCAGAACATAAATAATAACCATACTGATCCTGTTTTATAGCTGGACATAGGGAGGTGCACCAAGAAAAAAAGCCACATTTCTCTAAACAACTCGCCCAGGGCTGCTGAAAGCTGAAAATAACCTATCTCCAAGTTTGGGGCTTGTCGCCGTGAATCTTCACTTTGCGACTAAAGTATTCACAGCAGTGCCAAAATTTCTGAGTCATTGAATGTGGGTGCCAGCGGCCTACAAGCAAACAAAAAATGAAATCAATACGACTACTCATATTACAGCTGGGTCATGTTATAGGGAGATGCATTAAAATTGACAGGTGTTCAAATATGGTCAAAATTTGACAATTTCTCACCTTTCTTCCCGTTTCAAGCTAGGAACATAAATAATGACCATCCTGATCCTGTTTTATAGCTGGACATAGGGAGGTGCACCAAGAAAAAAAGCCACTTTTCTCTAAACAACTCGCCCAGGGCTGCTGAAAGCTGAAAATAACCTATCTCCAAGTTTGGGGCTTGTCGCCGTGAATCTTCACTTTGCGACTAAAGTATTCACAGCAGTGCCAAAACTTCTCAGTCATTAAATGTGGGTGCCAGCGACCTACAAGCAAACAAAAAATGAAATCAATGTGACCATTCACATTACAGCTGGGTCATGTTATAGGGAGATGCATTAAAATTGACAGGTGGTCAAATATGGTCAAAATTTGACAATTTCTCACCTTTCTTTCCGTTTCAAGCTCAGAACTTGAATAATGACCATCCTGATCCTGTTTTATAGCTGGACATAGGGAGGTGCACCAAGAAAAAAAGCCACATTTCTCTAAACAACTCGCCCAGGGCTGCTGAAAGCTGAAAATAACCTATCTCCAAGTTTGGGGCTTGTCGCCGTGAATCTTCACTTTGCGACTAAAGTATTCACAGCAGTGCCAAAATTTCTAAGTCATTGCATGTGGGTGCCAGCGGCCTACAAGCAAACAGAAAATGAAATCAATACGACCACTCATATTACAGCTGGGTCATGTTATAGGGAGATGCATTAAAATTGACAGGTGTTCAAATACGGTCAAAATTTGACAATTTCTCACCTTTCTTCCCGTTTCAAGCTCAGAACATAAATAATAACCATACTGATCCTGTTTTATAGCTGGACATAGGGAGGTGCACCAAGAAAAAAAGCCACATTTCTCTAAACAACTCGCCCAGGGCTGCTGAAAGCTGAAAATAACCTATCTCCAAGTTTGGGGCTTGTCGCCGTGAATCTTCACTTTGCGACTAAAGTATTCACAGCAGTGCCAAAATTTCTGAGTCATTGAATGTGGGTGCCAGCGGCCTACAAGCAGACACAAAATGAAATCAATACGACCATTCACATTACAGCTGGGTAATGTTATAGGGAGATGCATTAAAATTGACAGGTGGTCAAATATGGTCAAAATTTGACAATTTCTCACCTTTCTTCCCGTTTCAAGTTCAGAACTTGAATAATGACCATCATGATCTTGTTTTATAGATGGACATAGGGAGGTGCATCAAGAAAAAAAGCCACATTTCTCTAAACAACTCGCCCAGGGCTGCTGAAAGCTGAAAATAGCCTATCTCCAAGTTTGGGGCTTGTCGCCGTGAATCTTCACTTTGCGACTAAAGTATTCACAGCAGTGCCAAAATTTCTAGGTCATTGAATATGGGTGCCAGCGGCCTACAAGCAAACAAAAAATGAAATCAATGCGACCATTCACATTACAGCTGGGTCATGTTATAGGGAGATGCATTAAAATTGACAGGTGTTCAAATATGGTCAAAATTTGACAATTTCTCACCTTTCTTCCCGTTTCAAGCTCAGAACTTGAATAATGACCATCCTGATCCTGTTTTATAGCTGGACATAGGGAGGTGCACCAAGAAAAAAAGCCACATTTCTCTAAACAACTCGCCCAGGGCTGCTGAAAGCTGAAAATAACCTATCTCCAAGTTTGGGGCTTGTCGCCGTGAATCTTCACTTTGCGACTAAAGTATTCACAGCAGTGCCAAAATTTCTAAGTCATTGAATGTGGGTACCAGCGGCCTACAAGCAAACAGAAAATGAAATCAATACGACCACTCATATTACAGCTGGGTCATGTTATAGGGAGATGCATTAAAATTGACAGGTGTTCAAATACGGTCAAAATTTGACAATTTCTCACCTTTCTTCCCGGTTCAAGCTCAGAACATACATGTAAATAATAACCATACTGATCCTGTTTTATAGCTGGACATAGGGAGGTGCACCAAGAAAAAAAGCCACATTTCTCTGAAAAACTCGCCCAGGGCTGCTTAAAGCTGAAAATAACCTATCTCCAAGTTTGGGGCTTGTCGCCGTGAATCTTCACTTTGCGACTAAAGCATTCACAGCAGTGCCAAAATTTCTGAGTCATTGAATATGGGTGCCAGCGGCCTACAAGCAAACAAAAAATGAAATCAATACGACCATTCACATTACAGCTGGGTCATGTTATAGGGAGATGCATTAAAATTGACAGGTGGTCAAATATGGTCAAAATTTGACAATTTCTCACCTTTCTTCCCGTTTCAAGTTCAGAACTTGAATAATGACCATCCTGATCCTGTTTTATAGCTGGACATAGGGAGGTGCACCAAGAAAAAAAGCCACATTTCTCTAAACAACTCGCCCAGGGCTGCTGAAAGCCGAAAATAACCTATCTCCTAGTTTGGGGCTTGTCGCCGTGAATCTTCACTTTGCGACTAAAGTATTCACAGCAGTGCCAAAATTTCTAAGTCATTGAATGTGGGTGCCAGCGGCCTACAAGCAAACAGAAAATGAAATCAATACGACCACTCATATTACAGCTGGGTCATGTTATAGGGAGATGCATTAAAATTGACAGGTGTTCAAATACGGTCAAAATTTGACAATTTCTCACCTTTCTTCCCGTTTCAAGCTCAGAACATAAATAATAACCATACTGATCCTGTTTTATAGCTGGACATAGGGAGGTGCACCAAGAAAAAAAGCCACATTTCTCTAAACAACTCGCCCAGGGCTGCTGAAAGCTGAAAATAACCTATCTCCAAGTTTGGGGCTTGTCGCCGTGAATCTTCACTTTGCGACTAAAGTATTCACAGCAGTGCCAAAATTTCTGAGTCATTGAATGTGGGTGCCAGCGGCCTACAAACAAACAAAAAATGAAATCAATACGACCGTTCACATTACAGCTGGGTAATGTTATAGGGAGATGCATTAAAATTGACAGGTGGTCAAATATGGTCAAAATTTGACAATTTCTCACCTTTCTTCCCGTT
The DNA here is from genome assembly GCF_964019385.1 of Sycon ciliatum. Taxonomy (NCBI): domain Eukaryota; kingdom Metazoa; phylum Porifera; class Calcarea; order Leucosolenida; family Sycettidae; genus Sycon; species Sycon ciliatum. The sequence goes on from NC_088646.1 coordinate 14,929,566, forward strand.
TCAAGTTCAGAACTTGAATAATGACCATCATGATCTTATTTAATACCTGGACATAGGGAGGTGCACCAAGAAAAAAAGCCACATTTCTCTAAACAACTCGCCCAGGGCTGCTGAAAGCTGAAAATAACCTATCTCCAAGTTTGGGGCTTGTCGCCGTGAATCTTCACTTTGCGACTAAAGTATTCACAGCAGTGCCAAAATTTCTGAGTCATTGAATGTGGGTGCCAGCGGCCTACAAACAAACAAAAAATGAAATCAATACGACCATTCACATTACAGCTGGGTAATGTTATAGGGAGATGCATTAAAATTGACAGGTGGTCAAATATGGTCAAAATTTGACAATTTCTCACCTTTCTTCCCGTTTCAAGTTCAGAACTTGAATAATGACCATCATGATCTTGTTTTATACCTGGACATAGGGAGGTGCACCAAGAAAAAAAGCCACATTTCTCTAAACAACTCGCCCAGGGCTGCTGAAAGCTGAAAATAGCCTATCTCCAAGTTTGGGGCTTGTCGCCGTGAATCTTCACTTTGCGACTAAAGTATTCACAGCAGTGCCAAAATTTCTAGGTCATTGAATATGGGTGCCAGCGGCCTACAAGCAAACAAAAAATGAAATCAATGCGACCATTCACATTACAGCTGGGTCATGTTATAGGGAGATGCATTAAAATTGACAGGTGTTCAAATATGGTCAAAATTTGACAATTTCTCACCTTTCTTCCCGTTTCAAGTTCAGAACTTGAATAATGACCATCCTGATCCTGTTTTATAGCTGGACATAGGGAGGTGCACCAAGGAAAAAAGCCACATTTCTCTAAACAACTCGCCCAGGGCTGCTGAAAGCTGAAAATAACCTATCTCCAAGTTTGGGGCTTGTCGCCGTGAATCTTCACTTTGCGACTAAAGTATTCACAGCAGTGCCAAAATTTCTAAGTCATTGAATGTAGGTACCAGCGGCCTACAAGCAAACAGAAAATGAAATCAATACGACCACTCATATTACAGCTGGGTCATGTTATAGGGAGATGCATTAAAATTGACAGGTGTTCAAATACGGTCAAAATTTGACAATTTCTCACCTTTCTTCCCGTTTCAAGCTCAGAATATACATGTAAATAATAACCATACTGATCCTGTTTTATAGCTGGACATAGGGAGGTGCACCAAGAAAAAAAGCCACATTTCTCTAAAAAACTCGCCCAGGGCTGGTTAAAGCTGAAAATAACCTATCTCCAAGTTTGGGGCTTGTCGCCGTGAATCTTCACTTTACGACTAAAGTATTCACAGCATTGCCAAAATTTCTGAGTCATTGAATGTGGGTGCCAGCGGCCTACAAGCAAAAAAAATGAAATCAATACGACCACTCATATTACAGCTGGGTCATGTTATAGGGAGATGCATTAAAATTGACAGGTGTTCAAATATGGTCAAAATTTGACAATTTCTCACCTTTCTTCCCGTTTCAAGCTAGGAACATAAATAATGACCATCCTGATCCTTTTTTATAGCTGGACATAGGGAGGTGCACCAAGAAAAAAAGCCACTTTTCTCTAAACACCTCGCCCAGGGCTGCTGAAAGCTGAAAATAAGTTGACCTATCTCCAAGTTTGGGGCTTGTCGCCGTGAATCTTCACTTTGCGACTAAAGTATTCACAGCAGTGCCAAAATTTCTCGGTCATTGAATGTGAGTGCCAGCGGCCTACAAGCAAACAAAAAATGAAATCAATACGACCACTCATATTACAGCTGGATCATGTTATAGGGAGATGCATTAAAATTGACAGGTGTTCAAATATGGTCAAAATTTGAAAATTTCTCACCTTTCTTCCCGTTTCAAGCTAGGAACATGAATAATGACCATCCTGATCCTGTTTTATAGCTGGACATAGGGAGGTGCACCAAGATAAAAAGCCACATTTCTCTAAACAACTCGCCCAGGGCTGCTGAAAGCTGAAAATAACCTATCTCCAAGTTTGGGGCTTGTCGCCGTGAATCTTCACTTTGCGACTAAAGTATTCACAGCAGTGCCAAAATTTCTGAGTCATTTCATGTGGGTGCCAGCGGCCTACAAGCAAACAAAAAATGAAATCAATACGACCACTCATATTACAGCTGGGTCATGTTATAGGGAGATGCATTAAAATTGACAGGTGTTCAAATACGGTCAAAATTTGACAATTTCTCACCTTTCTTCCCGTTTTAAGCTCAGAACATAAATAATGACCATACTGAGCCTGTTTTACAGCTGGACATAGGGAGGAGCACCAAGAAAAAAGCTACATTTCTCTAAACAACTCGCCCAGGGCTGCTGAAAGCTGAAAATAACCTATCTCCAAGTTTGGGGCTTGTCGCCGTGAATCTTCACTTTGCGACTAAAGTATTCACAGCAGTGCCAAAATTTCTAAGTCATTGAATGTGGGTGCCATCGACCTACAAGCAAACAAAAAATGAAATCAATACGACCACTCACATTACAGCTGGGTCATGTTATAGAGAGATGCATTAAAATTGACAGGTGGTCAAATATGGTCAAAATTTGACAATTTCTCACCTTTCTTCCCGTTTCAAGCTCAGAACTTGAATAATGACCATCCTGATCCTGTTTTATAGCTGGACATAGGGAGGTGCACCAAAAAAACAAGCCACATTTCTCTAAACAACTCGCCCAGGGCTGCTGAAAGCTGAAAATAACCTATCTCCAAGTTTGGGGCTTGTCGCCGTGAATCTTCACTTTGCGACTAAAGTATTCGCAGATGTGCCAAAATTTCTAGGTCCTTGAATGTGGGTGCCAGCGACCTACAAGCAAACAAAAAATGAAATCAATACGACCACTCATATTACAGCTGGGTCATGTTATAGAGAGATGCATTAAAATTGACAGGCGGTCAAATATGGTCAAAATTTGACAATTTCTCACCTTTCTTCCCGTTTCAAGCTCAGAACTTGAATAATGACCATCCTGATCCTGTTTTATAGCTGGACATAGGGAGGTGCACCAAGAAAAAAAGCCACATTTCTCTAAACAACTCGCCCAGGGCTGCTGAAAGCTGAAAATTACCTATCTCCAAGTTTGGGGCTTGTCGCCGTGAATCTTCACTTTGCGACTAAAGTATTCACAGCAAAGCCAAAATTTCTAGGTCATTGAATGTGAGTGCCAGCGGTCTACAAGCAAACAAAAAATGAAATCAATACGACCACTCATATTACAGCTGGGTCATGTTATAGGGAGATGCATTAAAATTGACAGGTGGTCAAATATGGTCAAAATTTGACAATTTCTCACCTTTCTTCCCGTTTCAAGCTCAGAACATAAATAATGACCATACTGATCCTGTTTTATAGCTGGACATAGGGAGGTGCACCAAGAAAAAAAGCCACATTTCTCTAAACAACTCGCCCAGGGCTGCTGAAAGCTGAAAATAACCTATCTCCAAGTTTGGGGCTTGTCGCCGTGAATCTTCACTTTGCGACTAAAGTATTCACAGCAGTGCCAAACTTTCTGAGTCATTGAATGTGGGTGCCAGCGGCCTACAAGCAAACAAAAAATGAAATCAATACGACCACTCACATTACAGCTGGGTCATGTTATAGGGAGATGCATTAAAATTGACAGGTGTTCAAATATGGTCAAAATTTGACAATTTCTCACCTTTCTTCCCGTTTGAAGCTCAGAACTTGAATAATGACCATCCTGATCCTGTTTTATAGCTGGACATAGGGAGGTGCACCAAGAAAAAAAGCCACATTTCTCTAAACAACTCGCCCAGGGCTGCTGAAAGCTGAAAATAACCTATCTCCAAGTTTGGGGCTTGTCGCCGTGAATCTTCACTTTGAGACTAAAGTATTCACAGCAGTGCCAAATATTCTGAGTCAATGAATGCAAACAAGCAAACAAAAAATGAAATCAATACGACCATTCACATTACAGCTGGGTAATGTTATAGGGAGATGTGTAGTATCCCTGCCTGGCTGATACGGAAGTAATACGGAAGTAATACGGAAACAATACGGAGCAACCTTATGTATATTAATTTTAGTGTATCTTCGCATATAAGCATACGGCGTTTGCTGCATAAAAGCAGCTGCGCTTTTTCTGTTTTAATTAGATTAGATTAGATTGGATAGCAATGAAAGCTAACATTAAAATTGACAGGTGATCAAATATGGTCAAAATTTGACAATTTCTCACCTTTCTTCCCGTTTCAAGCTCAGAACTTGAATAATGACCATCCTGATCCTGTTTTATAGCTGGACATAGGGAGGTGCACCAAGAAAAAAAGCCACATTTCTCTAAACAACTCGCCCAGGGCTTCTGAAAGCTGAAAATTACCTATCTCCAAGTTTGGGGCTTGTCGCCGTGAATCTTCATTTTGCGACTAAAGTATTCACAGCAGTGCCAAAATTTCTGAGTCATTGAATGTGGGTGCCAGCGGCCTACCAGCAAACAAAAAATGAAATCAATACGACCACTCATATTACAGCTGGGTCATGTTATAGGGAGATGCATTAAAATTGACAGGTGTTCAAATACGGTCAAAATTTGACAATTTCTCACCTTTCTTCCCGTTTCAAGCTCAGAACATAAATAATGACCATACTGATCCTGTTTAGCAGCTGGACCTAGGCCAGGGAGGTGCAACAAGAAAAAAAGCCACATTTCTCTAAACAACTCGCCCAGGGCTGCTGAAAGCTGAAAATAACCTATCTCCAAGTTTGGGGCTTGTCGCCGTGAATCTTCACTTTGCGACTAAAGTATTCACAGCAGTGCCAAAATTTCTAGGTCATTGAATGTTAGTGCCAGCGGCCTACAAGCAAACAAAAAATGAAATCAATACGACCACTCATATTACTGTAATAGTTTTACCTTGACACTTCTTGCTTGTCTTATGGTAACACCTTGTGTTCCTACTATTCTCACTCCTGCGGTTCTCACCTTTCTTTTGCTTTATAACCTCTGGTTTGAACATCATTTGACGAATTCTCCAATCAATCAAGTCTATACTGTTACACTGGTAGCTTGAGGATGGTTGAGATCATCGTTTGCCCTTTGACGTGCCTTGTGCTCCTGGCCGCTACTGCTCTGCTATACGCCGCTTTCCGTGAGATCCGCCGCGCTCGGGACAACGTGGCTGCTACAGTTGGACGACATCAATTACCTGCTACATCAAGCTCAAGTCCTCCGGATCTAGCCCCGTGTCGATCGCGTTCTCTCTCCCAGACAAGCCCGAGCGTCAAACGCGTTACCAGAGAACCGAATGTTTTCCATGGCAACCCTTCCGAGTTCAAAGAATGGGTATTTACGGTCGAGTTAGCCTTGAAGTGCTCACCTCAAGGTGACCCGGAGAGCCAAGTTAACTTTGCGGCTAGCGACCATCCTGATCCTGTTTTATAGCTGGACATAGGGAGGTGCACCAAGAAAAAAAGCCACATTTCTCTAAACAACTCGCCCAGGGCTGCTGAAAGCTGAAAATAACCTATCTCCAAGTTTGGGGCTTGTCGCCGTGAATCTTCACTTTGCGACTAAAGTATTCACAGCAGTGCCAAAATTTCTGAGTCATTGAATGTGGGTGCCAGCGGCCTACAAGCAAACAAAAAATGAAATCAATACGACCACTCATATTACAGCTGGGTCATGTTAAAGGGAGATGCATTAAAATTGACAGGTGTTCAAATACGGTCAAAATTTGACAATTTCTCACCTTTCTTCCCGTTTCAAGCTCAGAACATAAATAATAACCATACCGATCCTGTTTTATAGCTGGACATAGGGAGGTGCACCAAGAAAAAAAGCCACATTTCTCTAAACAACTCGCCCAGGGCTGCTGAAAGCTGAAAATAACCTATCTCCAAGTTTGGGGCTTGTCGCCGTGAATCTTCACTTTGCGACTAAAGTATTCACAGCAGTGCCAAAATTTCTGAGTCATTGAATGTGGGTGCCAGCGGCCTACAAGCAAACAAAAAATGAAATCAATACGACCACTCATATTACAGCTGGGTCATGTTATAGGGAGATGCATTAAAATTGACAGGTGTTCAAATATGGTCAAAATTTGACAATTTCTCACCTTTCTTCCCGTTTCAAGCTAGGAACATAAATAATGACCATCCTGATCCTGTTTTATAGCTGGACATAGGGAGGTGCACCAAGAAAAAAGCCACTTTTCTCTAAACAACTCGCCCAGGGCTGCTGAAAGCTGAAAATAACCTATCTCCAAGTTTGGGGCTTGTCGCCGTGAATCTTCACTTTGCGACTAAAGTATTCACAGCAGTGCCAAAATTTCTAGGTCATTGAATATGGATGCCAGCGGCCTACAAGCAAACAAAAAATGAAATCAATGCGACCATTCACATTACAGCTGGGTCATGTTATAGGGAGATGCATTAAAATTGACAGGTGGTCAAATATGGTCAAAATTTGACAATTTCTCACCTTTCTTCCCGTTTCAAGTTCAGAACTTGAATAATGACCATCCTGATCCTGTTTTATAGCTGGACATAGGGAGGTGCACCAAGAAAAAAAGCCACATTTCTCTAAACAACTCGCCCAGGGCTGCTGAAAGCTGAAAATAACCTATCTCCAAGTTTGGGGCTTGTCGCCGTGAATCTTCACTTTGCGACTACAGTATTCACAGCAGTGCCAAAATTTCTGAGTCATTGAATGTGGGTGCCAGCGGCCTACAAGCAAACAAAAAATGAAATCAATACGACCACTCATATTACAGCTGGGTCATGTTATAGGGAGATGCATTAAAATTGACAGTTGTTCAAATACGGTCAAAATTTGACAATTTCTCACCTTTCTTCCCGTTTCAAGCTCAGAACATAAATAATAACCATACCGATCCTGTTTTATAGCTGGACATAGGGAGGTGCACCAAGAAAAAAAGCCACTTTTCTCTAAACAACTCGCCCAGGGCTGCTGAAAGCTGAAAATAACCTATCTCCAAGTTTGGGGCTTGTCGCCGTGAATCTTCACTTTGCGACTAAAGTATTCACAGCAGTGCCAAAATTTCTGAGTCATTGAATGTGGGTGCCAGCGGCCTACAAGCAAACAAAAAATGAAATCAATGCGACCATTCACATTACAGCTGGGTCATGTTATAGGGAGATGCATTAAAATTGACAGGTGGTCAAATATGGTCAAAATTTGACAATTTCTCACCTTTCTTCCCGTTTCAAGTTCAGAACTTGAATAATGACCATCCTGATCCTGTTTTATAGCTGGACATAGGGAGGTGCACCAAGAAAAAAAGCCACATTTCTCTAAACAACTCGCCCAGGGCTGCTGAAAGCTGAAAATAACCTATCTCCAAGTTTGGGGCTTGTCGCCGTGAATCTTCACTTTGCGACTACAGTATTCACAGCAGTGCCAAAATTTCTAAGTCATTGAATGTGGGTGCCAGCGGCCTACAAGCAAACAAAAAATGAAATCAATACGACCACTCATATTACAGCTGGGTCATGTTATAGGGAGATGCATTAAAATTGACAGTTGTTCAAATACGGTCAAAATTTGACAATTTCTCACCTTTTTTCCCGTTTCAAGCTCAGAACATAAATAATAACCATACCGATCCTGTTTTATAGCTGGACATAGGGAGGTGCACCAAGAAAAAAAGCCACATTTCTCTAAACAACTCGCCCAGGGCTGCTGAAAGCTGAAAATAACCTATCTCCAAGTTTGGGGCTTGTCGCCGTGAATCTTCACTTTGCGACTACAGTATTCACAGCAGTGCCAAAATCTCTAAGTCATTGAATGTGGGTGCCAGCGGCCTACAAGCAAACAAAAAATGAAATCAATACGACCACTCATATTACAGCTGGGTCATGTTATAGGGAGATGCATTAAAATTGACAGTTGTTCAAATACGGTCAAAATTTGACAATTTCTCACCTTACTTCCCGTTTCAAGCTCAGAACATAAATAATAACCATACCGATCCTGTTTTATAGCTGGACATAGGGAGGTGCACCAAGAAAAAAAGCCACTTTTCTCTAAACAACTCGCCCAGGGCTGCTGAAAGCTGAAAATAACCTATCTCCAAGTTTGGGGCTTGTCGCCGTGAATCTTCACTTTGCGACTAAAGTATTCACAGCAGTGCCAAAATTTCTGAGTCATTGAATGTGGGTGCCAGCGGCCTACAAGCAAACAAAAAATGAAATCAATGCGACCATTCACATTACAGCTGGGTCATGTTATAGGGAGATGCATTAAAATTGACAGGTGGTCAAATATGGTCAAAATTTGACAATTTCTCACCTTTCTTCCCGTTTCAAGTTCAGAACTTGAATAATGACCATCCTGATCCTGTTTTATAGCTGGACATAGGGAGGTGCACCAAGAAAAAAAGCCACATTTCTCTAAACAACTCGCCCAGGGCTGCTGAAAGCTGAAAATAACCTATCTCCAAGTTTGGGGCTTGTCGCCGTGAATCTTCACTTTGCGACTACAGTATTCACAGCAGTGCCAAAATTTCTAAGTCATTGAATGTGGGTGCCAGCGGCCTACAAGCAAACAAAAAATGAAATCAATACGACCACTCATATTACAGCTGGGTCATGTTATAGGGAGATGCATTAAAATTGACAGTTGTTCAAATACGGTCAAAATTTGACAATTTCTCACCTTTTTTCCCGTTTCAAGCTCAGAACATAAATAATAACCATACCGATCCTGTTTTATAGCTGGACATAGGGAGGTGCACCAAGAAAAAAAGCCACATTTCTCTAAACAACTCGCCCAGGGCTGCTGAAAGCTGAAAATAACCTATCTCCAAGTTTGGGGCTTGTCGCCGTGAATCTTCACTTTGCGACTAAAGTATTCACAGCAGTGCCAAAATTTCTAAGTCATTGAATGTGGGTGCCAGCGGCCTACAAGCAAACAAAAAATGAAATCAATACGACCACTCATATTACAGCTGGGTCATGTTATAGGGAGATGCATTAAAATTGACAGGTGGTCAAATACGGTCAAAATTTGACAATTTCTCACCTTTCTTCCCGTTTCAAGCTCAGAACATAAATAATAACCATACTGATCCTGTTTTATAGCTGGACATAGGGAGGTGCACCAAGAAAAAAAGCCACATTTCTCTAAACAACTCGCCCAGGGCTGCTGAAAGCTGAAAATAACCTATCTCCAAGTTTGGGGCTTGTCGCCGTGAATCTTCACTTTGCGACTAAAGTATTCACAGCAGTGCCAAAATTTCTGAGTCATTGAATGTGGGTGCCAGCGGCCTACAAGCAAACAAAAAATGAAATCAATACGACCACTCATATTTTAGCTGGGTCATGTTATAGGGAGATGCATTAAAATTGACAGGTGTTCAAATATGGTCAAAATTTGACAATTTCTCACCTTTCTTCCCGTTTCAAGTTCAGAACTTGAATAATGACAATCCTGATCCTGTTTTATAGCTGGACATAGGGAGGTGCACCAAGAAAAAAAAGCCACATTTCTCTAAACAACTCGCCCAGGGCTGCTGAAAGCTGAAAATAACCTATCTCCAAGTTTGGGGCTTGTCGCCGTGAATCTTCACTTTGCGACTAAAGTATTCACAGCAGTGCCAAAATTTCTAAGTCATTGAATGTGGGTGCCAGCGGCCTACAAGCAAACAAAAAATGAAATCAATACGACCACTCATATTACAGCTGGGTCATGTTATAGGGAGATGCATTAAAATTGACAGGTGGTCAAATACGGTCAAAATTTGACAATTTCTCACCTTTCTTCCCGTTTCAAGCTCAGAACATAAATAATAACCATACTGATCCTGTTTTATAGCTGGACATAGGGAGGTGCACCAAGAAAAAAAGCCACATTTCTCTAAACAACTCGCCCAGGGCTGCTGAAAGCTGAAAATAACCTATCTCCAAGTTTGGGGCTTGTCGCCGTGAATCTTCACTTTGCGACTACAGTATTCACAGCAGTGCCAAAATTTCTAAGTCATTGAATGTGGGTGCCAGCGGCCTACAAGCAAACAAAAAATGAAATCAATACGACCACTCATATTACAGCTGGGTCATGTTTATTTCTTGTGTACTTGCATACTGGTATTAGTTTAGTCCCACAACCTGCGATAAAATGATCCGCTGTAGCCCCTACTCCACTTTTATGTTTATGTATCTATGTCATTCGGATCTTCCCAAGTTGTACAATGTACTGTTGAGATACCGAATTCAAATAAATCAATACCATACCATACCATACCATACCATAGGGAGATGCATTAAAATTGACAGTTGTTCAAATACGGTCAAAATTTGACAATTTCTCACCTTTCTTCCCGTTTCAAGCTCAGAACATAAATAATAACCATACCGATCCTGTTTTATAGCTGGACATAGGGAGGTGCACCAAGAAAAAAAGCCACATTTCTCTAAACAACTCGCCCAGGGCTGCTGAAAGCTGAAAATAACCTATCTCCAAGTTTGGGGCTTGTCGCCGTGAATCTTCACTTTGCGACTAAAGTATTCACAGCAGTGCCAAAATTTCTAAGTCATTGAATGTGGGTGCCAGCGGCCTAGAAGCAAACAAAAAATGAAATCAATACGACCACTCATATTACAGCTGGGTCATGTTATAGGGAGATGCATTAAAATTGACAGGTGGTCAAATACGGTCAAAATTTGACAATTTCTCACCTTTCTTCCCGTTTCAAGCTCAGAACATAAATAATAACCATACTGATCCTGTTTTATAGCTGGACATAGGGAGGTGCACCAAGAAAAAAAGCCACATTTCTCTAAACAACTCGCCCAGGGCTGCTGAAAGCTGAAAACAACCTATCTCCAAGTTTGGGGCTTGTCGCCGTGAATCTTCACTTTGCGACTAAAGTATTCACAGCAGTGCCAAAATTTCTAAGTCATTGAATGTGGGTGCCAGCGGCCTACAAGCAAACAAAAAATGAAATCAATACGACCACTCATATTACAGCTGGGTCATGTTATAGGGAGATGCATTAAAATTGACAGGTGGTCAAATACGGTCAAAATTTGACAATTTCTCACCTTTCTTCCCGTTTCAAGCTCAGAACATAAATAATAACCATACTGATCCTGTTTTATAGCTGGACATAGGGAGGTGCACCAAGAAAAAAAGCCACATTTCTCTAAACAACTCGCCCAGGGCTGCTGAAAGCTGAAAATAACCTATCTCCAAGTTTGGGGCTTGTCGCCGTGAATCTTCACTTTGCGACTAAAGTATTCACAGCAGTGCCAAAATTTCTGAGTCATTGAATGTGGGTGCCAGCGGCCTACAAGCAAACAAAAAATGAAATCAATACGACCACTCATATTACAGCTGGGTCATGTTATAGGGAGATGCATTAAAATTGACAGGTGTTCAAATATGGTCAAAATTTGACAATTTCTCACCTTTCTTCCCGTTTCAAGTTCAGAACTTGAATAATGACCATCCTGATCCTGTTTTATAGCTGGACATAGGGAGGTGCACCAAGAAAAAAAGCCACATTTCTCTAAACAACTCGCCCAGGGCTGCTGAAAGCTGAAAATAACCTATCTCCAAGTTTGGGGCTTGTCGCCGTGAATCTTCACTTTGCGACTAAAGTATTCACAGCAGTGCCAAAATTTCTAAGTCATTGAATGTGGGTGCCAGCGGCCTACAAGCAAACAAAACATGAAATCAATACGACCACTCATATTACAGCTGGGTCATGTTATAGGGAGATGCATTAAAATTGACAGGTGGTCAAATACGGTCAAAATTTGACAATTTCTCACCTTTCTTCCCGTTTCAAGCTCAGAACATAAATAATAACCATACTGATCCTGTTTTATAGCTGGACATAGGGAGGTGCACCAAGAAAAAAAGCCACATTTCTCTAAACAACTCGCCCAGGGCTGCTGAAAGCTGAAAATAACCTATCTCCAAGTTTGGGGCTTGTCGCCGTGAATCTTCACTTTGCGACTAAAGTATTCACAGCAGTGCCAAAATTTCTAAGTCATTGAATGTGGGTGCCAGCGGCCTACAAGCAAACAAAAAATGAAATCAATACGACCACTCATATTACAGCTGGGTCATGTTATAGGGAGATGCATTAAAATTGACAGGTGGTCAAATATGGTCAAAATTTGACAATTTCTCACCTTTCTTCCCGTTTCAAGTTCAGAACTTGAATAATGACCATCCTGATCCTGTTTTATAGCTGGACATAGGGAGGTGCACCAAGAAAAAAAGCCACATTTCTCTAAACAACTCGCCCAGGGCTGCTGAAAGCTGAAAATAACCTATCTCCAAGTTTGGGGCTTGTCGCCGTGAATCTTCACTTTGCGACTACAGTATTCACAGCAGTGCCAAAATTTCTAAGTCATTGAATGTGGGTGCCAGCGGCCTACAAGCAAACAAAAAATGAAATCAATACGACCACTCATATTACAGCTGGGTCATGTTATAGGGAGATGCATTAAAATTGACAGTTGTTCAAATACGGTCAAAATTTGACAATTTCTCACCTTTCTTCCCGTTTCAAGCTCAGAACATAAATAATAACCATACCGATCCTGTTTTATAGCTGGACATAGGGAGGTGCACCAAGAAAAAAAGCCACATTTTTCTAAACAACTCGCCCAGGGCTGCTGAAAGCTGAAAATAACCTATCTCCAAGTTTGGGGCTTGTCGCCGTGAATCTTCACTTTGCGACTAAAGTATTCACAGAAAGTCCAAAATTTCTGAGTCTTTGAATGTGGTTGCCAGCGGCCTACAAGCAAACAAAAAATGAAATCAATACGACCACTCATATTACAGCTGGGTCATGTTATAGGGAGATGCATTAAAATTGACAGGTGTTCAAATACGGACAAAATTTGACAATTTCTCACCTTTCTTCCCGTTTCAAGCTCAGAACATAAATAATAACCATACTGATCCTGTTTTATAGCTGGACATAGGGAGGTGCACCAAGGAAAAAAGCCACATTTCTCTAAACAACTCGCCCAGGGCTGCTGAAAGCTGAAAATAACCTATCTCCAAGTTTGGGGCTTGTCGCCGTGAATCTTCACTTTGCGACTAAAGTATTCACAGCAGTGCCAAAATTTCTAGGTCATTGAATATGGGTGCCAGCGGCCTACAAGAAAACAAAAAATGAAATCAATGCGACCATTCACATTACAGCTGGGTCATGTTATAGGGAGATGCATTAAAATTGACAGGTGGTCAAATATGGTCAAAATTTGACAATTTCTCACCTTTCTTCCCGTTTCAAGTTCAGAACTTGAATAATGACCATCCTGATCCTGTTTTATAGCTGGACATAGGGAGGTGCACCAAGAAAAAAAGCCACATTTCTCTAAACAACTCGCCCAGGGCTGCTGAAAGCTGAAAATAACCTATCTCCAAGTTTGGGGCTTGTCGCCGTGAATCTTCACTTTGCGACTAAAATATTCACAGCAGTGCCAAAATTTCTAGGTCATTGAATATGGGTGCCAGCGGCCTACAAGCAAACAAAAAATGAAATCAATGCGACCATTCACATTACAGCTGGGTCATGTTATAGGGAGATGCATTAAAATTGACAGGTGGTCAAATTTGGTCAAAATTTGACAATTTCTCACCTTTCTTCCCGTTTCAAGCTCAGAACATAAATAATAACCATACTGATCCTGTTTTATAGCTGGACATAGGGAGGTGCACCAAGAAAAAAAGCCACATTTCTCTAAACAACTCGCCCAGGGCTGCTGAAAGCTGAAAATAACCTATCTCCAAGTTTGGGGCTTGTCGCCGTGAATCTTCACTTTGCGACTACAGTATTCACAGCAGTGCCAAAATTTCTAAGTCATTGAATGTGGGTGCCAGCGGCCTACAAGAAAACAAAAAATGAAATCAATACGACCACTCATATTACAGCTGGGTCATGTTTATTTCTTGTGTACTTGCATACTGGTATTAGTTTAGTCCCACAACCTGCGATAAAATGATCCGCTGTAGCACCTACTCCACTTTTATGTTTATGTATCTATGTCATTCGGATCTTCCCAAGTTGTACAATGTACTGTTGAGATACCGAATTCAAATAAATCAATACCATACCATACCATACCATACCATAGGGAGATGCATTAAAATTGACAGTTGTTCAAATACGGTCAAAATTTGACAATTTCTCACCTTTCTTCCCGTTTCAAGCTCAGAACATAAATAATAACCATACCGATCCTGTTTTATAGCTGGACATAGGGAGGTGCAGCAAGAAAAAAAGCCACATTTCTCTAAACAACTCGCCCAGGGCTGCTGAAAGCTGAAAATAACCTATCTCCAAGTTTGGGGCTTGTCGCCGTGAATCTTCACTTTGCGACTAAAGTATTCACAGCAGTGCCAAAATTTCTAAGTCATTGAATGTGGGTGCCAGCGGCCTACAAGCAAACAAAAAATGAAATCAATACGACCACTCATATTACAGCTGGGTCATGTTATAGGGAGATGCATTAAAATTGACAGGTGTTCAAATATGGTCAAAATTTGACAATTTCTCACCTTTCTTCCCGTTTCAAGGTAGGAACATAAATATGACCATCCTGATCCTGTTTTATAGCTGGACATAGGGAGGTGCACCAAGAAAAAAAGCCACTTTTCTCTAAACAACTCGCCCAGGGCTGCTGAAAGCTGAAAATAACCTATCTCCAAGTTTGGGGCTTGTCGCCGTGAATCTTCACTTTGCGACTAAAGTATTCACAGCAGTGCCAAAATTTCTGAGTCAATGAATGTGGGTGCCAGCGGCCTACAAGCAAACAAAAAATGAAATCAATGCGACCATTCACATTACAGCTGGGTCATGTTATAGGGAGATGCATTAAAATTGACAGGTGGTCAAATATGGTCAAAATTTGACAATTTCTCACCTTTCTTCCCGTTTCAAGCTCAGAACATAAATAATAACCATACGGATCCTGTTTTATAGCTGGACATAGGGAGGTGCACCAAGAAAAAAAGCCACATTTCTCTAAACAACTCGCCCAGGGCTGCTGAAAGCTGAAAATAACCTATCTCCAAGTTTGGGGCTTGTCGCCGTGAATCTTCACTTTGCGACTACAGTATTCACAGCAGTGCCAAAATTTCTAAGTCATTGAATGTGGGTGCCAGCGGCCTACAAGCAAACAAAAAATGAAATCAATACGACCACTCATATTACAGCTGGGTCATGTTTATTTCTTGTGTACTTGCATACTGGTATTAGTTTAGTCCCACAACCTGCGATAAAATGATCCGCTGTAGCACCTACTCCACTTTAATGTTTATGTATCTATGTCATTAGGATCTTCCCAAGTTGTACAATGTACTGTTGAGATACCGAATTCAAATAAATCAATACCATACCATACCATACCATACCATAGGGAGATGCATTAAAATTGACAGTTGTTCAAATACGGTCAAAATTTGACAATTTCTCACCTTTCTTCCCGTTTCAAGCTCAGAACATAAATAATAACCATACCGATCCTGTTTTATAGCTGGACATAGGGAGGTGCAGCAAGAAAAAAAGCCACATTTCTCTAAACAACTCGCCCAGGGCTGCTGAAAGCTGAAAATAACCTATCTCCAAGTTTGGGGCTTGTCGCCGTGAATCTTCACTTTGCGACTAAAGTATTCACAGCAGTGCCAAAATTTCTAAGTCATTGAATGTGGGTGCCAGCGGCCTACAAGCAAACAAAAAATGAAATCAATACGACCACTCATATTACAGCTGGGTCATGTTATAGGGAGATGCATTAAAATTGACAGGTGTTCAAATATGGTCAAAATTTGACAATTTCTCACCTTTCTTCCCGTTTCAAGGTAGGAACATAAATATGACCATCCTGATCCTGTTTTATAGCTGGACATAGGGAGGTGCACCAAGAAAAAAAGCCACTTTTCTCTAAACAACTCGCCCAGGGCTGCTGAAAGCTGAAAATAACCTATCTCCAAGTTTGGGGCTTGTCGCCGTGAATCTTCACTTTGCGACTAAAGTATTCACAGCAGTGCCAAAATTTCTGAGTCAATGAATGTGGGTGCCAGCGGCCTACAAGCAAACAAAAAATGAAATCAATGCGACCATTCACATTACAGCTGGGTCATGTTATAGGGAGATGCATTAAAATTGACAGGTGGTCAAATATGGTCAAAATTTGACAATTTCTCACCTTTCTTCCCGTTTCAAGCTCAGAACATAAATAATAACCATACGGATCCTGTTTTATAGCTGGACATAGGGAGGTGCACGAAGAAAAAAAGCCACATTTCTCTAAACAACTCGCCCAGGGCTGCTGAAAGCTGAAAATAACCTATCTCCAAGTTTGGGGCTTGTCGCCGTGAATCTTCACTTTGCGACTACAGTATTCACAGCAGTGCCAAAATTTCTAAGTCATTGAATGTGGGTGCCAGCGGCCTACAAGCAAACAAAAATTGAAATCAATACGACCACTCATATTACAGCTGGGTCATGTTTATTTCTTGTGTACTTGCATACTGGTATTAGTTTAGTCCCACAACCTGCGATAAAATGATCCGCTGTAGCACCTACTCCACTTTAATGTTTATGTATCTATGTCATTAGGATCTTCCCAAGTTGTACAATGTACTGTTGAGATACCGAATTCAAATAAATCAATACCATACCATACCATACCATACCATAGGGAGATGCATTAAAATTGACAGTTGTTCAAATACGGTCAAAATTTGACAATTTCTCACCTTTCTTCCCGTTTCAAGCTCAGAACATAAATAATAACCATACTGATCCTGTTTTATAGCTGGACATAGGGAGGTGCACCAAGAAAAAAAGCCACATTTCTCTAAACAACTCGCCCAGGGCTGCTGAAAGCTGAAAATAACCTATCTCCAAGTTTGGGGCTTGTCGCCGTGAATCTTCACTTTGCGACTAAAGTATTCACAGCAGTGCCAAAATTTCTAAGTCATTGAATGTGGGTGCCAGCGGCCTACAAGCAAACAAAAAATGAAATCAATACGACCACTCATATTACAGCTGGGTCATGTTATAGGGAGATGCATTAAAATTGACAGGTGGTCAAATACGGTCAAAATTTGACAATTTCTCACCTTTCTTCCCGTTTCAAGCTCAGAACATAAATAATAACCATACTGATCCTGTTTTATAGCTGGACATAGGGAGGTGCACCAAGAAAAAAAGCCACATTTCTCTAAACAACTCGCCCAGGGCTGCTGAAAGCTGAAAATAACCTATCTCCAAGTTTGGGGCTTGTCGCCGTGAATCTTCACTTTGCGACTAAAGTATTCACAGCAGTGCCAAAATTTCTGAGTCATTGAATGTGGGTGCCAGCGGCCTACAAGCAAACAAAAAATGAAATCAATACGACCACTCATATTACAGCTGGGTCATGTTATAGGGAGATGCATTAAAATTGACAGGTGTTCAAATATGGTCAAAATTTGACAATTTCTGACCTTTCTTCCCGTTTCAAGCTAGGAACATAAATAATGACCATCCTGATCCTGTTTTATAGCTGGACATAGGGAGGTGCACCAAGAAAAAAAGCCACTTTTCTCTAAACAACTCGCCCAGGGCTGCTGAAAGCTGAAAATAACCTATCTCCAAGTTTGGGGCTTGTCGCCGTGAATCTTCACTTTGCGACTAAAGTATTCACAGCAGTGCCAAAATTTCTCAGTCATTAAATGTGGGTGCCAGCGGCCTACAAGCAAACAAAAAATGAAATCAATGCGACCATTCACATTACAGCTGGGTCATGTTATAGGGAGATGCATTAAAATTGACAGGTGGTCAAATATGGTCAAAATTTGACAATTTCTCACCTTTCTTCCCGTTTCAAGCTCAGAACTTGAATAATGACCATCCTGATCCTGTTTTATAGCTGGACATAGGGAGGTGCACCAAGAAAAAAAGCCACATTTCTCTAAACAACTCGCCCAGGGCTGCTGAAAGCTGAAAATAACCTATCTCCAAGTTTGGGGCTTGTCGCCGTGAATCTTCACTTTGCGACTAAAGTATTCACAGCAGTGCCAAAATTTCTAGGTCATTGAATATGGGTGCCAGCGGCCTACAAGCAGACAAAAAATGAAATCAATGCGACCATTCACATTACAGCTGGGTCATGTTATAGGGAGATGCATTAACATTGACAGGTGGTCAAATATGGTCAAAATTTGACAATTTCTCACCTTTCTTCCCGTTTCAAGTTCAGAACTTGAATAATGACCATCCTGATCCTGTTTTATAGCTGGACATAGGGAGGTGCACCAAGAAAAAAAGCCACATTTCTCTAAACAACTCGCTCAGGGCTGCTGAAAGCTGAAAATAACCTATATCCAAGTTTGGGGCTTGTCGCCGTGAATCTTCACTTTGCGACTAAAGTATTCACAGATGTGCCAAAATTTCTAAGTCATTGAATGTGGGTGCCAGCGGCCTACAAGCAAACAAAAAATGAAATCAATACGACCACTCGTATTACAGCTGGGTCATGTTATAGGGAGATGCATTAAAATTGACAGGTGTTCAAATACGGTCAAAATTTGACAATTTCTCACCTTTCTTCCCGTTTCAAGCTCAGAACATAAATAATAACCATACTGATCCTGTTTTATAGCTGGACATAGGGAGGTGCACCAAGAAAAAAAGCCACATTTCTCTAAACAACTCGCCCAGGGCTGCTGAAAGCTGAAAATAACCTATCTCCAAGTTTGGGGCTTGTCGCCGTGAATCTTCACTTTGCGACTAAAGTATTCACAGCAGTGCCAAAATTTCTACGTCATTGAATGTGGGTGCCAGCGGCCTACAAGCAAACAAAAAATGAAATCAATACGACCACTCATATTACAGCTGGGTCATGTTATAGGAAGATGCATTAAAATTGACAGGTGGTCAAATATGGTCAAAATTTGACAATTTCTCACCTTTCTTCCCGTTTCAAGCTCAGAACATAAATAATAACCATACTGATCCTGTTTTATAGCTGGACATAGGGAGGTGCACCAAGAAAAAAAGCCACATTTCTCTAAACAACTCGCCCAGGGCTGCTGAAAGCTGAAAATAACCTATCTCCAAGTTTGGGGCTTGTCGCCGTGAATCTTCACTTTGCGACTAAAGTATTCACAGCAGTGCCAAAATTTCTGTGTCATTGAATGTGGGTGCCAGCGGCCTACAAGCAAACAAAAAATGAAATCAATACGACCACTTATATTACAGCTGGGTCATGTTATAGGGAGATGCATTAAAATTGACAGGTGCTCAAATATGGTCAAAATTTGACAATTTCTCACCTTTCTTCCCGTTTCAAGCTAGGAACATAAATAATGACCATCCTGATCCTGTTTTATAGCTGGACATAGGGAGGTGCACCAAGAAAAAAGCCACTTTTCTCTAAACAACTCGCCCAGGGCTGCTGAAAGCTGAAAATAACCTATCTCCAAGTTTGGGGCTTGTCGCCGTGAATCTTCACTTTGCGACTAAAGTATTCACAGCAGTGCCAAAATTTCTCAGTCATTAAATGTGGGTGCCAGCGGCCTACAAGCAAACAAAAAATGAAATCAATGCGACCATTCACATTACAGCTGGGTCATGTTATAGGGAGATGCATTAAAATTGACAGGTGGTCAAATATGGTCAAAATTTGACAATTTCTCACCTTTCTTCCCGTTTGAAGCTCAGAACTTGAATAATGACCATCCTGATCCTGTTTTATAGCTGGACATAGGGAGGTGCACCAAGAAAAAAAGCCACATTTCTCTAAACAACTCGCCCAGGGCTGCTGAAAGCTGAAAATAACCTATCTCCAAGTTTGGGGCTTGTCGCCGTGAATCTTCACTTTGCGACTAAAGTATTCACAGCAGTGCCAAAATTTCTAGGTCATTGAATATGGGTGCCAGCGGCCTACAAGCAGACAAAAAATGAAATCAATGCGACCATTCACATTACAGCTGGGTCATGTTATAGGGAGATGCATTAACATTGACAGGTGGTCAAATATGGTCAAAATTTGACAATTTCTCACCTTTCTTCCCGTTTCAAGTTCAGAACTTGAATAATGACCATCCTGATCCTGTTTTATAGCTGGACATAGGGAGGTGCACCAAGAAAAAAAGCCACATTTCTCTAAACAACTCGCTCAGGGCTGCTGAAAGCTGAAAATAACCTATATCCAAGTTTGGGGCTTGTCGCCGTGAATCTTCACTTTGCGACTAAAGTATTCACAGATGTGCCAAAATTTCTAAGTCATTGAATGTGGGTGCCAGCGGCCTACAAGCAAACAAAAAATGAAATCAATACGACCACTCGTATTACAGCTGGGTCATGTTATAGGGAGATGCATTAAAATTGACAGGTGTTCAAATACGGTCAAAATTTGACAATTTCTCACCTTTCTTCCCGTTTCAAGCTCAGAACATAAATAATAACCATACTGATCCTGTTTTATAGCTGGACATAGGGAGGTGCACCAAGAAAAAAAGCCACATTTCTCTAAACAACTCGCCCAGGGCTGCTGAAAGCTGAAAATAACCTATCTCCAAGTTTGGGGCTTGTCGCCGTGAATCTTCACTTTGCGACTAAAGTATTCACAGCAGTGCCAAAATTTCTACGTCATTGAATGTGGGTGCCAGCGGCCTACAAGCAAACAAAAAATGAAATCAATACGACCACTCATATTACAGCTGGGTCATGTTATAGGAAGATGCATTAAAATTGACAGGTGGTCAAATATGGTCAAAATTTGACAATTTCTCACCTTTCTTCCCGTTTCAAGCTCAGAACATAAATAATAACCATACTGATCCTGTTTTATAGCTGGACATAGGGAGGTGCACCAAGAAAAAAAGCCACATTTCTCTAAACAACTCGCCCAGGGCTGCTGAAAGCTGAAAATAACCTATCTCCAAGTTTGGGGCTTGTCGCCGTGAATCTTCACTTTGCGACTAAAGTATTCACAGCAGTGCCAAAATTTCTGTGTCATTGAATGTGGGTGCCAGCGGCCTACAAGCAAACAAAAAATGAAATCAATACGACCACTTATATTACAGCTGGGTCATGTTATAGGGAGATGCATTAAAATTGACAGGTGCTCAAATATGGTCAAAATTTGACAATTTCTCACCTTTCTTCCCGTTTCAAGCTAGGAACATAAATAATGACCATCCTGATCCTGTTTTATAGCTGGACATAGGGAGGTGCACCAAGAAAAAAGCCACTTTTCTCTAAACAACTCGCCCAGGGCTGCTGAAAGCTGAAAATAACCTATCTCCAAGTTTGGGGCTTGTCGCCGTGAATCTTCACTTTGCGACTAAAGTATTCACAGCAGTGCCAAAATTTCTCAGTCATTAAATGTGGGTGCCAGCGGCCTACAAGCAAACAAAAAATGAAATCAATGCGACCATTCACATTACAGCTGGGTCATGTTATAGGGAGATGCATTAAAATTGACAGGTGGTCAAATATGGTCAAAATTTGACAATTTCTCACCTTTCTTCCCGTTTGAAGCTCAGAACTTGAATAATGACCATCCTGATCCTGTTTTATAGCTGGACATAGGGAGGTGCACCAAGAAAAAGGCCACATTTCTCTAAACAACTCGCCCAGGGCTGCTGAAAGCTGAAAATAACCTATCTCCAAGTTTGGGGCTTGTCGCCGTGAATCTTCACTTTGCGACTAAAGTATTCACAGCAGTGCCAAAATTTCTGAGTCATTGAATGTGGGTGCCAGCGGCCTAACAGCAAACAAAAAATGAAATCAATACGACCATTCACATTACAGCTGGGTAATGTTATAGGGAGATGCATTAAAATTGACAGGTGGTCAAATATGGTCAAAATTTGACAATTTCTCACCTTTCTTCCCGTTTCAAGTTCAGAACTTGAATAATGACCATCCTGATCCTGTTTTATAGCTGGACATAGGGAGGTGCACCAAGAAAAAAAGCCACATTTCTCTAAACAACTCGCCCAGGGCTGCTGAAAGCTGAAAATAACCTATCTCCAAGTTTGGGGCTTCTCGCCGTGAATCTTTTTTTTGCGACTAAAGTATTCACAGCAGTGCCAAAATTTCTGAGTCATTGAATGTGGGTGCCAGCGGCCTACAAGCAAACAAAAAATGAAATCATTACGACCATTCACATTACAGCTGGGTCATGTTATAGGGAGATGCATTAAAATTGCCAGGTGGTCAAATATGGTCAAAATTTGACAATTTCTCACCTTTCTTCCCGTTTCAGGTTCAGAACTTGAATAATGACCATCATGATCTTGTTTTATAGCTGGACATAGGGAGGTGCACCAAGAAACAAAGCCACATTTCTCTAAACAACTTGCCCAGGGCTGCTTAAAGCTGAAAATAACCTATCTCCAAGTTTGGGGCTTGTCGCCGTGAATCTTCACTTTGCGACTAAAGTATTCACAGCAGTGCCAAAATTTCTAGGTCATTGAATATGGGTGCCAGCGGCCTACAAGCAGACAAAAAATGAAATCAATGCGACCATTCACATTACAGCTGGGTCATGTTATAGGGAGATGCATTAAAATTGACAGGTGGTCAAATATTGCTCTTTTCTCTCCGAAACTCAACACTTGCAAGCCAGATATGAAAGAAAGAAAAAATCATCAGTCACACCACCGGGACTCGAACCAGGGACCTTGCTATTCGCGAGCAATGCTCTAACCAACTGAGCTACAGTATGACTCTTATCCACAGTGATGGTAAATCTATCCTTCTTCGATCAATTCATATCTGGCTTGCATCATGCTGGCAACTCACACCAATCAAGAGGGCCCTCGGCCATTCGCTTGATATCATGGGGAGCGCATCAAACTATGTCCACTGCGAGCAAATACAAATTGCAATATCAAATTTGGACTTCACGGAGAATTTCAAAGTTTTTAGGAAATTAGAGGCCACATGCCACCTACTGCTCTTTTCTCTCCGAAACTCAACACTTGCAAGCCAGATATGAAAGAAAGAAAAAATCAATAGCAAGGTCCCTGGTTCGAGTCCCGGTGGTGTGACTGATGATTTTTTCTTTCTTTCATATCTGGCTTGCAAGTGTTGAGTTTCGGAGAGAAAAGAGCAGTAGGTGGCATGTGGCCTCTAATTTCCTAAAAACTTTGAAATTCTCCGTGAAGTCCAAATTTGATATTGCAATTTGTATTTGCTCGCAGTGGACATAGTTTGATGCGCTCCCCATGATATCAAGCGAATGGCCGAGGGCCCTCTTGATTGGTGTGAGTTGCCAGCATGATGCAAGCCAGATATGAATTGATCGAAGAAGGATAGATTTACCATCACTGTGGATAAGAGTCATACTGTAGCTCAGTTGGTTAGAGCATTGCTCGCGAATAGCAAGGTCCCTGGTTCGAGTCCCGGTGGTGTGACTGATGATTTTTTCTTTCTTTCATATCTGGCTTGCAAGTGTTGAGTTTCGGAGAGAAAAGAGCAGTAGGTGGCATGTGGCCTCTAATTTCCTAAAAACTTTGAAATTCTCCGTGAAGTCCAAATTTGATATTGCAAGGTGGT
The DNA here is from genome assembly GCF_964019385.1 of Sycon ciliatum. Taxonomy (NCBI): domain Eukaryota; kingdom Metazoa; phylum Porifera; class Calcarea; order Leucosolenida; family Sycettidae; genus Sycon; species Sycon ciliatum. The sequence goes on from NC_088646.1 coordinate 14,953,064, forward strand.
CAAATATGGTCAAAATTTGACAATTTCTCACCTTTCTTCCCGTTTCAAGTTCAGAACTTGAATAATGACCATCCTGATCCTGTTTTATAGCTGGACATAGGGAGGTGCACCAAGAAAAAAAGCCACATTTCTCGAAACAACTCGCCCAGGGCTGCTGAAAGCTGAAAATAACCTATCTCCAAGTTTGGGGCTTGTCGCCGTGAATCTTCACTTTGCGACTAAAGTATTCGCAGCAGTGCCAAGATTTCTAGGCCATTGAATGTGGGTGACAGCGGCCTACAAGCAAACAAAAAAAGAAAATAATTACGACCACTCACATTACAGCTGGGTCATGTTATAGAGAGATGCATTAAAATTGACAGGTGGTCAAACATGGTCAAACTTTGACAAATTCTCACCTTTCTTCCCGGTTCAAGCTCAGAACATAATTAATGACCATTCTGATCCTGTTTTTTAGCTGGACGTAGGGAGGTGCACCAAGAAAAAAAGCCACATTTCTCTAAACAACTCGCCCAGGGCTGCTGAAAGCTGAAAATAACCTATCTCCAAGTTTGGGGCTTGTCGCCGTGAATCTTCACTTTGCGACTAAAGTATTCGCAGCAGTGCCAAAATTTCTAGGCCATTGAATGAGGGTGACAGCGGCCTACAAGCAAACAAAAAAAGAAAATAATTACGACCACTCACATTACAGCTGGGTCATGTTATAGAGAGATGCATTAAAATTGACAGGTGGTCAAACATGGTCAAAATTTGACAATTTCACACCTTTCTTCTCGCTTAAAGCTCAGAACTTGAATAATGACCATCCTGATCCTGTTTTCTAGCTGGACATAGGGAGATGCACCTAGAAAAAAGCCACATTTCTCTAAACAACTCGCCCAGGGCTGCTGAAAGCTGAAAATAACCTATCTCCAAGTTTGGGGCTTGTCGCCGTGAATCTTCACTTTGCGACTAAAGTATTCACAGCAGTGCCAAAATTTCTAAGTCATTGAATGTGGGTGCCAGCGGCCTACAAGCACACAAAAAATGAAATCAATACGACCACTCACATTACAGCTGGGTCATGTTATAGAGAGATGCAAAAAAATACACAGGTGGTCAAATATGGTCAAAATTTGACAATTTCTCACCTTTCTTCTCGTTTCGAGCTCAGAACTTGAATAATGACCATCCTGATCCTGTTTTATAGCTGGACATAGGGAGGTACACAAAGAAAAAAAGCCACATTTTTCTAAACAACTCGCCCAGGGCTGCTGAAAGCTGAAAAAACCCTATCTCCAAGTTTGGGGCTTGTCGCCGTGAATTTTCACTTTGCGAATAAAGTATTAAAAACAGTGCCAAAATTTCTAGATCATTGAATGTGGGTGCCAGCGGGCTACAAGCAAACAAAAAATGACATTCATACGACCACTCACATTACAGCTGGGTCATGTTATAGAGAGGTGCATTAAAATTGACAGGTGGTCAAATATGGTCAAAATTTGACAATTTCTCACCTTTCTTCCTGTTTGAAGCTCAGCACTTGAATAATGACCATCCTGATCCTGTTTTATAGCTGGACATAGGGAGGTGCACCGAAAAAAACCGCATTTCTCGAAACAATTCGCCCAGGGCTGCTGAGAGCTGAAAATAACCTATCTCCAAGTTTAGGGCTTGTCATCGTGTATCTTCACTTTGCGACTAAAGTATTCACAGCAGTTCCAAAATTTCTAGGTCATTAAATGTGGGTGCCAGCGGCCTACAAGCAAACAAAAAAATGAAAACAATACGACCACTCAAATTACAGCTGGGTCATGTTATAGGGAGATGCATTAAAATTGACAGGTGGTCAAATATGGTCAAAATTTGACAATTTCTCACCTTTCTTCCCGTTTGAAGCTCAGAACTTGAATATTTACCATCCTGATCCTATTTTATAGCTGGACATAGGGAGGTGCACCTAGAAAAAAAAGCCACATTTCTCTAAAAAACTCGCCCAGGGCTGCTGAAAGCTGAAAATAGCCTATCTCCAAGTTTGGGGCTTGTCGCCGTGAATCTTCACTTTGCGACTAAAGTATTCACAGCAGTGCCAAAACTTCTGGGTCATTGAATGTGGGTGCTAGCGGCCTACAAGCAAATAAAAAATTAAATCAATACGACCACTCAAATTTTACAGCTGGGTCATGTTATAGGGAGATGCATTAACATTGACAGGTGGTCAAATATGGTCAAAATTTGACAATTTCTCACCTTTCTTCCCGTTTCAAGCTCAGAACTTGAATAATGACTATCCTGATCCTGTTTAATAGCTGGACATAGGGAGGTGCACCAGGATAAAAAGCCACAGTTCTCTAAACAACTCGCCCAGGGCTGCTGAAAGCTGAAAATAACCTATCTCAAAGTTTGGGGCTTGTCGCCGTGAATCTTCACTTTGCGACTAAAGTATTCACAGCAGTGCCAAAGTTTTTAGGTCCTTGATTGTGGGTGCCAGCGGCCTACAAGCAAACAAAAAATGAAATCAATACGACCACTCACATTACAGCTGGGTCATGTTATAGAGAGATAGATTAAAATTGACAGGTGGTCAAATATGGTCAAAATTTGACAATTTCTCACCTTTCTTCCCGTTTGAAGCTCAGAACATACATGTAAATAATGACCATCCTGATCCTGTTTTATAGCTGGACATTGGGAGGTGGACCAAGACAAAAAGCCACATTTTTCTAAACAACTCGCCCAGGGCTGCTGAAAGCTAAAAATAACCTATCTCCAAGTTTGGGGCTTGTCGCCGTGAATCTTCACTTTGCGACTAAAGTATTCACAGCAGTGCCAAAATTTCTACGCCATTTAATGTGGGTGACAGCGGCCTACAAGCAAACAAAAAATGAAATCAATACGACCACTCACATTACAGCTGGGTCATGTTATAGAGAGATGCATTAAAATGGACAGGTGGTCAAATATGGTCAAAATTTGACAATTTCTCACCTTCATTCCCGTTTCAAGCTCAGCACCTGAATAATGACCATCCTGATCCTGTTTTATACCTGGACATAGGGAGGTGCACCTAGAAAAAAGCCACATTACTCTAAACAACTCGCCCCGGGCTGCTGAAAGCTGAAAATAACCTATCTCCAAGTTTGGAGCTTGTCGCCGTGAATCTTCACTTTGCGACTAAAGTATTCACAGCAGTGCCAAAATTTCTACGTCATTGAATGTGGGTGCTAGCGGCCTACAAGCAAACAAAAAATGAAATCAATACGACCACTCAATTTACAGCTGGGTAATGTTATAGGGAGATGCATTAAAATGGACAGGTGGTCAAATACCGTCAAAATTTGACAATTTCTCACCTTTACTCCCGTTTGAAGCTCAGAACATAAATAATGACCATCCTGATCCTGTTTTATAGCTGGACATAGGGAGGTGGACCAAGACAAAAAGCCACATTTTTCTAAACAACTCGCCGAGGGCTGCTGAAAGCTGAAAATAACCTATCTCCAAGTTTGGGGCTTGTCGCCGTGAATCTTCACTTTGCGACTAAAGTATTCACAGCAGTGCCAAAATTTCTAGGCCATTTAATGTGGGTGACAGCGGCCTACAAGCAAACAAAAAATGAAATCAATACGACCACTCACATTACAGCTGGGTCATGTTATAGAGAGATGCATTAAAATGGACAGGTGGTCAAATCTGGTCAAAATTTGACAATTTCTCACTTTTCTTCCCGTGTTAAGCTCAGAACTTGAAAAATGACCACCCAGATCCTATTCTATAGCTGGACATAGGGAGGTGCACCTAGAAAAAAAGCCACATTTCTCTAAACAACTCGGCCAGGGCTGCTGAAAGCTGAAAATAACCTATCTCAAAGTTTGGGGCTTGTCGCCGTGAACCTTCCATTTGCGACTAAAGTATTCACAGCAGTGCCAAAATTTCTAGGCCATTGAATGTGGGTGACAGCGGCCTACAAACAAACAAAAAATGAATTCAATACGACCACTCACATTACAGCTGGGTCATGTTATAGAGAGATGCATTAAAATTGACAGGTGGTGAAATATGGTCAAAATTTGACAATTTCTCACCTTTCTTCCCGTTTCAAGCTCAGAACATAATAATTAATGACCATCCTGATCCTGTTTTATAACTGGACATAGGGAGGTGCACCAAGAAAAAAAACCACATTTCTCTAAACAACTCGCCCAGGGCTGCTGAAAGCTGAAAATAACCTTTCTCCAAGTTTGGGGCTTGTTGCCGTGAATCTTCACTTTGCGACTAAAGTATTCACCGCAGTGCCAAAATTTCTAGGCCATTGAATGTGGGTGACAGCGGCCTACAAGCAAACAAAAAATGAAATCAATACGACCACTCACATTACAGCTGGGTCATGTTATAGAGAGATGCATTAAAATGGACAGGTGGTCAAATATGGTCAAAATTTGACAATTTCTCACCTTTCTTCCCGTTTCAAGGTCAGAACATAATAATATTAATGACCATCCTGATCCTGTTTTATAGCTGGACATAGGGAGGTGCACCAAGAAAAAAGCCACATTTCTCTAAACAACTCGCCCAGGGCTGCTGAAAGCTGAAAATAACCTTTCTCCAAGTTTGGGGCTTGTCGCCGTGAATCTTCACTTTGCGACTAAAGTATTCACAGAAATGCCAAAATTTCGAGGCCATTGAATGTGGGTGACAAAGGCCTACAAGTAAACAAAAAATGAAATCAATACGACCACTCACATTACGGCTGGGTCATGTTATAGAGAGATGCATTAAAATGGACAGGTGGTCAAATATGGTCAAAATTTGACAATTTCTCACCTTTCTTCTCGTTTCAAGCTCAGAACTTGAACAATGACCATCCTGATCCTGTTTTATAGCTGGACATAGGGAGGTGCACCAGGATAAAAAGCCACATTTCTCTAAACAACTCGCCCAGGGCTGCTGAAAGCTGAAAATAACCTATCTCCAAGTTTGGGGCTTGTCGCCGTGAATCTTCACTTTGCGACTAAAGTATTCACAGAAATGCCAAAATTTCGAGGCCATTGAATGTGGGTGACAAAGGCCTACAAGTAAACAAAAAATGAAATCAATACGACCACTCACATTACGGCTGGGTCATGTTATAGAGAGATGCATTAAAATGGACAGGTGGTCAAATATGGTCAAAATTTGACAATTTCTCACCTTTCTTCTCGTTTCAAGCTCAGAACTTGAACAATGACCATCCTGATCCTGTTTTATAGCTGGACATAGGGAGGTGCACCAGGATAAAAAGCCACATTTCTCTAAACAACTCGCCCAGGGCTGCTGAAAGCTGAAAATAACCTATCTCCAAGTTTGGGGCTTGTCGCCGTGAATCTTCACTTTGCGACTAAAGTATTCACAGAAATGCCAAAATTTCGAGGCCATTGAATGTGGGTGACAAAGGCCTACAAGTAAACAAAAAATGAAATCAATACGACCACTCACATTACGGCTGGGTCATGTTATAGAGAGATGCATTAAAATGGACAGGTGGTCAAATATGGTCAAAATTTGACAATTTCTCACCTTTCTTCTCGTTTCAAGCTCAGAACTTGAACAATGACCATCCTGATCCTGTTTTATAGCTGGACATAGGGAGGTGCACCAGGATAAAAAGCCACATTTCTCTAAACAACTCGCCCAGGGCTGCTGAAAGCTGAAAATAACCTATCTCAAAGTTTGGGGCTTGTCGCCGTGAACCTTCCATTTGCGACTAAAGTATTCACAGCAGTGCCAAAATTTCTAGGTCATTGAATGTGGGTGACAGCGGCCTACAAGCAAACAAAAAATGAAATCAATACGACCACTCACATTACAGCTGGGTCATGTTATAGAGAGATGCATTAAAATGGACAGGTGGTCAAATATGGTCAAGATTTTACAATTTCTCACCTTTCTTCCCGTTTCAAGCTCAGAACATAATTAATGACCATCCTGATCCTGTTTTATAGCTGGACATAGGGAGGTGGACCAAGAAAAAAAGCCACATTTCTCTAAACAACTCGCCCAGGGCTGCTGAAAGCTGAAAATAACCTATCTCCAAGTTTGGGGCTTGTCGCCGTGAATCTTCACTTTGCGACTAAAGTATTCACAGAAATGCCAAAATTTCGAGGCCATCGAATGTGGGTGACAAAGGCCTACAAGCAAACAAAAAATGAAATCAATACGACCACTCACATTACAGCTGGGTCATGTTATAGAGAGATGCATAAAAATGGACAGGTGGTCAAATATGGTCAAAATTTGACAATTTCTCACCTTTCTTCTCGTTTCAAGCTCAGAACTTGAATAATGACCATCCTGATCCTGTTTTATAGCTGGACATAGGGAGGTGCACCAGGATAAAAAGCCACATTTCTCTAAACAACTCGCCCAGGGCTGCTGAAAGCTGAAAATAACCTATCTCCAAGTTTGGGGCTTGTCGCCGTGAACCTTCCATTTGCGACTAAAGTATTCACAGCAGTGCCAAAATTTCTAGATCATTGAATGTGGGTGACAGCGGCCTACAAGCAAACAAAAAATGAAATCAATACGACCACTCACATTACAGCTGGGTCATGTTATAGAGAGATGCATTAAAATGGACAGGTGGTCAAATATGGTCAAGATTTTACAATTTCTCACCTTTCTTCCCGTTTCAAGCTCAGAATATAATTAATGACCATCCTGATCCTGTTTTATAGCTGGACATAGGGAGGTGGACCAAGAAAAAAAGCCACATTTCTCTAAACAACTCGCCCAGGGCTGCTGAAAGCTGAAAATAACCTATCTCCAAGTTTGGGGCTTGTCGCCGTGAATCTTCACTTTGCGACTAAAGTATTCACAGCAGTGCCAAAATTCCTAAGCCATTGAATGTGGGTGCCAGCGGCCTACAAGCAAACAAAAAATGAAATCAATACGACCACTCACATTACAGCTGGGTCATGTTATAGAGAGATGCATTAAAATGGACAGGTGGTCAAATATGGTCAAAATTTGACAATTTCTCACCTTTCTTCCCGTTTGAAGCTCAGAACATAAAAAATGACCATCCTGATCCTGTTTTATAGCTGGACATAGGGAGCTGCACCAAGAAAAAAGCCACATTTCTCTAAACAACTCGCCCCGGGCTGCTGAAAGCTGAAAATAACCTATCTCCAAGTTTGGGGCTTGTCGCCGTGAATCTTCACTTTGCGACTAAAGTATTCACAGCAGTGCCAAAATTTCGAGGCCATTGAATGTGGATGCCAGCGGCCTAACAGCAAACAAAAAATGAAATCAGTACGACCACTCACATTACAGCTGGGTCATGTTATTGAGAGATGCATTAAAATTGACAGGTGGTCAAATATGGTCAAATTTTGACAATCTCTCACCTTTCTTCCCGGTTCAAGCTTAGAACTTGAATAATGACCATCCTGATCCTGTTTTATAGCTGGACATAGGGAGGTGCACCAAGAAAAAAGCCACATTTCTCTAAACAACTCGCCCCGGGCTGCTGAAAGCTGAAAAGAACCTATCTCCAAGTTTGGGGCTTGTCGCCGTGAATCTTCACTTTGCGAATAAAGTATTCACAACAGTGCCAAAATTTCTAGATCATTGAATGTGGGTGCCAGCGGGCTACAAGCAAGCAAAAAATGAAAATAATACGACCACTCACATTACAGCTGGGTCATGTTATAGAGAGGTGCGATAAAATTGACAGGTGGTCAAATATGGTCAAAATTTGACAATTTCTCACCTTTCTTCCTGTTTGAAGCTCAGCACTTGAATAATGACCATCCTGATCCTATTTTATAGCTGGACATAGGGAGGTGCACCAAGAAAAAAAGCCACATTTCTCTAAACAACTCGCCCAGGGCTGCTGAAAGCTGAAAATAACCTACATTCAAGTTTGCGGCTTGTCGCCGTGAATCTTTCCTTTGCGAATAAAGTATTCACAGCAGTGCCAAAGTTTCCAGGTCATTGAATGTGGGTGCAAGCGGTCTAGAAGCAAGCAAAAAATTAAATCAATACGACCCCTCACATTACAGCTGGCTCATGTTATAGAGAGGTGCATTAAAATTGACAGGTGGTCAAATATGGTCAAAATTTGACAATTTCTCACCTTTCTTCCCGTTTCAAGCTCAGCTTCTGAATTATGACCATCATGATCCTGTTTAATAGCTGCACATAGGGAGGTACAGCAAGAAAAAAACCACATTTCTCTAAACAACTCCGCCAGGGCTGCTGAAAGCTGAAAATAACCTATGTCCAAGTTTGCGGCTTGTCGCCGTGAATCTTCACTTTGCAACTAAAGTATTCACAGCAGTTCCAAAGTTTCTGGGTCATTGAATGTGGGTATCAGCCACCTACAAGCAAACAAAAAATGACATCAATATGACGACTCACATTACAGCTGGGTCATGTTATAAAGACGTGCATTAAAATTGACAGGTCGTCAAAAAATTTGACAATTTCTCACCTTTCTTCCCGTTTGAAGCTCAGAACATAATTAATGATCATCCTGATCCTGTTTTATAGCTGGACATAGGGAGGTGCACCAAGAAAAAAGCCACATTTCTCTAAACAACTCGCCCGGGCTGCTGAAAGCTGAAAATAGCCTATCTCCAAGTTTGGGGCTTGTCGCCGTGAATCTTCACTTTGCGACTAAAGTATTCACAGCAGTGCCAAAATTTCTGGGCCATTGAATGTGGATGCCAGCGGCCTAACAGCAAACAAAAAATAAAATCAATACGACAACTCACATTTTAGCTGGGTCATGTTATGGAGAGATGCATTAAAATTGACAGGTGGTCAAATATGGTCAAATTTTGACAATCTCTCACCTTTCTTCTCGGTTCAAGCTCAGAACTTGAATAATGACCATCCTGATCCTGTTTTATAGCTGGACATAGGGAGGTGCACCAAGAAAAAAGCCACATTTCTCTAAACAACGCGCCCCGGGCTGCTGAAAGCTGAAAATAACCTATCTCCAAGTTTGGGGCTTGTCGCCGTGAATCTTCACTTTGCGAATAAAGTATTCACAGCTGTGCCAAAATTTCCAGATCATTGAATGTGGGCGCCAGCGGGCTACAAGCAAGCAAAAAATGAAAATAATACGACCACTCACATTACAGCTGGGTCATGTTATAGAGAGGTGCGATAAAATTGACAGGTGGTCAAATATGGTCAAAATTTGACAATTTCTCACCTTTCTTCCTGTTTGAAGCTCAGCACTTGAATAATGACCATCCTGATCCTATTTTATAGCTGGACATAGGGAGGTCCACCAAGAAAAAAAGCCACATTTTTCTCAGAACAACTCGCCCAGGGCTGCTGAAAGCTGAAAATAACCTATCTCCAAGTTTGGGGCTTGTCGCCGTGTATCTTCACTTTGCGACTAAAGTATTCACAGCAGTGCCAAAATATCTAGGTCATTGAATGAAAGTGCCAGCGGCCTACAAGCAAACACAAAATGAAATCAATACGACCACTCACATTACAGCTGGGTCATGTTATAGGGAGATGCATTAAAATTGACAGATGGTCAAATATGGTCAAAATTTGACCATTTCTCACCTTTCTTCCCGTTTGAAGCTCAGAACATAAATAATGACCATCCTGATCCTGTTTTATAGCTGGACATAGGGAGGTGCACCTAAAAAAAAAGCCACATTTCTCTAAACAACTCGCCCAGGGCTGCTGAAAGCTGAAAAGAACCTATCTCCAAGTTTGGGGCTTGTCGCCATGAATCTTCACTTTGCGACTAAAGTATTCACAGTAGTGCCAAAACTTCTAGTACATTGAATGAAGATGTCAGCGGCCTACAAGGAAACAAAAAATTAAATCAATACGACCACTCAAATTACAGCTGGGTCATGTTATAGGGAGATGCATTAAAATTGACAGGTGGTCAAATATGGTCAAAATTTGACAATTTCTCACCTTTCTTCCCCTTTGAAGCTCAGAACATAAATAATGACCATCCTGATCCTGTTTTATAGCTGGACATAGGGAGGTGCACCTAGAACAAAAGCCACATTTCTCGAAACAACTCGCCCAGAGCTGCTGAAATCTGAAAATAACCTATCTCCAAGTTTGGGTCTTGTCGCCATGAATCTTCACTTTGCGACTAAAGTATTCACAGCAGTGCCAAAAGTTTAAGGTCATTGAATTGGGGTGTCAGTGACCTAAAAGCAAACAAAAAATGAAATCAATACGACCACTCATATTACAGCTGGGTCTTGTTATTGAGAGATGCATTAAAATTGACAGGTGGTCAAATATCGTCAAAATTTAACAATTTCTCACCTTTCTTCCTGTTCCAAACTCAGAACTTGAATAATGGCCATCCTGATCCTGTTTTAAAGCTGGACAGAGGGCTGAGCTGAACCAAGAAAAAAAGCCACATTTCTCTAAACAACTCGCCCAGAGCTGCTGAAAGCTGAAAATAACCTATCTCCAAGTTTGGGGCTTGTCGCCGTGTATCTTCACTTTGCGACTAAAGTATTCACAGCAGTGCCAAAATATCTAGGTCATTGAATGAAAGTGCCAGCGGCCTACAAGCAAACACAAAATGAAATCAATACGACCACTCACATTACAGCTGGGTCATGTTATAGGGAGATGCATTAAAATTGACAGATGGTCAAATATGGTCAAAATTTGACCATTTCTCACCTTTCTTCCCGTTTGAAGCTCAGAACATAAATAATGACCATCCTGATCCTGTTTTATAGCTGGACATAGGGAGGTGCACCTAAAAAAAAAGCCACATTTCTCTAAACAACTCGCCCAGGGCTGCTGAAAGCTGAAAAGAACCTATCTCCAAGTTTGGGGCTTGTCGCCATGAATCTTCACTTTGCGACTAAAGTATTCACAGTAGTGCCAAAACTTCTAGTACATTGAATGAAGATGTCAGCGGCCTACAAGGAAACAAAAAATTAAATCAATACGACCACTCAAATTACAGCTGGGTCATGTTATAGGGAGATGCATTAAAATTGACAGGTGGTCAAATATGGTCAAAATTTGACAATTTCTCACCTTTCTTCCCCTTTGAAGCTCAGAACATAAATAATGACCATCCTGATCCTGTTTTATAGCTGGACATAGGGAGGTGCACCTAGAACAAAAGCCACATTTCTCGAAACAACTCGCCCAGAGCTGCTGAAATCTGAAAATAACCTATCTCCAAGTTTGGGTCTTGTCGCCATGAATCTTCACTTTGCGACTAAAGTATTCACAGCAGTGCCAAAAGTTTAAGGTCATTGAATTGGGGTGTCAGTGACCTAAAAGCAAACAAAAAATGAAATCAATACGACCACTCATATTACAGCTGGGTCTTGTTATTGAGAGATGCATTAAAATTGACAGGTGGTCAAATATCGTCAAAATTTAACAATTTCTCACCTTTCTTCCTGTTCCAAACTCAGAACTTGAATAATGGCCATCCTGATCCTGTTTTAAAGCTGGACAGAGGGCTGAGCTGAACCAAGAAAAAAAGCCACATTTCTCTAAACAACTCGCCCAGAGCTGCTGAAAGCTGAAAATAACCTATCTCCAAGTTTGGGGCTTGTCGCCGTGAACCTTCACTTTGCGACTATATTATCGACAGCAGTGCCAAAAGTTTAAGGCCATTGAATGTGGGTGCCAGTGACCTACAAGCAATAAAAAATGAAATCAATACGACCACTCACATTACAGCTGGGTCATGTTATAGAGAGATGCATAAAAATTGACAGGTGGTCAAATATGCCCGAAATTTGACAATTTCTCACCTTTCGTCCCGTTTGAAGCTTAGCACCTGAATAGTGACCATCCTGATCCTGTTTTATAGCTGGACATAGGGAGGTGCACCAAGAAAAAAGCCACATTTCTCTAAACAACTCCGCCAGGGCTGCTGAAAGCTGAAAATAACCTAACTATAAAGACGTGCATTAAAATTGACAGGTCGTCAAATATGGACAAAATTTGACAATTTCTCACCTTTCTTCCCGTTTGAAGCTCAGCACCTGAATAATAACCATCCTGATCCTGTTTTATAGCTGGACATAGGGAGGTGCACCAAGAAAAAAGCCACATTTCTCTAAACAACTCCGCCAGGGCTGCTGAAAGCTGAAAATAACCTAACTCCAAGTTTGGGGCTTGTCGCCATGAATCTTCACTTTGCGACTAAAGTATTCACAGCAGTGCCAAAGTTTCCGGGTCTTTAAATGTGGGTGTCAGCGGCCTACAAGCAAACAAGAAATGAAATCAATATGTCCGCTCACATTACAGCTGGGTCATGTTATAGAGAGGTGCATCAAAATTTACGGGTGGTCAATTATGGACAAAATTCGGCAATTACTCACCTTTCTTTCCGGTTGAAGCTCAGCACCTGAATAATGACCATCCTGATCCTGTTTTATAGGTGGACATAGGGAGGTGCACCACGAAAAAAAGCCACATTTCTGTAAACAAATCGTCCAGGGCTGCTGCAAGCTGAAAAGAACCTATCTCCAAGTTTGGGGCTTGTCGCCGTGAATCTTCACTTTGCGACTAAAGTATTCACAGCTATGCCAAAGTTTCTAAGTCATTTATTGTGGGTGTCAGCGGCCTACAAGCAGACAAAAAATGAAATCAGTACGACCGCTAACATTACAGCTGGGTCATGTTATAGAGAGATGCATTAAAATTGACAGGTGGTCAAATATGGTCAAAATTTGACAATTTCTCACCTTTCTTCCTGTTTGAAGCTCAGAACTTGAATATTTACCATCCTGATCCTATTTTATAGCTGGACATAGGGAGGTGCACCAAGAAAAAAGCCACATTTCTCTAAACAACTCGCCCAGGGCTGCTGAAAGCTGAAAATAACCTATCTCCAAGTTTGGGGCTTGTCGCCGTGAATCTTCACTTTGCGACTAAAGTATTCACAGCAGTGCCAAAATTTCTAGGCCATTGAATGTGGGTGACAGCGGCCTACAAGCAACCAAAAAATGAAATCAATATGATCACTCACATTACAGCTGGGTCATGTTATAGAGAGGTGGTCAAATATGGTCAAAAATTGACAATTTCTCACCTTTCTTCTCGCTTCAAGCTCAGAACTTGAATTGTTACCATCCTGATCCTGTTAATTAGCTGGACATAGGGAGGTGCACCTAGTAAAAAAGTCACATTTCTCTAAACAACTCGCCCAGGGCTGCAGAAAGCTGAAAATACGCTATCTCCAAGTTTGGGGCTTGTCGCCGTGAATCTTCACTTTTCGACTTACGTATTCACAGCACTGCCAAAATTTCTAGGTCATTGAATGTGGGTGACACCGGCCTACAAGAAAACAAAAAATGAAATCAATACGACCACTCACATTACAGCTGGGTCATGTTATAGAGAGATGCATTAAAATTGACAGGTGCTGAAATATGGTCAAAATTTGACAATTTCTCACTTTTCTTCCCGCTTGAAGCTCAGAACTTGAATATTTACCATCCTGATCCTATTTTATAGCTGGACATAGGGAGGTGCACCCAGAAAAAAAGCCGCATTGCTCTAAAAAACTCGCCCAGGGCTGCTGAAAGCTGAAATAACCTATCTCCAAGTTTGGGGCTTGTCGCCGTGAATCTTCACTTTGCGACTAAAGTATTCCCAGCAGTGCCAACATTTCTACGTCATTGAATGTGGGTGCCGGCGGCCTACAAGCAAACAAAAAATGAAATTAATACGACCACTCAATTTACAGCTGGGTCATGTTATAGGGAGATGCATTAAAATGGACAGGTGGTCAAACATGGTCAAAATTTGACAATTTCTCACCTTTCTTCCCGTTTAAAGCTCAGAACATAATTAATGACCATTCTGATCCTGTTTTATAGCTGGACATAGGGAGGTGCACCAAGAAAAAAAGCCACATTTCTCTAAACAACTCGCCCAGGGCTGCTGAAAGCTGAAAATATCCTTGCTCCAAGTTTGGGGCTTGTCGCCGTGAATCTTCACTTTGCGACTAAAGTATTCACAGCAGTGCCAAAATTTCTAAGCTATTGAATGTGGGTGCCAGCGGCCTACAAGCAAACAAAAAATGAAATCAATACGACCACTCACATTACAGCTGGGTCATGTTATAGAGATGTGCATCAAAATTGACAGGTGGTCAAATATGGACAAAATTCGGCAATTACTCACCTTTCTTTCCGGTTGAAGCTCAGCACCTGAATACTCACCATCCTGATCCTGTTTTATAGGTGGACATAGGGAGGTGCACCAAGAAAAAAGGCCACATTTCTGTAAACACATCGTCCAGGGCTGCTGAAAGCTGAAAAGAACCTATCTCCAAGTTTGGGGCTTGTCGCCGTGAATCTTCACTTTGCGACTAAAGTATTCACAGCAGTGCCAAAATTTCCGGGTCTTTGAATGTGGGTGTCAGCGGCCTACAAGCAAACAAGAAATGAAATCAATACGACCACGCACATTACAGCTGGGTCATGTTATAGAGAGGTGCATCAAAATTGACAGGTGGTCAAATATGGACAAAATTCGGCAATTACTCACCTTTCTTTCCGGTTGAAGCTCAGCACCTGAATAATGACCATCCTGATCCTGTTTTATAGCTGGACATAGGGAGGTGCACCAAGAAAAAAAAGCCACATTTCTGTAAACAAATAGTCCAGGGCTGCTGAAAGCTGAAAAGAACCTATCTCCAAGTTTGGGGCTTGTCGCCGTGAATCTTCACTTTGCGACTGAAGTATTCACAGCACTGCTACAGTTTCTGGGTCATTGAACGTGGGTGCCAGCGGCCTACAAGCAAACCAAAAATCAAATCAATGCGACAACTCACATTACAGCTGGGTCGTGTTTTAGAGAGGTGCTTTAAAATTGACAGATGGTCAAAAATGGTCAAAATTTGACAATTGGTCACCATACTGCCCGTTAGACGCTCAAACCTTCACAATGACCATATTTATCTTTGCGTATATCTTGACATAGGGAGGTGGACCAAGAAAAAGAGCCACATTTCTCTAAACAACTCGCCCAGTGCTCCTCAAAGCTGACAATAATATATCTCCAAGTTTGGGGCTTTTCGCCGTGAATCTTCACTTTGCGACTAAAGTGTTCACAGCAGTGCTACAGTTTCTGGGTCATTGAATGTGGGTGTCAGCAGCCTACAAGCCACCCAAAAATCAAATCAATGCGACCACCCACATTACAGTTGGATCATGTTAGAGAGAGGTGCATTAAAATTGACAGGTGGTCAAACATGGACAAAATTTGACAATTTCTCAGCTAACTGCCTGTTTGAAGCTCAAACCTTGACAATGACCTACTTAATCTTGGCATATAGCCTGATATAGGGAGGTGCACCGAGGGCTGCTCAAAGCTGAAAATGGATTATCTCCAAGTTTGGGGCTTTTCGCCGTGAATCTTCCCTTTGTGACTAAAGTATTCACATCAGTGTTACCATTTCTGGATCATTACATGTGATTGCCAATGGCGTACAATAAAATAAAAAATCAAATCAATGCGAGCACTATTATTACAGCTGGGTCATGTTATAGACAGGTACATTAAAATTGACAGGTGGTCAAAAATGGTCAAAATTTGACATTTTCTCTCCTTTCTGCACGTTTGAAGCTGAAAACCTGAAAAATCACTATGCTGATCTTGTTGTGCAGCTGGAAATAGGGAGGTGCATCAGAAAAACAGCCACATATCTCTAAACAACTCGCCCAGGGCTGCTCAAAGCTGGAAATAACCTATCTCCAAGTTTGGGACCTTTCACCGTGAATCTTCACTTTGCGACTAAAGTATTCACAGCACTGCTACATTTTCTAGGTCATTGAATGTGGGTGCCAGCGGCCAACAAGCAAACCAAAAATCAAATCAATACGACCACTCACATTACAGCTGGGTTGTGTTATAGAGAGGTGCATTAAAATTGACAGGTGGTCAAATATAGTCAAAATTTGACAATTTCTCACCTTTCTGCACGCTTGGACCTCACAACCTGAAAAAGGACCATCCAGAGCTTGTTATATAATCTAGATATAGGAAGGTGCAGGAAGAAAAAGAGCCACATTTCATTAAACAACTCCCTCAGGGCTGCTGAAAGGTGAGAAAAAAATATCTCCAAGTTTGGAGCTTTTCGCCGTAAATCTTCACTTTACGACTAAAGTATTCACAGCACTGACAAAGGTTCTGGACCAGTGAATGTGGGTACCAGCGGCCTACAAGCAGCCCAAAAATCAAATCAATCCGACCACTCACATAACAGCTGGGTCGTGTTATAGATAGGTGCATTAAAATTGACAGGTGGTCAAAAATGTTCAAAACTTGACAATTTCTCATCTTTCTGTTCGGTTGATCTCAAAACCGGAACAATGACATTCCTGATCTTGTTGTATAGCTGGACTTAGGAAGGTGCATCAAGAAAAAGAGCCACGTTTTCTAAACAACTCGCCCAGGGCTGCTGAAAGCTGAAAAAAACTATCTCAAAGTTAGTGACTTTTCGCCGTCAATCTTCACTTTGCGACTAAAGTATTCACAGCAGCGCTACAGTTTCTGGGTCATTGAATGTGGGTGCCAGCGGCCTACAAGCAAACCAAAAATCAAATCAAAACGACCACTCCCATTACAGCTGGGTCGTGTTATAGAGAGGTGCATTAAAATTGACAGGTGGTCAAAAATGGTGAAAATTTGACTATTTCTCACCTTTCTGCACGTTTGAAGCTGCATACCTGAAAAATCACTATCCTGATCTTGTTGTGTAGCTGGACGTAGGGAGGTGCACGAAGAAAAGGAGCCACATTTCACAAAACAACTCGCTCAGGGCTGCTGAAAGCTGAAAATAACCTATCTCCAAGTGTGTTGCTTTTTCGCCGTGAATCTTCACTTTCCGACTAAAGTATTCACAGCAGTGCCAAAGTTTCTGGGTGATTGAATGTCAGTTCCAGCGGCCTACAAGGAAACCAAAAATCAAATAAATGTGACAACTCACATTACCGCTCGGTCGTGTTTCAGAGAGGTGCATTAAAATTGACAGATGGTCAAAAATGGCCAAATTTGATAATTGGTCACCATTCTGCGCGTTAGACGCTCAAACCTTCACAATGACCATATTTATCTTTGCGTATATCTTGACATAGGGAGGTGGACCAAGAAAAAGAGCCACATTTCTCTAAGCAACTCGCCCAGGGCGGCTCAAAGCTGAAAATAAAATATCCCCAAGTTTGGGGCTTTTCGCCGTGAATCTTCACTTTGCGACTAAAGTATTCACAGCAGGGCCAAAGTTTCTAGGTCATTGAATGTGGGTGCCAGCGGCCTACACGCAAACAAAAAATTAAATCAATAAGATCACTCACATTACAGCTGGGTCATCTTATAGAGAGGTGCATTAAATTTGAAAGGTAGTCAAATATGGTCAAAATTTGACATATTCTCACCTTTCTTCCCGTTTGAAGCTCAGCACCTGAATAATGACCATCCTGATCCTATGTTATAGCTGCACATACGTTTTCACAGCAGTGCCAAAGTTTCTAGGTCATTGAATGAAATCAATACAACCACTTACATTACAGCTGGGTTATGTTATATAGAGGTGTATTAATATTGACAGGAGGTCAAATATGGTCAAACTTTGACAATTTCTCACCTTTCTGCCCGTTTGAAGCTCAAAACCTGTAGAATACCCACCCTGATCTTGTTGTATAAGGTCGACACAAGGAGGTGCACTAAGAAAAACAGCCACTGTTCTCTAAACAACCCGCCCAGGGCTGCTGAAAGCTGAAAATAACCTATCTCCAAGTTTGGGGCTTTTCGCGGTGAATCTTCACTTTGCGACTAAACTGTGGGTACCCAGCCAGCGGCCACTCTCTCTCTCTCTCTCACTCACTCTCTCTCTCTCTCTTTATCTATATATCTCTATCTCTCTCTCTCTCTCTCTCTCTCTCTCTCTCTCTCTATCTATCTCTCTCTCTCTCTCTCTCTCTCTCTCTCTCTCTCTCTCTCTCTCTCTCTCTCTCTCTCTCTCTCTCTCTCTCTCTCTCTCTCTCTCTCTCTCTCTCTCTCTCTCTCTCTCTCTCTCTCTCTCTCTCTCTCTCTCTCTCTCTCTCTCTCTCTCTCTCTCTCTCTCTCTCTCTCTCTCTCTCTCTCTCTCTCTCTCTCTCTCTCTCTCTCTCTCTCTCTCTCTCTCTCTCTCTCTCTCTCTCTCTCTCTCTCTCTCTCTCTCTGTCTCTCTCTCTCTCTCTCTGTCTCTCTCTCTCTCTCTCTCTCTCTCTCTCTCTCTCTCTCTCTCTCTCTCTCTCTCTCTCTCTCTCTCTCTCTCTCTCTCTCTTTTAGAGGCATAGGCAAATTCAGAGGCAGATTTAAAGGTAGATTAGGAGGCAGATTTAGAAGCAGATTCAGAGGCAGATTCGGATGTAGATTCAGAGGCAGATTCAGAGGCAGATTAAGACGCAGAGGCAGAGGCGGAGCATGAGGCAGAGGCAGAGGCAGAGGCAGAGGCAGAGGCAGAGGCAGAGGCAGAGGCAGAGGCAGAGACAGAGGCAGAGGCAGAGGCAGAGGCAGAGGCAGAGGCAGAGGCAGAGGCAGAGGCAGAGGCAGAGGCAGAGGCAGAGGCAGAGGCAGAGGCAGAGGCAGAGGCAGAGGCAGAGCCAGAGGCATGGGCAGAGGCAGAGGCAGAGGCAGAGGCAGAGCAAAATGAGAAGGCAGATTTAGAGGGCAGATTTAGAAGGCAGATTTAGAGGCAGATTAGAGGCAGATTTAGAAGCAGATAAGCCCGTAGATGCCCCGCAGAGGCCTGCAAAGGCCCGCAGAGGCCCGCAGAAGCCCGCAGAGGCCCGCAGAAGCCCGCAAAGATATGCAAAAGCCAACAGAGGCCACGCAGAGGTCCCGCAGAGGCCCGCAGAGGCCCGCAGTGGCCCGCAAAGACCTGCAGAGCCCCGCAGAGGCCCCCCACAGGCCCGCAGAGGCCCGCAGAGGCACGCAGAGGCCCGCAGAGGCACGCTGAGGCCCGCAGAAATCCCCAGAGGCTCCGCAGAGGTCCCACAAAGGCCCCCAAAGGCTCACAGAGGCCCGCAGAGGCCCGCAGAGGCCCGCAGAGGCCCAAAAAGGCCCCGCACAGGCCCGCACAGGCCAGCAGAAGCCCGCAGAGGCCCCGCAAGGGCTGGGCAGAGGCCCGCAGAGGCTCGCACAGGCTCGAAAAGGCCCGCAAAAGCCCGCAGAGGCCCCGCACAGGCCCGCAGATGCCCACAGAGGTCCACAGAAGCACGCAGAGGCCCCGAAAAGGCCCGAAGAGGGCCGCAGAGGCCCCGCAGAGGCCTGGAGAGGCCCGCAGAGGCCAGCAGAAGCCCGCACAAGTCCGCAGACGCGCCGCAGAGGCCCGCAGAGACCCCGCACTGGCCCGTAGAGGCCCGCAGATGCCCGCACAGGCCCCACAAAGGCCCGCAGAGGCACGCAGAGGCTCTGCAAAGGCCTGCATGGGCCCGCAGAGGCCCGCAGAGGCCCGCAGAAGCCCCGCAGAGGCTCGCAGCGACCCGGAGAGGCCCGCACAGGCCCGCAGGAGTTCGCAAAGGCCCCGCAAAGGCCCGCAGAGGACCGCAGAGGCCAGCAGAGACCCGCAGAGGCCCGCATTGGCACCACAGAGGCCCGCAAAGGTCCGCAGAGGCCCGCAGAGGCCCGCAGAGGCTCCGCACAGGCAACCAGAAGCCCGCAGAATCCCGCAAAGGCCCCGCAAAGGCCCGCAGAGGCCAACAGAGGACCGCAGAGGCCCCGCAAAGGCCGACAAAGGCCCGCAGAGGCCCGCTGAGGCCCCGCAGAGGTCCGCAGAGGCCCGCAGAAGCCCGCAGAGGCCCTGCAGAGGCCCGCAGAGGCCCTCAGAGGCCCGCGAGGGCCCGCAGAGGCTCCGCACAGGCCCGCAGAGGCCCGCAGAAGCCTGCCAAGGCCCGCAAAGCCCGCAGAGGCCCCGCAAAGGCCCGCAGAGGCCCGAAGAGGCCCGCAAAAGCCCGCAGGGGTCCAAAGAAGCCCACGGAGGCCCCCGCAGAGGCCCGCAGAGAACCGCAGAGGTCCCGCAGAGGCCCGCAGAAGGCCGCAGAGGCCCGCAGAGGCCCGCAGAGGCCCGCAGAGGCCCCGGAAAGGCCCGCAGAGGCCCGAAGAGGCCTCCATAGGCCGGCAGGTGCCCGCAGAGGCCCCACAGAGGTCCAAAGAGACCCGCAGCGGCCCCGCAAAGGCCCGCAAAGGCCCCGCAGAGGTCCGCAGAGGCCCGAAGAAGCCCGGAGTGGTCCAGCAAATCCCCGCAGAGGTCCGCACTGTCCCGCACAGGCCCCGTACAGGCCCGGAGAGGCCTGCAGGAGCCCGCAGAGGCCCGCAGAGGCCCGCAGAGGCCCGCAGAGGCCCGCAGAGGCCAGGAAAAGTCCAGAAAGGCTCCGCAGAGGCCCACAGCGGCCAGCGGAGGCCCGCAGAAGCCCCGCAAAGGCCCGAAAAGGCCCGCAGAGGCCCGCAGAGACCCCGCAAAGGCCCTTAGAGGCCCGGAGAGGCCCGCAGAGGCCCGCAGAGGCCCGCAGAGGCCTGCAGAGGTCGGCAGAGGCTCCGCACAGGCCCGCAGAGGCTCCGCACAGTCCCCGCAGAGACCCGCACAGGCCCGCAGAGGCCCGCAGGAGTGCGCAGAGGTCCCGCAAAGGCCCGCAGAGGCCCTGCAGAGGCCCGCAGAGGCCCGCAAAAGCCCAGAAAGCCGCAAAAAGCCCGCTGAGACCCGCAGAGACCCGCAGAGGCCCGCAGAGGTCCGCAGAGGCACCGCGGAAGTCCGCAGAGGTCCGCAGAGGCCCGCAGAGGTCCCGCACAGGCCCGCAGAGGCCCGCAGGAGCGCGCAGAGGTCCCGCAAAGGCCCGCAGAGGCCCGCAGATGCCAGAGGCCCCGCAAAGGCCCGCAGAGATCCCGCTGAGATCCGAAGAGGCCCGCAGAGGCCCGCTGAGGCCCCGCAGAGGTCCGCAGAGGCCCGCAGAAGCCCCGCAAAGGCCCGCAGAGGTCCACAAGGGTCCGCAGAGGCCCGCAGAGAACGGCAGAGGCCCGCCGAGGCCCGCAGAAGCCCGGAAAGGCTCCGCAGAGGCCCACAGAGGCCCGCAGAGGCCCGCAGAGGCTCGCAGACTCCCCGCAAAGGCCCGCAGAGGTCCACAATGGTCCGCAGAGGCCCGCAGAGAACGGCAGAGGCCCGCCGAGGCCCGCAGAAGCCCGGAAAGGCTCCGCAGAGGCCCACAGAGGCCCGCAGAGGCCCGCAGAGGCTCGCAGACTCCCGCAGAGGCCCGCAAAGGCCCGCAGAGGCCCCACAGAGGTCCGCAGAGGCCCGCAGAGGCCCGCAGAAGCCCCGCAAAGGCTCGCAGAGGCCCACAGAAACCCGCAGAGGCCCGCAGAAGCCCCGTAAAGGCCCGCAGAGGCCCGCAGAGGCCCGAAGAGGCCTGCATAGGTCGGCAAAGGCCCGCAGAGTTCCGCAGAGACCCGCAGAGGCCCTCAGAGGCCCCGGAAAGGCCCGCAGAAGCCCGCAGAGGCCCGAAGAGGCCTGCATAGGCCGGCAGATGCCCGCCGAGGCCCCACAGAGGTCCAAAGAGACCCGCAGCGGCCCCCCAAAATCCCGCAAAGGCCCGCAGAGGCCCGCACAGGCTCGCAGAGGCCCGCAGAAGCCCTGCAGAGGTCCGAAGAGGTCCGCAGAGGCCCGCAGAGGGCCGCAGAGGCCCGCAAAGGTCCGGAACGGCTCCGCAAAGGCCCCCAGAGGCCCGCAGAGGCCCCGAGAAGTCCAGAAAGGCTCCCAAGAGGCCCACAGAGGCAAGCGGAGGCCCGCAGAAGCCCCGCAGAAGCCCCGAAAAGGCCCGCAGAGGCCCCGCAAAGGCCCCCCAAAGGCCCGCAGAGGCCCGCAGAGGCCCGCAGAGGCCCGCAGAGGCCCGCAGAGGCCCGCAGAGGCCCGCAGAGGCCCGCAGACGTCCGCAGAGGCCTGCAGTGGCCCGGAAAAGTCCAGAAAGGCTCCGCAGAGGCCCACAGAGGCCAGCGGAGGCCCGCAGAAGCCCCGCAAAGGCCCGAAAAGGCCAGCAAAGGCCCCCAGAGGCCCCGCAAAGACCCTAAGAGGCCCTAAGAGGCCCGCAGAGGCCCGCAGAGGCCCGCAGGGGCCCGCTGAGGCCAGCAAAGGCCCGCAGAGGCGCCGCACAGGCCCGCAGAGGCTCCGCACAGTCCCCGCAGAGGCCCGCACAGGCCCGCAGAGGCCCGCAGAGGCCCGCAGAGGTCCTCAGAGGCACCGCAAAGGCCCGCAGAGGCCCGCAGAGCCCCCGCAGAGGCCCGCAAAAGTCCGGAAAGGCTCCGCAAAGGCCCGCAGGGGCGCGCAGAGGCACGCAGAAGCCCCGCAAGGCCAGCAAAGGCCCGCAAAGGCCCGCAAAGGCCCGCAGAGGCCCGGAGAGGCCCCGCAAAGGCCCGCAGATACTCGCCGAGGCCCGCAAAAGTCCGGAAAGGCTCCGCAAGGGCCCTCAGGGGCCCGCAGAGGCCCGGAAAAGTCTGCGGGCATCAGTGGGCCTCTGCGGGCCTTTGCGGGACATCTGCGGGCCTTTTCCGGACTTTTGCGGGCCAGTGGGGACCTCTACGGGCCGCCCGGGCCTCTGCGGGCTTTTGTGGGGCCTCTGCGGGCCTTTACGGTGCCTCTCCGGGCCTCAGCGGGCTTTTGAGGCCCACAGAGGCCCCACAAAGGCCCGCAGTGGGCCGCAGAGCCCCGCAGAGGCCCGTAGAGGACCGGAAAAGTCCGGAAAGGCTCTGCAGAGGCCCGCAGAGGCCCACAGAGGCCCGCAGAAGCCCCCAAAGGGCCGCAAAGGGCCGCAGAGGCCCGCAGAGGCCCTCAGAGGACCGCAGAGGCCCTCGGAAGCCCACAGAGGCTCCGCTAAGACCCGCACAGGCCCGCACAGGCCCGCAGAGGCCCCGCAGAGGTCCGCAGAGGTCCGCAGAGGCCGGCAAAGCCCCGCAGAGGCCCGCAGAGGCCCGCAGAGGCCCGCAGAGGCCCGCAGAGGCCCGCAAAGGTCCGGAAGGCTCCGTAAAGGCCCGCAGAGGCCCGCAGAGACCCGGAAAAGTCCAAAAAGGCTCCGCAGAGGCCCACAGAGGCCCGCGGAGGTCCGCAGAAGCCCCGCAAAGGCCCGAAATGGCCCGCAGAGGCCCACAGAGGCCCCGCAAAGGCCCTCAGAGGCCCGCAGAGGCCCGCAGAGGCCCGCAGAGGCCCGCAGAGGCCCGCAGAGGCCCGCAGAGGCCCGCTGAGGCCAGCAGAGGCTCCGCAAAGGCCCGCAGAGGCCCGCACTGGCCCGCAGAGGCCCCACAAAGACCCGCAGAGGCCCGCAGATCCCCCGCAGGGCCCACAAAAGCCCGGAAAGACGCGCAGAGGCCCACAGAAGCCCCGCAAGGCCCGCAAAAGCCCGCAAAAGCCCGGAGAGGCCCCGCAAAGGCCTGCAGAGGCACGCAGATACTCGTAGAGGCCCGCAAAGGTCCGGATAGGCTCCGCAACGGCCCGCAGAGGCCCCCAGAGCCCCGCAGAGGCCCGCAAAAGTCCGGAAAGGCTCCGCAAAGGCCCGCAGAAGCCTGCAGAAGCCCTGCAAAGGCCCCAAGAGGCCCCACAAAGGCCCGCAGAGGTCCGGAAGGCCCTACAGAGGCCCCACCAAGGCCCGCAAAGGCCCGGAGAGCCCGCAGAGGTCCCCACTGGCCCGCAAAAGTCCGGAAAAGGCCCGCAGAGGTCCCGCAAAGGCCCGCAGAGGCCCACAGATGCCCGTAGAGGCTTCATAGGCTCCCCAAAGGCCCGCAGAGGCCCAGGAAAGGCCAGAAGGGCTCCGCAGAGGCCCACAGAAGCCCCCTAAAGGCCCGCAAAGGCCCGTAGAGGCCCGCAGAGGCCTCGCAAAGGGCCGCTGAGGCCTGCAGAGGCCCCACAAAGGCCCGCAGAGGCCCGAAAATGCCCCCAGAGGCCCCACAAAGGCCCGCAGAGGCCCGGAAAGCCCCGCGGAGATCAGCACAGGCCCGCAAAAGTCCAGAAAGGCTCCGCAAAGGCCCGCAGAGGCCCGCAGAGACCCGCAGAGGCCCGTAGAAGCCCCGCAAAGGCACGCAAAGACAGGCAGAGGCACCGCAAAGTCCTGCAAAAGTCCGGAAAGGCCCGCAAAAGTCGGAAAAGGCTCCGCAAAGGCCCGCATAGGCCCGCAGAGGCCCGCAGAAGCTCCGCAAAGCCCCCCAAAGGCTCGCAAAGACCCGCAGAGGCCCCGCAAAGGCACGCAAAAGTCCGCCAAGGCCCGCAAAAGTCCGAAAAGGCTCCGCAAAGGCCCGCAGAGGCCCGCAGAGGCCCACAGAGGCCCGCAGTAGCCCCGCAAAGGCCCGCAAAGTCCTGCAGAGGCCCCGCAAAGGCCCGCAAATGTCCGGAAAGGCCGACAAAAGTCCAGAAAGGCTCCGCAAAGGCTCGCAGAGGCCCACAGAGTCCAGCAGAAGCCTCCAAAGGCTCGCAAAGACCCGCAGAGGCCCCGCAAATGCACGCAAAAGTCCGGAAAGGCCCGCAAAAGTCCGGAAAGGCTCCGCAAAGGCCCGCAGAGGCCCGCAGAGGCCCGCACAGAGGCTCCGCACAGCCCGCAGAGGTCCGCACAGGCCAGCATTGGCCCGCAGACGCCCTGAAAAGTCCGGAAAGGCCCGCAAAAGTCCGGAAAGGCTCCGAAAGGCCTGCAGAGGCACCCCAGAGACCCGTAGAGTCCCGTAGAGGCCCCCAGAGGCCCCGCAAAAAGTCCGGAAAAGTCCGGAAAGGCCCGCAAAAGTCCGGAAAGGCTCCGAAAGGCCTGCAGAGGCCCGCAGAAGCATCCCAGAGACCCGTAGTGTCCCGTAGAGGCCCCAGAGGCCCCCCAAAAAGTCCGGAAAAGTCCGGAAAGGCCCGCAAAAGTCCGGAAAGGCTCCGAAAGGCCTGCAGAGGCCCGCAGAGGCACCCCGAGAACCGTAGTGTCCCGTAGAGGCCCCCAGAGGCCCCGACAAAGTTCCGGAAAGTCCGCAAAAGTCCGGAAAGGCTCCGAAAAGGCCTGTAGAGGCCCGCAGAGGCACCCCAGAGAACCGTAGTGTCCCGTAGAGGCCCCCAGAGGCCCCGACAAAATTCCGGAAAAGTCCGGAAAGTCCGGAAAAGTACGGAAAGGCTCCGAAAAGGCCTGCAGAGGCCCGCAGAGGCACCCCAGAGAACCGTAGTGTCCCGTAGAGGCCCCCAGAGGCCCCGACAAAATTCCGGAAAAGTCCGGAAAGTCCGGAAAAGTCCGGAAAGGCTCCGAAAAGGCCTGCAGAGGCCCGCAGAGGCACCCCAGAGAACCGTAGTGTCCCGTAGAGGCCCCCAGAGGCCCCGACAAAATTCCGGAAAAGTCCGGAAAGTCCGGAAAAGTACGGAAAGGCTCCGAAAAGGCCTGCAGAGGCCCGCAGAGGCACCCCAGAGAACCGTAGTGTCCCGTAGAGGCCCCCAGAGGCCCCGACAAAATTCCGGAAAAGTCCGGAAAGTCCGGAAAAGTCCGGAAAGGCTCCGAAAAGGCCTGCAGAGGCCCGCAGAGGCACCCCAGAGAACCGTAGTGTCCCGTAGAGGCCCCCAGAGGCCCCGACAAAATTCCGGAAAAGTCCGGAAAGTCCGGAAAAGTCCGGAAAGGCTCCGAAAAGGCCTGCAGAGGCCCGCAGAGGCACCCCAGAGAACCGTAGTGTCCCGTAGAGGCCCCCAGAGGCCCCGACAAAATTCCGGAAAGTCCGGAAAGTCCGGAAAAGTCCGGAAAGGCTCCGAAAAGGCCTGCAGAGGCCCGCAGAGGCACCCCAGAGAACCGTAGTGTCCCGTAGAGGCCCCCAGAGGCCCCGACAAAATTCCTGAAAAGTCCGGAAAGTCCGGAAAGGCTCCGAAAAGGCCTGCAGAGGCCCGCAGAGGCACCCCAGTGAACCGTAGTGTCCCGTAGAGGCCCCCAGAGGCCCCGACAAAATTCCGGAAAAGTCCGGAAAGTCCGGAAAAGTCCGGAAAGGCTCCGAAAAGGCCTGCAGAGGCCCGCAGAGGCACCCCAGAGAACCGTAGTGTCCCGTAGAGGCCCCCAGAGGCCCCGACAAAATTCCGGAAAAGTCCGGAAAGTCCGGAAAAGTCCGGAAAGGCTCCGAAAAGGCCTGCAGAGGCCCGCAGAGGCACCCCAGAGAACCGTAGTGTCCCGTAGAGGCCCCCAGAGGCCCCGACAAAATTCCGGAAAAGTCCGGAAAGTCCGGAAAAGTCCGGAAAGTCCGGAAAGGCTCCGAAAAGGCCTGCAGAGGCCCGCAGAGGCACCCCAGTGAACCGTAGTGTCCCGTAGAGGCCCCCAGAGGCCCCGACAAAATTCCGGAAAAGTCCGGAAAGTCCGGAAAAGTCCGGAAAGGCTCCGAAAAGGCCTGCAGAGGCCCGCAGAGGCACCCCAGAGAACCGTAGTGTCCCGTAGAGGCCCCCAGAGGCCCCGACAAAATTCCGGAAAAGTCCGGAAAGTCCGGAAAAGTCCGGAAAGGCTCCGAAAAGGCCTGCAGAGGCCCGCAGAGGCACCCCAGAGAACCGTAGTGTCCCGTAGAGGCCCCCAGAGGCCCCGACAAAATTCCGGGAAAGCCCGGAAAGTCCGGAAAAGTCCGGAAAGGCTCCGAAAAGGCCTGCAGAGGCCCGCAGAGGCACCCCAGAGAACCGTAGTGTCCCGTAGAGGCCCCCAGAGGCCCCGACAAAATTCCGGAAAAGTCCGGAAAGTCCGGAAAAGTCCGGAAAGGCTCCGAAAAGGCCTGCAGAGGCCCGCAGAGGCACCCCAGAGAACCGTAGTGTCCCGTAGAGGCCCCCAGAGGCCCCGACAAAATTCGGGAAAAGTCCGGAAAGTCCGGAAAAGTCCGGAAAGGCTCCGAAAAGGCCTGCAGAGGCCCGCAGAGGCCCGCAGAGGCACCCCAGTGAACCGTAGTGTCCCGTAGAGGCCCCCAGAGGCCCCGACAAAATTCCGGAAAAGTCCGGAAAGTCCGGAAAAGTCCGGAAAGGCTCCGAAAAGGCCTGCAGAGGCCCGCAGAGGCACCCCAGAGAACCGTAGTGTCCCGTAGAGGCCCCCAGAGGCCCCGACAAAATTCCGGAAAAGTCATGAATGTACATGAATGTACAATGAATGTACATGAATGTACATGAATGTACATGAATGTACATGAATGTACATGAATGTACATGAATGTACATGAATGTACATGAATGTACATGAATGTACATGAATGTACATAAATGTACGAATGAATGTGAATGAATGTACATGAATGTAAATGAATCTTCATGAATGTAAATGAATGTACATGAATGTACATGAATGTACATGAATGTACATGAATGTACATGAATGTACATGAATGTACATGAATGTACATGAATGTACATGAATGTACATGAATGTACATGAATGTACATGAATGTACATGAATGTACATGAATGTACATGAATGTACATGAATGTACACATGAATGTAAATGAATGTACATGGATGTAAATGAATCTTCATGAATGTAAATGAATGAACATGAATGAAAATGAATGGACATGAATGTACATGAATGTACATGAATGTACATGAATGTACATGAATGTACGAATCTACATGAATGTACATCAATGTACATGAATGTATATGATTATACATAAATGTACATTCATGTACATGAATGTACACGAATGTACATGAATGTACATGAATGTACATGAATGTACATGAATGTACATGAATGTACATGAATGTACATGAATGTACATGAATGTAAATGAATTCATTCATTTCTTCATTCATGTACATTCATATTTTCATTCATGTACATTCATTTCTTCATTCATGTAGATTCATTTCTTTATTCATGTACATTCATTTCTTCATTCATGTACATTCATTTCTTCATTCATGTACATTCATTTCTTCATTCATGTTCCTTCATTTCTTCATTCATGGCCATTAATTTCTTAATTCATGTTCATTCATTTCTTCGCTCATGTTCATTAATTTCTTCACTCATGTACATTCATTTCTACACTCATGTACATTCATTTCCTCATTCATGAACATTCATTTCTTCAATCATTAACATTCCTTCATTCATTAACATTCCTTCATTCATGAATATTCATTTCTTTATTCATGTACATTCAATTCTTCATTCATGTGCATTCATTTCTTTAGTCATGACCATTCATTTCTTCGTTCATGTCCATTTATTTTTTCAATCATGTACATTCATGTACATGAATGTACATTCATGTACATGAATGTACATTCATGTACATGAATGTACATTCATGTACATGAATGTACATTCATGTACATGAATGTACATTCATGTACATTCATGTACATTCATGTACATTCATGTACATTCATGTACATTCATGTACATTCATGTACATTCATGTACATTCATGTACATTCATGTACATTCATGTACATTCATGTACATTCATGTACATTCATGTACATTCATGTACATTCATGTACATTCATGTACATTCATGTACATTCATGTACATTCATGTACATTCATGTACATTCATGTACATTCATGTACATTCATGTACATTCATGTACATTCATGTACATTCATGTACATTCATGTACATTCATGTACATTCATGTACATTCATGTACATTCATGTACATTCATGTACATTCATGTACATTCATGTACATTCATGTACATTCATGTACATTCATGTACATTCATGTACATTCATTAACATTCATGTACATTCATGTACATTCATGTACATTCATTTAAATTCATGTACATTCATGTACATTCATGTACATTCATGTACATTCATGTACATTCATGTACATTCATGTACATTCATGTACATTCATGTACATTCATGTACATTCATGTACATTCATGTACATTCATGTACATTCATGTACATTCATGTACATTTATGTACATTCATGTACATTCATGTACATTCATTTACATTCATGTACATTCATGTACATTCATGTACATTCATGTACATTCATGTACATTCATGTACATTCATGTACATTCATGTACATTCATGTACATTCATGTACATTCATGTACATTCATTTACATTCATGTACATTCATGTACATTCATGTACATTCATGTACATTCATGTACATTCATGTACATTCATGTACATTCATGTACATTCATGTACATTCATGTACATTCATGTACATTCATGTACATTCATGTACATTCATGTACATTCATGTACATTCATGTACATTCATGTACATTCATGTACATTCATGTACATTCATGTACATTCATGTACATTCATGTACATTCATGTACATTCATTTACATTCATGTACATTGTACATTAATTTACATTCATGTACACTCATGTACATTCATGTACATTCATGTACATTCATGTACACTCATGTACATTCATGTACAATCTGGTACATTCATGTACATTCATGTACAATCATGTACATTCATGTACATTCATGTACATTCATGTACATTCATGTACATTCATGTACATTCATGTACATGAATGTACATTCATGTACATGAATGTACATTCATGTACTTTCATGTACATTCATGTACATTCATGTACATTCATGTACATGAATGTACATTCATGTACATTCATGTACATTCATGTACATTCATGTACATTCATGTACATTCATGTACATTCATGTACATTCATGTACATTCATGTACATTCATGTACATTCATGTACATTCATGTACATTCATGTACATTCATATACATTCATGTACATTCATGTACATTCATGTACATTCATGTACATTCATGTACATTCATGTACATTCATGTACATTCATATACATTCATGTACATTCATGTACATTCATGTACATTCATGTACATTCATGTACATTCATGTACATTCATGTACATTCATGTACATTCATGTACATTCATGTACATTCATGTACATTCATGTACATTCATGTACATTCATGTACATTCATGTACATTCATGTACATTCATGTACATTCATGTACATTCATGTACATTCATGTACATTCATGTACATTCATGTACATTCATGTACATTCATGTACGTTCATGTACATTCATGTACGTTCATGTACATTCATGTACATTCATGTACATTCATGTACATTCATGTACATTCATGTACATTCATGTACATTCATGTACATTCATGTACATTCATGTACATTCATGTACTTTCATGTACATTCATGTACATTCATGTACATGAATGTACATGAATGTACATGAATGTACATGAATGTACATG
The DNA here is from genome assembly GCF_964019385.1 of Sycon ciliatum. NCBI lineage: Eukaryota > Metazoa > Porifera > Calcarea > Leucosolenida > Sycettidae > Sycon > Sycon ciliatum. The sequence goes on from NC_088646.1 coordinate 14,983,284, forward strand.
AATGTACATGAATGTACATTCATGTACATTCATGTACATTCATGTACATTCATGTACATTCATGTACATTGATGAACATTGATGTTCATTTATGTACATTCATGTACATTCATTTTCATTGATGTACATTCATGTATATTCATATACATTCATGTACATTCATGTACATTGATGTACATTCATGTACATTCATGTACATTCATGTACACTCATGTACGTTCATGTACATTAATGTACATTCATGTACATTCATGAACATTCATGTACATATATACATGAATGTACATGAATGTACATGAATGTACATGAATGTACATGAATGTACATGAATGTACATTCATGTACATTCATGTACATTCATATACATGAATGAATTTCTATGGATGCAGAACATAAATTTACATATACTTTATCTCTGGGGGCCTGTACGGGACACTACGGTTATCTCGGGTGCCTCTGCGGGCCTCTGCAGGCCTTTTCGAAACCTTTCCGGACTTTTCCGGACTTTCCGGACTTTTCCGGAATTTTGTCGGGGCCTCTGGGGGCCTCTACGGGACACTACGGTTCTCTGGGGTGCCTCTGCGGGCCTTTGCAGGCCTTTTCGGAGCTTTTCCGGACTTTTCCGGACTTTGCGGACTTTTCCGGAATTTTGTCGGGGCCTCTGGGGGCCTCTACGGTACACTACGGTTCTCTGGGGTGCCTCTGCGGGCCTCTGCAGGCCTTTTCGGAGCCTTCCGGACTTTTCCGGACTTTCCGGACTTTTCCGGAATTTTGTCGGGGCCTCTGGGGGCCTCTACGGGACACTACGGTTCTCTGGGGTGCTTCTGCGGGCCTCTGCAGGCCTTTTCGGAGCCTTCCCGGACTTTTCCGGACTTTCCGGACTTTTCCGGAAATTAATCGGGGCCTCTGGGGGCCTCTACGGGACACTACGGTTCTCTGGGGATCCTCTGCGGGCCTCTGCAGGCCTTTCGGAGCCTTTCCGGACTTTTCCGGACTTTCCGGATTTTTCCGGAATTTTGTCGGGGCCTCTGGGGGCCTCTACGGGACACTACGGTTCTCTGGGGTGCCTCTGCGGGCCTCTGCAGGCCTTTTCGGAGCCTTTCCGGACTTTTCCGGACTTTCCGGACTTTTCCGGAATTTTGTCGGGGCCTCTGGGGGCCTCTACGGGACACTACGGTTCTCTGGGGTGCCTCTGCGGGCCTCTGCAGGCCTTTTCGGAGCCTTTCCGGACTTTTCCGGACTTTCCGGCTTTTCCGGAATTTTGTCGGGGCCTCTGGGGGCCTCTACGGGACACTACGGTTCTCTGGGGTGCCTCTGCGGGCCTCTGCAGGCCTTTTCGGAGCCTTTCCGGGCTTTTCCGGACTTTCCGGACTTTCCCGGACTTTCCGGACTTTTCCGGAATTTTGTCGGGGCCTCTGGGGGCCTCTACGGGACACTACGGTTCTCTGGGGTGCCTCTGCGGGCCTCTGCAGGCCTTTTCGGAGCCTTTCCGGACTTTTCCGGACTTTCCGGACTTTTCCGGAATTTTGTCGGGGCCTCTGGGGGCCTCTACGGGACACTACGGTTCTCTGGGGTGCCTCTGCGGGCCTCTGCAGGCCTTTTCGGAGCCTTTCCGGGCTTTTCCGGACTTTCCGGACTTTTCCGGACTTTCCGGACTTTTCCGGACTTTCCGGACTTTTCCGGAATTTTGTCGGGGCCTCTGGGGGCCTCTACGGGACACTACGGTTCTCTGGGGTGCCTCTGCGGGCCTCTGCAGGCCTTTTCGGAGCCTTTCCGGACTTTTCCGGACTTTCCGGACTTTTCCGGAATTTTGTCGGGGCCTCTGGGGGCCTCTACGGGACACTACGGTTCTCTGGGGTGCCTCTGCGGGCCTCTGCAGGCCTTTTCGGAGCCTTTCCGGACTTTTCCGGACTTTCCGGACTTTTCCGGAATTTTGTCGGGGCCTCTGGTGGCCTCTACGGGACACTACGGTTCTCTGGGGTGCCTCTGCGGGCCTCTGCAGGCCTTTCCGTACTTTTCCGGAATTTTCCGGAATTTTGTCGGGGCCTCTGGGGGCCTCAACGGGACACCACGGTTCTCTGGGGTGCCTCTGCGGGCCTTTGCAGGCCTTTTCGGAGCCTTTCCGGACTTTTCCGGACTTTCCGGACTTTTCCGGAATTTTGTCGGGGCCTCTGGGGCCTCTACGGGACACTACGGTTCTCTGGGGTGCCTCTGCGGGCCTCTGCAGGCCTTTTCGGAGCCTTTCCGGACTTTTCCGGACTTTCCGGACTTTCCGGACTTTTCCGGAATTTTGTCGGGGCCTCTGGGGGCCTCTACGGGACACTACGGTTCTCTGGGGTGCCTCTGCGGGCCTCTGCAGGCCTTTTCGGAGCCTTTCCGGACTTTTCCGGACTTTCCGGACTTTTCCGGAATTTTGTCGGGGCCTCTGGGGGCCTCTACGGGACACTACGGTTCTCTGGGGTGCCTCTGCGGGCCTCTGCAGGCCTTTTCGGACCCTTTCCGGACTTTTGCGGACTTTCCGGACTTTTCCGGAATTTTGTCGGGGCCTCTGGGGGCCTCTACGGGACACTACGGTTCTCTGGGGTGCCTCTGCGGGCCTCTGCAGGCCTTTTCGGAGCCTTTCCGGGCTTTTCCGGACTTTCCGGACTTTCCGGACTTTCCGGACTTTTCCGGAATTTTGTCGGGGCCTCTGGGGGCCTCTACGGGACACTACGGTTCTCTGGGGTGCCTCTGCGGGCCTCTGCAGGCCTTTTCGGAGCCTTTCCGGACTTTTCCGGACTTTCCGGACTTTTCCGGAATTTTGTCGGGGCCTCTGGGGGCCTCTACGGGACACTACGGTTCACTGGGGTGCCTCTGCGGGCCTCTGCAGGCCTTTTCGGAGCCTTTCCGGACTTTCCGGACTTTTCCGGACTTTCCGGACTTTTCCGGAATTTTGTCGGGGCCTCTGGGGGCCTCTACGGGACACTACGGTTCTCTGGGGTGCCTCTGCGGGCCTCTGCAGGCCTTTTCGGAGCCTTTCCGGACTTTTCCGGACTTTCCGGACTTTTCCGGAATTTTGTCGGGGCCTCTGGGGGCCTCTACGGGACACTACGGTTCTCTGGGGTGCCTCTGCGGGCCTCTGCAGGCCTTTTCGGAGCCTTTCCGGACTTTTCCGGACTTTCCGGACTTTTCCGGAATTTTGTCGGGGCCTCTGGGGGCCTCTACGGGACACTACGGTTCACTGGGGTGCCTCTGCGGGCCTCTGCAGGCCTTTTCGGAGCCTTTCCGGACTTTGCGGACTTTTCCGGAATTTTGTCGGGGCCTCTGGGGGCCTCTACGGTACACTACGGTTCTCTGGGGTGCCTCTGCGGGCCTCTGCAGGCCTTTTCGGAGCCTTCCGGACTTTTCCGGACTTTCCGGACTTTTCCGGAATTTTGTCGGGGCCTCTGGGGGCCTCTACGGGACACTACGGTTCTCTGGGGTGCTTCTGCGGGCCTCTGCAGGCCTTTTCGGAGCCTTCCCGGACTTTTCCGGACTTTCCGGACTTTTCCGGAAATTAATCGGGGCCTCTGGGGGCCTCTACGGGACACTACGGTTCTCTGGGGATCCTCTGCGGGCCTCTGCAGGCCTTTCGGAGCCTTTCCGGACTTTTCCGGACTTTCCGGATTTTTCCGGAATTTTGTCGGGGCCTCTGGGGGCCTCTACGGGACACTACGGTTCTCTGGGGTGCCTCTGCGGGCCTCTGCAGGCCTTTTCGGAGCCTTTCCGGACTTTTCCGGACTTTCCGGACTTTTCCGGAATTTTGTCGGGGCCTCTGGGGGCCTCTACGGGACACTACGGTTCTCTGGGGTGCCTCTGCGGGCCTCTGCAGGCCTTTTCGGAGCCTTTCCGGACTTTTCCGGACTTTCCGGCTTTTCCGGAATTTTGTCGGGGCCTCTGGGGGCCTCTACGGGACACTACGGTTCTCTGGGGTGCCTCTGCGGGCCTCTGCAGGCCTTTTCGGAGCCTTTCCGGGCTTTTCCGGACTTTCCGGACTTTCCCGGACTTTCCGGACTTTTCCGGAATTTTGTCGGGGCCTCTGGGGGCCTCTACGGGACACTACGGTTCTCTGGGGTGCCTCTGCGGGCCTCTGCAGGCCTTTTCGGAGCCTTTCCGGACTTTTCCGGACTTTCCGGACTTTTCCGGAATTTTGTCGGGGCCTCTGGGGGCCTCTACGGGACACTACGGTTCTCTGGGGTGCCTCTGCGGGCCTCTGCAGGCCTTTTCGGAGCCTTTCCGGGCTTTTCCGGACTTTCCGGACTTTTCCGGACTTTCCGGACTTTTCCGGACTTTCCGGACTTTTCCGGAATTTTGTCGGGGCCTCTGGGGGCCTCTACGGGACACTACGGTTCTCTGGGGTGCCTCTGCGGGCCTCTGCAGGCCTTTTCGGAGCCTTTCCGGACTTTTCCGGACTTTCCGGACTTTTCCGGAATTTTGTCGGGGCCTCTGGGGGCCTCTACGGGACACTACGGTTCTCTGGGGTGCCTCTGCGGGCCTCTGCAGGCCTTTTCGGAGCCTTTCCGGACTTTTCCGGACTTTCCGGACTTTTCCGGAATTTTGTCGGGGCCTCTGGTGGCCTCTACGGGACACTACGGTTCTCTGGGGTGCCTCTGCGGGCCTCTGCAGGCCTTTCCGTACTTTTCCGGAATTTTCCGGAATTTTGTCGGGGCCTCTGGGGGCCTCAACGGGACACCACGGTTCTCTGGGGTGCCTCTGCGGGCCTTTGCAGGCCTTTTCGGAGCCTTTCCGGACTTTTCCGGACTTTCCGGACTTTTCCGGAATTTTGTCGGGGCCTCTGGGGCCTCTACGGGACACTACGGTTCTCTGGGGTGCCTCTGCGGGCCTCTGCAGGCCTTTTCGGAGCCTTTCCGGACTTTTCCGGACTTTCCGGACTTTCCGGACTTTTCCGGAATTTTGTCGGGGCCTCTGGGGGCCTCTACGGGACACTACGGTTCTCTGGGGTGCCTCTGCGGGCCTCTGCAGGCCTTTTCGGAGCCTTTCCGGACTTTTCCGGACTTTCCGGACTTTTCCGGAATTTTGTCGGGGCCTCTGGGGGCCTCTACGGGACACTACGGTTCTCTGGGGTGCCTCTGCGGGCCTCTGCAGGCCTTTTCGGACCCTTTCCGGACTTTTGCGGACTTTCCGGACTTTTCCGGAATTTTGTCGGGGCCTCTGGGGGCCTCTACGGGACACTACGGTTCTCTGGGGTGCCTCTGCGGGCCTCTGCAGGCCTTTTCGGAGCCTTTCCGGGCTTTTCCGGACTTTCCGGACTTTCCGGACTTTCCGGACTTTTCCGGAATTTTGTCGGGGCCTCTGGGGGCCTCTACGGGACACTACGGTTCTCTGGGGTGCCTCTGCGGGCCTCTGCAGGCCTTTTCGGAGCCTCTGCGGATCTCTGCGGGGCCTCTACGGGCCTTTGCGGCCCTCTACGAGGCGTCTGCGGGCCTCTGCGGACCTCTGCGGATCTCTGCGGGGCCTTTCCGGCCTTTGCGGTCCTCTACGGAGGGTCTGCGGGCCTCTACGGGCCTTTGCGAAGACTTTCCGGGCTTTTGCGCGCCTCTGCGGGGCTCTGCGGGCCTCTGCGGGCCTCAGCGGGCCTCTGCGGACCTCTGCGGACCTCTGCGGGGCGTTTGGGGCCTGTTCGGGCCTCTGCGGCCCTGTGCGGGCCCCTGCGGGCTGTGCGGAGCCTCTGTGGGCTTCTGCGGGCCTCTGCGGACCTCTGCGGACCACTGCGGGGCCTCTGTGGGCCTCTGCGGGCCTTTGGGAGACCTCTGCGGGCCTCTGGGGGCCTTTGCGATGCCTCTGCGGGCGTCTACGGGCCTCTGCGGGCCTTTGCGGCGCTTCTGCAGGCCTCTGCGGGCGTCTGCGGAGCCGCTGCGGGTCTCTGTGGGCCTTTGCGGGTTCTCTGCAGGGCCTCTGCGACCCTCTTCGGGGATCTTCGGGCCTCTGCGGGGCCGCTGCGGGTCTCTGCTGACCTCTGCAGGGCCTCTGCGGGCTTCTACGGGCCTCTGCGGACCTCTGCGGACTTCTGCGGGGCCTCTGCGGGCCTCTGCAGGCCTCTGCGGGCCTTTACGGGACCTCTGCGGGCCTCTGCCGGCCTTTTTGGAGCCTCTGGCCTCTGCGGGCCTTTGCGGGGCTTCTGCGGGCCTCTACGGGCCTCTGCGCAGTCGCTGCGGTTCCCTGCGGACCTCTGCGAGGCCTCTGCGGGCTTCTGCGGACCTCTGCGGGCCTTTGCGGGCCTTTGCAGAGCCTTCCCGGACTTTTGCGGGCCTCTGCGGGGCTCTGCGGCATCCGCGGGCCTTTGCGGGGCCTTTGCGGGGCCTCTGCGGGCCTCTGCGGGCCTTTGCGGGTCTTTACGGGGCTTCGACGGGCCTCTGCAAGCCTCTGCGAGCCTTTGCGGAGCCTTTCCGGACTTTTGCGGGCCTCTGCGGGCCTCTGCGGGCCTCTGCGCGCCTCTGCGGGCCTTTGCGGGGCCTCTGCGGGCCTTTGCGGGGCTTCTCCGGGCCTCTGCGGGCCTTTGTGGTGCCTTTCCGAACTTTTGCAGGCCTCTGCGGCCCTCTGCGGGCCTTTGCGGGGCCTCTGCAGGCCTCTGCGGGCCTTTGCAGGCCTTTGCGGGGCTTCTGCGGGCCTCTTCGAGCCTTTGCGGAGCTTTTCAGGACTTTTGCGGGCCTCTGCGGGCCTCTGCGGGTCTCTGCGGGCCTCTGCGGGCCTCTGCGGGGCTTTGCGGAGCCTATGCGGGCCTCCGCGGGCCTTTGCGGGGCTTCTGCTGGCCTCTGCGGGCCTTTGCGGAGCCTTCCCGAAGTTTTGTGGGCCTCTGCTGGCCTTTGCAGGCCCCTGCGGGCCTCTGCGGGCATCTGCGGACCTCTCCGGACCTCTGCGGGGCCTCTGCGGACCTCTGCGGGCCTGTGCGGGCCTCTGCGGGCCTCTGTGGGCCTCTTCGGGCCTCTGCGGGCCTCTGCGGGCAGTTGCTGAGCCTCTGCGGGCTTCTGCGGGCCTCTGCGGGCCTCTGCGGACCTTTGCGGGGCCTCTGCGGGCCTCTGCGGGCCTTTGCGGGCCTTTGCGGGGCTTCTGCGGGCCTCTGCGGGCCTTTGCGGGCCTCTGCGGGCCTTTGCGGGCCTCTTCGGAGCCTTTCCGGACCTTTGGGGGCTTCTGCGGGCCTCTGCGGGGCTCTGCGGGGCTCTGCGGGCCTTCGCGGTGCCTCTGCGGGCCTCTGCGGGCCTCTGCGGGCCTCTGCGGGCCTTTGTGGGGCCTCTACGAGCCTCTGCGGGCCTTTGCAGGCCTTTGCGGGGCTTCTGCGGGCCTCTGCGGGTCTTTGCGGAGCCTTTCCGGACTTTTGCGGGCATCTGCGGGCCTCTGCGGGGCTCTGCCGGCCTCTGTGGGCCTCTGCGGGCCTTGTATAGGCCTCTTCGGGCCTCTGCGGGCCTTTGCGGAGCCTTCCCCGACTTTTGCTTGCCTCTGCGGGGCTCTGCGGGACTCTGCGGGCCTTTGCGGAGCCTTCCCCGACTTTTGCTGGCCTCTGCGGGGCTCTGCGGGCCTCTGCGGGCCTCCGTGGGCCTATGCGGGGCTTCTGCGAGCCTCTGCGGGCCTTTGCGGAGCCTTTCCGGACTTTTGCGGTCCTCTGCGGGCCTCTGCAGGCCTTTGCAGGCCTCTGCGGGCCTCTGCGGGCATCTGCGGACCTCTGCGGACCTCTGCGGGCCTTTGCGGGGCCTCTGCAGGCCTCTGCGGGCCTTTGCGGGCCTTTGCGGGCCTTTGCGGGGCTTCTGCGGGCCTCTGCGGGCCTTTGCGGACCCCTGCGGGCCTTTGCGGGCCTCTTCGGAGCCTTTCCGGACCTTCGGGGGCTTCTGCGGGCCTCTGCGGGGCTCTGCGGGGCTCTGCGGGCCTCTGCGGGCCTTTGCGGGGCCTCTGCGGGCCTCTGCGTACCTCTGCGGACCTCTGCGGGGCCTCTGCGGACCTCTGCGGGCCTCTGCGGGCCTTTGCGGGGCCTCTGCGAGCCTCTGTGGGCATTTGCGGGCCTTTGCGGGCCTTTGCGGGGTTTCTGCGCGCCTCTGCGGGACTTTGCGGGCCTCTGCGGGCCTTTGCGGGCCTCTTCGGAGCCTTTCCGGACCTTTGGGGGCTTCTGCGGGCCTCTGCGGGGCTCTGCGGGGCTCTGCAGGCCTCTGCGGGCCTTCGCGGGACCTCTGCGGGCCTCTGCGGGCCTCTGCAGGCCTCTGCGGGCCTCTGCGGGCCTTTGTGGGGCCTCTGCGAGCCTCTGCGGGCCTTTGCGGGCCTTTGCGGGACTTCTGCGGGCCTCTGCAGGTCTTTCCGGAGCCTTTCCGGACTTTTGCGGGCATCTGCGGGCCTCAGCGGGGCTCTGCCGGCCTCTGTGGGCCTCTGCGGGCCTCTTCGGGCCTCTTCGGGCCTCTGCGGGCCTCTGCGGGCCTTTGCGGAGCCTTCCCCGACTTTTGCTAGCCTCTGCGGGGCTCTGCGGGCCTCTGCGGGCCTCCGCGGGCCTTTGCGGGGCTTCTGCGAGCCTCTGCGGGCCTTTGCGGAGCCTTTCCGGACTTTTGCGGTCCTCTCCGGGCATCTGCGGGGCTCTGCGGGCCTCTGCGGGCTTCTGCGGACCTCTGCAGACCTCTGCGGGGCCTCTGCGGGCCTCTGCGGGCCTCTGCGGACCTGTGCGGAGCCTCTGCTGTGCTCTGTATGTTACTTTCCAGAAAATTCGGCCACAGATTGCCCCCACACGGACTCCCTGTGCTTTCCATGATTTTCAACGAACTCCAGATAATTATCACGACCCACACGAATTCGCTGTGCTCTTCATGTTTTTCAGGGATAATACTATTACAGATAGCGCCCCACACGGATTGACTTTGTTCTTGATGTTCTTTTTCATGGAAATCGGGCCACAGATGGACCCCACACGGATTTGCTGTGGTCTCCATGATTCTCAAGGAATTCACAGATAGCGCTCCACACGGATTCTCTGTGCTTTGCATGTTCCTTTTCAGGACAATCGTTCCACAGATGCCCCCACACGGATTCACTGTGCTCTGCATGTTCTTTTTCGGGGAAAGTGAGCCACAGTTGGACCCCACACGGATTTGATGTGCTCTCCATGATTATCAAGGAAATTCACAGACAGCGCCCAACATGGATTTTCTGTGCTTTGTACAATGCATGTTCCCTTTCAGGAAAATCGGTGCACAGATGCCCCCACACGGATTCGCTGTGTTCTTCATGCTTTTCAACGAAATTCACAGATAGCGCCCCACACGGATTCGCTGTGCTCTGTCTGCTATTTTTCAGGAAAATCAGGCCACAGATTCCCCCCACACGGATTCGCTGTGCTCTTCATGATTTTCAACGAAACTCACAGATTGCGCCCCACACGAATTTGATGTGCTCTTCATGTTTTTCTGGGATAATCACAGATAGCGCCGAACACGGATTCACCGTACTCTTCATGATTTCCAAAGGAATCCACAGATTGTGCACCACACGGATTCGCTGTCCTCTTCATGATTTTCGGGGAAATTCCCAGATAGCGCCCCACTCGGATTCTCTGTGCTTTGCATGTTCCTTTTCTGGAGTGTGGGACCGCAGATGCTCCCACACGGATTCGCTGTGCTCTTCATGCTACTTCACGGAACTCACAGATTGCGCCCCACACGGATTTGATGTGCTCTTCATGTTTTTCAGGGATAATCACAGATAACCCCCACACGGATTCACTGTGCTCTTCATGATTTCCAACGAAATCCACAGATTGCGCCCCGCACGGATTCGCTGTCCTCTTCATGTTTTTCAAGGAAATTCACATATAGCGCCCAACACGGATTTTCTGTGCTTTGTATGTTCCTTTTCAAGAAAATTGGTCCGCAGATGCCCCCTACACGGATTCTCTGTGCTCTTCATGATTTTCAACGAAAATCACATATTGCGCCCCACACGGATTTATTGTGCTCTTCATGTTTTTCAGGGAAATTCACAGATTGCGCCCCACACGGATTCGCTGTGCTCTGTATGTTCTTTGTCAGGAAAATCGGGCCACAAATTGACCCCACACGGATTTGCTGTGCTCTCTATGAATATCTAGGAAATTCACCGATAGCGCCCCACACGGATTGGCTGTGCTCTGACTTCTTTTTCCATGATTATCTAGTAAATTCGCAGATAGCGCCCCACACGGATTCTCTGTGCTTTGTATGTTCCTTTTCAGAATAATCGGTCCGCAGAGGCCCCCACACGGATTCGCTGTGCTCTTCATGATTTTCAACGAAACGCACATATTGCGCCCCACACGAATTTGATGTGCTCTTCATGTTTTTCTGGGATATTCACAGATAGCGCCACACACGGATTCTCTGTACTCGGCATGTTCTTTTTGCGGGAAATCGGGCCACAGATTGAACCCACACGAATTTGCTGTGACCTCCATGACTATCAAGTAAATTCACAGATAGCGCCCCACAGGGATTCTCTGTGCTTTGTATGTTCCTTTTCAGAAAAATCGGTTCACAGATGCCCCACACGGATTGGCTGGTCTCTTCATGATTTTCAAGGAAATTCACAGAATGATAACGCCCCACACGGATTCGCTGTGCTCTTCAGATTCTGTTACAGATCACAACTCTGTCGGGGTGCAAACCCCACCAATTGACTGCCTTCTCCAAATCCACAAATTTACACAAAGTGGCAAGCCAGCCCTCGTCCTACATGAAAAACACGTGCATTCCCAATGCATTCACGCCATTCGATCGATTTTCTACTGTGATACCCCGCGGACACACCAGCTGTGCTCCAGATTCAGAACTTTTTCAGGCCCTCTCGTAGGTAGCACGGAACTGCACACCGCATCATCTATCGACCCTTCGAAAATTCTTAGACAACTTTTCACCTGTCCAAGACATGCCACGGTCTTCATAGGAGTTATCAGAGGCTGTCTAATTTTTTTTATTTATCCCACAGAGAAGCGGCAATGAAATATGCTGTGCTCTTCATGATTTTCAACGAAACTCACAGATTGCGCCCCACACGAATTTGATGTGCTCTTCATGTTTTTCTGGGATAATCACAGATAGCGCCGAACACGGATTCACCGTACTCTTCATGATTTCCAAAGAAATCCACAGATTGTGCACCACACGGATTCGCTGTCCTCTTCATGATTTTCGGGGAAATTCACAGATTGTCCCCACACGGATTCTCTGTGCTTTGTTTGTTCCTTTTCAGGAACATCGGTCCACAGATGCCCCCACACGGATTCGCTGTGCTCTTCATGATTTTCAACGAAACTCACATACTGCGCCGAACACGGATTTGATGTGCTCTTCAAGTTTTTAAGCGAAATTCACAGATAGCGCCCCACACGGATTCGCAGTCTTCTGGATTTTCTTTGACAGCAAAATCGGGCCGCAGATTGACGCAACAGGGATTCGCTGCGCTCTCTATGATTTTCAAGGAAATTCACAGATAGCGCCCCACACGAATTCGCTGTGCTCTGTCTGTTCTTTTTCAAGAAAATCGGGTCACGGATTGGACCCACTAGGATTTGATGTGCCCTACATGATTTTCAAGGAAATTCACAGATAGCGCCCCACACGGATTCGCTGTGCTCTGCCTGTTCTTTCTCAAGAAAATCGGGTCACAGATTGACCCTACACGGATTTGCAGTGCTGTCCATGATTTTCAAGCAAATTCACAGAAAGCGTCCCACACGGATTCGCCGTGCTCTGACTGTTCTGTTTCAAGAAAATCGGGCCAAAGAGTCCCCGCACACGGATTCGCTGTGCCCTTCATAATTTCCAACGAAATCCACAGATTGCGCCCCACACGGATTTGCTGTGCTCTCCATGATTATCAAGGAAAATCACAGATAGCGCCCCACAAGGATTTTCTGTGCTTTGCATATTCCTTTTCAGGAAAATCAGTCCACAGATGCACTCACACGGATTCGCAGTGCTCTTCATGATTTTCAATGAAACTCACAGTTTGTCCCCACACGGATTCTCTGTGCTTTGTTTGTTCCTTTTACGGAAAATCGGTCCACAGATGCCCCCACACGGATTCGCTGTGCTCTTCATGATTTTCAACGAAACGCACATATTGCGCCCCACACGAATTTGATGTGCTCTTCATGTTTTTCTGGGATATTCACAGATAGCGCCACACACGGATTCTCTGTGCTCGGCATGTTCTTTTTGCGGGAAATCGGGCCACAAATTGAACCCACGTGAATTTGCTGTGACCTCGATGACTATCAAGTAAATTCACAGATAGCGCCCCACAGGGATTCTCTGTGCTTTAGGGAAATTCACAGATAGCGCCCCACACGGATTCGCTGTCTTCTGTATTTTCTTTGACAGGAAAATTGGGCGACAGATTGACCCCACACGGATTCACTGTGCTCTCCATGATTTTCAAGGAAATTCACAGATAGCGCCCCACACGGATTCCCTGTGCTCTGCCTGTTCTTTTTCAAGAAAATCGGGTCACAGATTGACCCCACACGGATTTGCAGTGCTGTCCATGATTTTCAAGCAAATTCACAGATAGCGTCCCACACGGATTCGCCGTGCTCTGACTGTTCTGTTTCAAGAAAATCGGGCCACAGAGTCCCCGCACACGGATTCGCTGTGCCCTTCATGATTTCCAACGAAATCCACAGATTGCGCCCCACACGGATTTGCTGTCCTCTCCATGATTATCAAGGAAATTCATAGTTTGCGCCCCACACGGATTCTCTGCGCTTTGTATTTTCCTTTTCGGGAACATCGGTCCACAGATGCCCCCACACGGATTCGCTGTGCTCTTCATGATTTTCAACGAAACTCACATATTGCGCCGCACACGGATTTGATGTGCTCTTCATGTTTTTTAGGGAAATTCATCGACAGCGCCCCACACGGATTCGCTGTGCTCTGTATTTTCTTTGACAGGAAAATCGGGCCGCAGATTGACCCAACACGGATTTGCTGTGCTCTACATGATTTTCAAGGAAATTCACAGATAGCGCCCCACACGGATTCGCTGTGCTCTAACTGATGATGGCGCCCTACACGGATTCGCCGTGTTCTCCATGATTATCAAGGAAATTCACAGAAAGTGCCCCACACGCATTCTCTGTGCTTTGTATGTTCCTTTTCAAAAAAATCGGTCCACAGATGCCCCTACACGGATTCTCTGTGCTTTGTATGTTCCTTTTCAGGAAAATCGATCCGGAGATGCCCCCACACGGATTCGCTGTGCTCTTCATGATTTTCAACGAAACTCACATATCGCGCCCCACACGGATTTGATGTGGTCTTCATGACTTCCAACGAAATCCACAGATTACGCCCCACACGGATTTGCGTGCTCTCCATGATTATCAAGGAACCTCACAGATAGCGCCCCATAAGGATTCTCTGTGCTTTGTGTTTTCCTTTTCAGGAAAATCGGTCCACAGATGCCCCCACACACATTCGCTGTGCTCTTCATGATTTTCAACGAAACTCACAGATTGTCCCCCACACGGATTCTCTGTGCTTTGTTTGTTCCTTTTCAGGAAAATCAGTCCTGAGACCCCCCCACACGGATTCGCTGTGCTCTTCATGATTTTCAATGAGCCTCACATATTGCCCCCCACACGGATTTGATGTGCTCTTCATCGACAGCGCCCCACACGGATTCGCTGTGCTCTGTATTTTCTTTGACAGGAAAATCGGGCCGCAGATTGACCCAACACGGATTTGCTGTGCTCTACATGATTTTCAAGGAAATTCACAGATAGCGCCCCACACGGATTCGCTGTGCTCTAACTGTTATTTTTCAAGAAAATCTGGTCACAGATTGACCCTACACGGATTTGCACTCTCGATGATTTTCAAGCAAATTCACAGATAGCGACCCACACGGATTCGCTGTGCTCTCACCGTTCTTTTTCAAGAAAATCGGGCCACAGAATCCCCGCACACGGATTCGCTGTGCTCTTCATGATTTCCAACAAAATCCACAGATTGCGCCCCACACGGAATTCACAGATAGCGCCCCACACGGATTCTCTGTGCTTTGTATATTCCTTTTCAGGAAAATCGGTCCACAGATGCCACCACACGGATTCGCTGTGCTCTTCATGATTTTCAATGAAACTCACAGATTGTCCCCACACGGATTCTCTGTGCTCTTCATGATTTTCAACGAAACTCACATACTGCGCCCCACACGGTTTTGATGTGCTCTTCAGGTTTTTATGCGAAATTCACAGATAGCGCCCCACACGGATTCGCAGTCTTCTGCATTTTCTTTGACAGCAAAATCGGGCCGCAGATTGACGCGACACGGATTCGCTATGCTCTCAATGATTTTCAAGGAAATTCACAGATAGCGCCCCACACGGATTCGCTGTGCTCTGTCTGTTCTTTTTCAAGAAAATCGGGTCACGGATTGGACCCACGTGCATTTGATGTGCTCTCCATGATTTTCAAGCTAATTCATAGATAGCGCCCCACACGGATTCGCTGTGCTCTGCCTGTTCTTTCTCAAGAAAATCGGGTCACAGATTGACCCTACATGGATTTGCAGTGCTGTCCATGATTTTCAAGCAAATTCACAGATAGCGTCCCACACGGATTCGTCGTGCTCTGACTGTTCTGTTTCAAGAAAATCGGGCCACAGAGTCCCCGCACACGGATTCGCTGTGCCCTTCATGATTTCCAACGAAATTCACAGATTGCGCCCCACACGGATTTGCTGTGCTCTCCATGATTATCAAGGAAAATCACAGATAGCGCCCACCACGGATTTTCCGTGCTTTGCATATTCCTTTTCAGTAAAATCGGTCCACACATGCACTCACACGGATTCGCCGTGCTCTTCATGATTTTCAATGAAACTCACAGATTGTCCCCACACGGATTCTCTGTGCTTTGTTTGTCCCTTTTCAGGAAAATCGGTCCACAGATGCCCCACACGGATTCCCTGTGCTCTTCATGATTTTCAACGAAACTCACATATTGCGCCCCACACGGATTTGATGTGCTCTTCAGGTTTTTTAGGGAAATTCACAGATAGCGCCCCACACGGATTCGCTGTCTTCTGTATTTTCTTTGTAAGGAAAATTGGGCCACAGATTGACCCCACACGGATTCGCTGTGCTCTCCATGATTTTCAAGGAAATTCACAGATTGCGCCCCAGACGGATTCCCTGTGCTCTGTCTGTTCTTTTTCAAGAAAATCGTCTCACGGATTGGTCCCACGCAGATTTGATGTGCTCTCCATGATTTTCAAAAAAATTCACAGATAGCGCCCCACACGGATTCGCTGTGCTCTGCCTGTTCTTTCTCAAGAAAATCGGGTCACAGATTGACCCTACACGGATTTGCAGTGCTGTCCATGATTTTCAAGCAACTTCACAGATAGCGTCCCACACGGATTCGCCGTGCTCTGACTGTTCTGTTTCGAGAAAATCGGGCCACAGAGTCCCCGCACAGGGATTCGCTGTGCCCTTCATGATTTCCAACGAAATCCACAGATTGCACCCCAAACGGATTTGCTGTGCTCTCCATGATTATCAAGGAAATTCACAGATCGTGCCCACACGGATTCGCTGTACTCTGTCTGTTCTTTTCCCCACACAGATTCGCTGCGCTCTTCATGATTTCCAACGAAATCCATAGATTGCGCCCCACACGAATTCACTGTCCTCTTCATGTTTTTCAGGGAAATTCACAGATAGCGCCCCACACAGATTCTCTGTGCTCTGTATGTTCCATTTCAAGAAAATCGGGCCACAGAGTCCCCCCACGCGGATTCGCTGTGCTCTTCATGATTTCCAACGAAATGCGCAGATTGCGTTCCACACGGATTCGCTGTGCTCTCCAAGATTATAAAGCAAATTCACAGATAGCGCCCCACGCGGATTCCCTGTGCTCTATTCTTTTTCACGAAAATTGGGCGACAGATTGCGCCCCACACGGATTTGCTGTGCTCTGTGCTCTGTTCTTTTTCAAGAAAATCGGGCCACAGAGTCCCCCACTCGGATTCGCCGTGCTCTTCAGATTTCCAACGAAATCCACCGATTGCGCCCCACACGGATTTGCTGTGCTCTCCATGATTATCAAGGAAATTCACAGATCGCGCCCTATACGGATTCGCTGTGCTCTGTCTGTTCTTTTCCCCACACAGATTCGCTGCGCTCTTCATTAATTCCAACGAAATCCATAGATTGCGCCCCACACGAATTCACTGTCCTCTTCATGTTTTTCAGGGAAATTCACAGATAGCGCCCCACACAGATTCTCCGTGCTTTGTATGTTCCATTTCAAGAAAATCGGGCCACAGTATCCCCCACGCAGATTCGCTGCGCTCTTCATGATTTCCAACGAAATGCGCAGATTGCGCCCCACACGGATTCGCTGTGCTCTCCATGATTATAAAGTAAATTCCCAGATAGCGCCCCACGCGGATTCCCTTTGCTCTGTTCTATTTCAAGATAATCGGGCCACAGATTGACCCCACACGGATTTGCTGTGCTCTGTGCTCTGTTTGTTTTTTCAAAGAAAATCGGGCCACAGAGCGGTCCTCACACGGATTCGCTGTGCTCTTCATGATTTCAAACGAAATCCGCAGATTGCACCCCACACGGATTTGCTGTGCTCTTCATGATTATCAAGGAAATTCACAGATAGCGCCCCACACGCATTCGCTGTGCTCTGTTCTTTTTCAAGAAAATCGGTCCGCAGATTGCGCCCCACACGGATTTGCTGTGCTCTGTGCTCTGTTCCTTTTCAAGAAAATCGGGCCACAGATTGCGCCCCACACGGATTTCATTGCGCGAAATCACGCGACACCTGTACATTTTCGATCTGCGGGATGAAGATGACGACGTCCATGCATCAGGTATCAGGGGGTAGTAAGATACTGGTATATTACTACTCCACGCCTCAAATCGTGCTGTCAAGCGTATGCGGGGGAGTGTAGCATGCCATCCCTTACACTTTCCAGCTCAGGGTTACCCTCGCTACCAATGGACGAAATTTCAGGGTCACAGCTTGCGCAACGGCTTTGTCCTGTGCGAATGGCCACTCGACATACTCAGCACAAATTTTCTATTGCATGCATGCACAAAATGTTCAACTTTCGTATTTTTGGCGACTTTACCACCGTCGTGGAGGCTGGTTGGTGAGGAGCAGGTAGCCATCCCTTGTGGAATCAAACACATGGTTCCACAGTGTGGCTGATTCCGCAAGAGCCAGGTCCATACGAGGAACATTCGCTTTGTCTTTTGCCATCGAAGTAAGTCACTTTTCTTGTTCTCAGTGTTTTTTACGTTCAACGTTTCTGAGATTTTTGAATTATTCACTTTTCATTCTTTCATACTTTATTTCTTCATGTTCACTGCCTCACTTGCCTTCTGATCTGGAGAATGTGACGGAGGTGACTGTTGGTTACTGCCTGGTATAACGGTTGTCGTGCTGTTGCTGTATTTCCGTCCTGCTCGCGACGTTGTAGATCACAAACAATTTGAAATCACATGAATTGTACTTACCGTCGTGCGTGCGGTATTAGGAAACACTGTGCAGATTAGATCGTCGCAATGTATCTATATGTGTGTCTGGTCATCCTGTGCCACGCAAGAACTCCAACCAGACGCATTCGTCCTCGGCCCTGTTGATCGATTGTCCACTCGTCTTTCCTTGAAGAACGATCGATCAAAAAAAAAATCGAGCTCGAGGACTTTTTGCAAAAAAACGGCTGAAAAAAGGAAGAAAAAAGGGTGCTCAGAATGAGATTCGAGTACACAACCATGGTCCCAGCAGTTTATGTGGATGTCGCTCATAGATGCGCGATTTCGCGCAATGTGCTGTGCTCTGTGCTCTGTTCTTTTTCAAGAAAATCGGGCCACAGAGTCCCCCACACGGATTCGCCGTGCTCTTGAGATTTCCAACGAAATCCACAGATTGCGCCCCACACGGATTTGCTGTGCTCTGTGCTCTGTCTGTTCTTTTCCAAGCAAATCGGGCCACAGAGTGGGCCTCACACGGATTCGCTGTGCTCTTCATGATTTCAAACGAAATCCACAGATTGCACCCCTCACGGATTTGCTGGGCTCTCCATGATTATCAAGGAAATTTACAGATAGCGCCCCACACGCATTCGCTGTGCTCTGTTCTTTTTCAAAAAAATCGGGCCACAGATTGCGCCCCACACGGATTTGCTGTGCTTTGTGCTCTGTTCTTTTTCAAGAAAATCGGGCCACAGAGTCCGCCACACGGATTCGCCGTGCTCTTCAGATTTCCAACGAAATCCACAGATTGCGCCCCACACGGATTTGCTGTGCTCTCCATGATTATCAAGGAAATTCACAGATCGCGCTCCATACGGATTTCCTGTGCTCTGTCTGTTCTTTTCCCCACACAGATTCGCTGCGCTCTTCTTGATTTCCAACGAAATCCATAGATTGCGCCCCACACGAATTCACTGTCCTGTTCGTCTTTTTCAGGGAAATTCACAGATAGCGCCCCACACAGATTCTCTGTGCTTTGTATGTTCTTTTTCAAGAAAATCGGGCCACAGAGTCCCCCACGCGGATTCGCTGTGCTCTTCATGATTTCGAACGAAATGCGCAGATTGCGCCCCACACGGATTTACTGTGCTCTCCATGATTATCGAGGAAATTCACAGATAGCGCCCAACACGGATTCTCTGTGCTTTGTTTATTCCTGTTCAATGAAGCAGACAGCCAGACTGATTGAGAGTGCTATTGAGAGTGCTCTACAAGATCGAAATCGAGGAGCGAAATACTCAATGATGCAGACAGCCAGACTGTTTCGGCCAATGAGGCCTCATCAGTGCAACTCATAGCTCAAAATAGGATTGAACTGTCAACCACGGCTGTGCTCTTCATGATTTCCAACGAAATCCACAGATTGCGCCGCACACGGATTCGCCGTGCTCTTCATGATTTCAAACGAAATCCACAGATTGCACCCCACACGGATTTGCTGTGCTCTCTATGATTATCAAGGAAATTCACAGATAGCGCCCCACACGCATTCGCTGTGCTCTGTTCTTTTCAAGAAAATCGGGCCACAGATTGCGCCCCACACGGATTTGCTGTGCTCTGCTCTGTTCTTTTTCAAGAAAATCGCCCCACAGAGTCCCCCACACGGATTCGCCGTGCTCTTCGGATTTCCAACGAAATCCACAGATTGCGCCACACACGGATTTGCTGTGCTCTCCATGATTATCAAGGAAATTCACAGATCGCGCCCCACACGGATTCGCTGTACTCTGTCTGTTCTTTTCCCCACACAGATTCGCTGCGCTCTTCATGATTTCCAACGAAATCCATAGATTGCGCCCCACACGAATTCACTGTCCTCTTCATGTTTTTCAGGGAAATTCACAGATAGCGCCCCACACAGATTCGCTGTGCTCTGTATGTTCCATTTCAAGAAAATCGGGCCACAGAGTCCCCCCACGCGGATTCGCTGTGCTCTTCATGATTTCCAACGAAATGCGCAGATTGCGTTCCACACGGATTCGCTGTGCTCTCCAAGATTATAAAGCAAATTCACAGATAGCGCCCCACGCGGATTCCCTGTGCTCTGTTCTTTTTCAAGATAATCGGGCCACAGATTGACCCCACACGGATTTGCTGTGCTCTGTGCTCTGTCTGTTCTTTTCAAAGAAAATCGGGCCACAGAGTGGGCCTCACGCGGATTTGCTGTGCTCTTCATGATTATCAAGGAAATTCACAGATAGCGCCCCACACGCATTCGCTGTGCTCTGTTCTTTTTCAAGAAAATCGGGCCACAGATTGCGCCCCACACGGATTTGCTGTGCTCTGTGCTCACCTGTCAATTTTAATGCATCTCCCTATAACATGACCCAGCTGTAATATGAGTGGTCGTATTGATTTCATTTTTTGTTTGCTTGTAGGCCGCTGGCACCCACATTCAATGACTTAGAAATTTTGGCACTGCTGTGAATACTTTAGTCGCAAAGTGAAGATTCACGGCGACAAGCCCCAAACTTGGAGATAGGTTATTTTCAGCTTTCAGCAGCCCTGGGCGAGTTGTTTAGAGAAAAGTGGCTTTTTTCTTGGTGCACCTCCCTATGTCCAGCTATAAAACAGGATCAGGATGGTCATTATTTATGTTCCTAGCTTGAAACGGGAAGAAAGGTGAGAAATTGTCAAATTTTGACCATATTTGAACACCTGTCAATTTTAATGCATCTCCCTTTAACATGACCCAGCTGTAATATGAGTGGTCGTATTGATTTCATTTTTTGTTTGCTTGTAGGCCGCTGGCCCCCACATTCAATGACTTAGAAATTTTGGCACTGCTGTGAATACTTTAGTCGCAAAGTGAAGATTCACGGCGACAAGCCCCAAACTTGGAGATAGGTTATTTTCAGCTTTCAGCAGCCCTGGGCGAGTTGTTTAGAGAAATGTGGCTTTTTTTCTTGGTGCACCTCCCTATGTCCAGCTATAAAACAGGATCAGTATGGTTATTATGTTCTGAGCTTGAAACGGGAAGAAAGGTGAGAAATTGTCAAATTTTGACCGTATTTGACCACCTGTCAATTTTAATGCATCTCCCTATAACATGACCCAGCTGTAATATGAGTGGTCGTATTGATTTCATTTTTTGTTTGCTTGTAGGCCGCTGGCACCCACATTCAATGACTTAGAAATTTTGGCACTGCTGTGAATACTTTAGTCGCAAAGTGAAGATTCACGGCGACAAGCCCCAAACTTGGAGATAGGTTATTTTCAGCTTTCAGCAGCCCTGGGCGAGTTGTTTAGAGAAATGTGGCTTTTTTTCTTGGTGCACCTCCCTATGTCCAGCTATGAAACAGGATCGGTATGGTTATTATTTATGTTCTGAGCTTGAAACGGGAAGAAAGGTGAGAAATTGTCAAATTTTGACCGTATTTGAACAACTGTCAATTTTAATGCATCTCCCTATGGTATGGTATGGTATTGTATGGTATTGATTTATTTGAATTCGGTATCTCAACAGTACATTGTACAACTTGGGAAGATCCGAATGACATAGATACATAAACATGAAAGTGGAGTAGGTGCTACAGCGGATCATTTTATCGCAGGTTGTGGGACTAAACTAATACCAGTATGCAAGTACACAAGAAATAAACATGACCCAGCTGTAATATGAGTGGTCGTATTGATTTCATTTTTTGTTTGCTTGTAGGCCGCTGGCACCCACATTCAATGACTTAGAAATTTTGGCACTGCTGTGAATACTGTAGTCGCAAAGTGAAGATTCACGGCGACAAGCCCCAAACTTGGAGATAGGTTATTTTCAGCTTTCAGCAGCCCTGGGCGAGTTGTTTAGAGAAATGTGGCTTTTTTTCTTGGTGCACCTCCCTATGTCCAGCTATAAAACAGGATCAGGATGGTCATTATTCAAGTTCTGAACTTGAAACGGGAAGAAAGGTGAGAAATTGTCAAATTTTGACCATATTTGAACACCTGTCAATTTTAATGCATCTCCCTATAACATGACCCAGCTGTAATATGAGTGGTCGTATTGATTTCATTTTTTGTTTGCTTGTAGGCCGCTGGCACCCACATTCAATGACTCAGAAATTTTGGCACTGCTGTGAATACTTTAGTCGCAAAGTGAAGATTCACGGCGACAAGCCCCAAACTTGGAGATAGGTTATTTTCAGCTTTCAGCAGCCCTGGGCGAGTTGTTTAGAGAAATGTGGCTTTTTTTCTTGGTGCACCTCCCTATGTCCAGCTATAAAACAGGATCAGTATGGTTATTATTTATGTTCTGAGCTTGAAACGGGAAGAAAGGTGAGAAATTGTCAAATTTTGACCGTATTTGACCACCTGTCAATTTTAATGCATCTCCCTATAACATGACCCAGCTGTAATATGAGTGGTCGTATTGATTTCATTTTTTGTTTGCTTGTAGGCCGCTGGCACCCACATTCAATGACTCAGAAATTTTGGCACTGCTTTGAATACTTTAGTCGCAAAGTGAAGATTCACGGCGACAAGCCCCAAACTTGGAGATAGGTTATTTTCAGCTTTCAGCAGCCCTGGGCGAGTTGTTTAGAGAAATGTGGCTTTTTTTCTTGGTGCACCTCCCTATGTCCAGCTATAAAACAGGATCAGGATGGTCATTATTCAAGTTCTGAACTTGAAACGGGAAGAAAGGTGAGAAATTGTCAAATTTTGACCATATTTGACCACCTGTCAATTTTAATGCATCTCCCTATAACATGACCCAGCTGTAATGTGAATGGTCGCATTGATTTCATTTTTTGTTTGCTTGTAGGCCGCTGGCACCCACATTCAATGACTCAGAAATTTTGGCACTGCTGTGAATACTTTAGTCGCAAAGTGAAGATTCACGGCGACAAGCCCCAAACTTGGAGATAGGTTATTTTCAGCTTTCAGCAGCCCTGGGCGAGTTGTTTAGAGAAAAGTGGCTTTTTTTCTTGGTGCACCTCCCTATGTCCAGCTATAAAACAGGATCAGGATGGTCATTATTTATGTTCCTAGCTTGAAACGGGAAGAAAGGTGAGAAATTGTCAAATTTTGACCATATTTGAACACCTGTCAATTTTAATGCATCTCCCTATAACATGACCCAGCTGTAATATGAGTGGTCGTATTGATTTCATTTTTTGTTTGCTTGTAGGCCGCTGGCACCCACATTCAATGACTCAGAAATTTTGGCACTGCTGTGAATACTTTAGTCGCAAAGTGAAGATTCACGGCGACAAGCCCCAAACTTGGAGATAGGTTATTTTCAGCTTTCAGCAGCCCTGGGCGAGTTGTTTAGAGAAATGTGGCTTTTTTTCTTGGTGCACCTCCCTATGTCCAGCTATAAAACAGGATCAGTATGGTTATTATTTATGTTCTGAGCTTGAAACGGGAAGAAAGGTGAGAAATTGTCAAATTTTGACCATATTTGACCACCTGTCAATTTTAATGCATCTCCCTATAACATGACCCAGCTGTAATATGAGTGGTCGTATTGATTTCATTTTTTGTTTGCTTGTAGGCCGCTGGCACCCACATTCAATGACTTAGAAATTTTGGCACTGCTGTGAATACTTTAGTCGCAAAGTGAAGATTCACGGCGACAAGCCCCAAACTTGGAGATAGGTTATTTTCAGCTTTCAGCAGCCCTGGGCGAGTTGTTTAGAGAAATGTGGCTTTTTTTCTTGGTGCACCTCCCTATGTCCAGCTATAAAACAGGATCGGTATGGTTATTATTTATGTTCTGAGCTTGAAACGGGAAGAAAGGTGAGAAATTGTCAAATTTTGACCGTATTTGAACAACTGTCAATTTTAATGCATCTCCCTATGGTATGGTATGGTATGGTATGGTATTGATTTATTTGAATTCGGTATCTCAACAGTACATTGTACAACTTGGGAAGATCCGAATGACATAGATACATAAACATGAAAGTGGAGTAGGTGCTACAGTGGATCATTTTATCGCAGGTTGTGGGACTAAACTAATACCAGTATGCAAGTACACAAGAAATAAACATGACCCAGCTGTAATATGAGTGGTCGTATTGATTTCATTTTTTGTTTGCTTGTAGGCCGCTGGCACCCACATTCAATGACTTAGAAATTTTGGCACTGCTGTGAATACTGTAGTCGCAAAGTGAAGATTCACGGCGACAAGCCCCAAACTTGGAGATAGGTTATTTTCAGCTTTCAGCAGCCCTGGGCGAGTTGTTTAGAGAAATGTGGCTTTTTTTCTTGGTGCACCTCCCTATGTCCAGCTATAAAACAGGATCAGGATGGTCATTATTCAAGTTCTGAACTTGAAACGGGAAGAAAGGTGAGAAATTGTCAAATTTTGACCATATTTGAACACCTGTCAATTTTAATGCATCTCCCTATAACATGACCCAGCTGTAATATGAGTGGTCGTATTGATTTCATTTTTTGTTTGCTTGTAGGCCGCTGGCACCCACATTCAATGACTCAGAAATTTTGGCACTGCTGTGAATACTTTAGTCGCAAAGTGAAGATTCACGGCGACAAGCCCCAAACTTGGAGATAGGTTATTTTCAGCTTTCAGCAGCCCTGGGCGAGTTGTTTAGAGAAATGTGGCTTTTTTTCTTGGTGCACCTCCCTATGTCCAGCTATAAAACAGGATCAGTATGGTTATTATTTATGTTCTGAGCTTGAAACGGGAAGAAAGGTGAGAAATTGTCAAATTTTGACCGTATTTGACCACCTGTCAATTTTAATGCATCTCCCTATAACATGACCCAGCTGTAATATGAGTGGTCGTATTGATTTCATTTTTTGTTTGCTTGTAGGCCGCTGGCACCCACATTCAATGACTTAGAATATTTGGCACTGCTGTGAATACTTTAGTCGCAAAGTGAAGATTCACGGCGACAAGCCCCAAACTTGGAGATAGGTTATTTTCAGCTTTCAGCAGCCCTGGGCGAGTTGTTTAGAGAAATGTGGCTTTTTTTCTTGGTGCACCTCCCTATGTCCAGCTATAAAACAGGATCAGTATGGTTATTATTTATGTTCTGAGCTTGAAACGGGAAGAAAGGTGAGAAATTGTCAAATTTTGACCATATTTGACCACCTGTCAATTTTAATGCATCTCCCTATAACATGACCCAGCTGTAATATGAGTGGTCGTATTGATTTCATTTTTTGTTTGCTTGTAGGCCGCTGGCACCCACATTCAATGACTTAGAAATTTTGGCACTGCTGTGAATACTTTAGTCGCAAAGTGAAGATTCACGGCGACAAGCCCCAAACTTGGAGATAGGTTATTTTCAGCTTTCAGCAGCCCTGGGCGAGTTGTTTAGAGAAATGTGGCTTTTTTTCTTGGTGCACCTCCCTATGTCCAGCTATAAAACAGGATCGGTATGGTTATTATTTATGTTCTGAGCTTGAAACGGGAAGAAAGGTGAGAAATTGTCAAATTTTGACCGTATTTGACCACCTGTCAATTTTAATGCATCTCCCTATAACATGACCCAGCTGTAATATGAGTGGTCGTATTGATTTCATTTTTTGTTTGCTTGTAGGCCGCTGGCACCCACATTCAATGACTTAGAAATTTTGGCACTGCTGTGAATACTTTAGTCGCAAAGTGAAGATTCACGGCGACAAGCCCCAAACTTGGAGATAGGTTATTTTCAGCTTTCAGCAGCCCTGGGCGAGTTGTTTAGAGAAATGTGGCTTTTTTTTTTGGTGCACCTCCCTATGTCCAGCTATAAAACAGGATCGGTATGGTTATTATTTATGTTCTGAGCTTGAAACGGGAAGAAAGGTGAGAAATTGTCAAATTTTGACCGTATTTGAACAACTGTCAATTTTAATGCATCTCCCTATGGTATGGTATGGTATTGTATGGTATTGATTTATTTGAATTCGGTATCTCAACAGTACATTGTACAACTTGGGAAGATCCGAATGACATAGATACATAAACATGAAAGTGGAGTAGGTGCTACAGTGGATCATTTTATCGCAGGTTGTGGGACTAAACTAATACCAGTATGCAAGTACACAAGAAATAAACATGACCCAGCTGTAATATGAGTGGTCGTATTGATTTCATTTTTTGTTTGCTTGTAGGCCGCTGGCACCCACATTCAATGACTTAGAAATTTTGGCACTGCTGTGAATACTGTAGTCGCAAAGTGAAGATTCACGGCGACAAGCCCCAAACTTGGAGATAGGTTATTTTCAGCTTTCAGCAGCCCTGGGCGAGTTGTTTAGAGAAATGTGGCTTTTTTTCTTGGTGCACCTCCCTATGTCCAGCTATAAAACAGGATCAGGATGGTCATTATTCAAGTTCTGAACTTGAAACGGGAAGATAGGTGAGAAATTGTCAAATTTTGACCATATTTGAACACCTGTCAATTTTAATGCATCTCCCTATAACATGACCCAGCTGTAATATGAGTGGTCGTATTGATTTCATTTTTTGTTTGCTTGTAGACCGCTGGCACCCACATTCAATGACTCAGAAATTTTGTCACTGCTGTGAATACTTTAGTCGCAAAGTGAAGATTCACGGCGACAAGCCCCAAACTTGGAGATAGGTTATTTTCAGCTTTCAGCAGCCCTGGGCGAGTTGTTTAGAGAAATGTGGCTTTTTTTCTTGGTGCACCTCCCTATGTCCAGCTATAAAACAGGATCAGGATGGTCATTATTCAAGTTCTGAACTTGAAACGGGAAGAAAGGTGAGAAATTGTCAAATTTTGACCATATTTGACCACCTGTCAATTTTAATGCATCTCCCTATAACATGACCCAGCTGTAATATGAGTGGTCGTATTGATTTCATTTTTTGTTTGCTTGTAGGCCGCTGGCACCCACATTCAATGACTCAGAAATTTTGGCACTGCTGTGAATACTTTAGTCGCAAAGTGAAGATTCACGGCGACAAGCCCCAAACTTGGAGATAGGTTATTTTCAGCTTTCAGCAGCCCTGGGCGAGTTGTTTAGAGAAATGTGGCTTTTTTTCTTGGTGCACCTCCCTATGTCCAGCTATAAAACAGGATCAGTATGGTTATTATTTATGTTCTGAGCTTGAAACGGGAAGAAAGGTGAGAAATTGTCAAATTTTGACCGTATTTGACCACCTGTCAATTTTAATGCATCTCCCTATAACATGACCCAGCTGTAATATGAGTGGTCGTATTGATTTCATTTTTTGTTTGCTTGTAGGCCGCTGGCACCCACATTCAATGACTTAGAAATTTTGGCACTGCTGTGAATACTGTAGTCGCAAAGTGAAGATTCACGGCGACAAGCCCCAAACTTGGAGATAGGTTATTTTCAGCTTTCAGCAGCCCTGGGCGAGTTGTTTAGAGAAATGTGGCTTTTTTTCTTGGTGCACCTCCCTATGTCCAGCTATAAAACAGGATCAGGATGGTCATTATTCAAGTTCTGAACTTGAAACGGGAAGAAAGGTGAGAAATTGTCAAATTTTGACCATATTTGACCACCTGTCAATTTTAATGCATCTCCCTATAACATGACCCAGCTGTAATGTGAATGGTCGCATTGATTTCATTTTTTGTTTGCTTGTAGGCCGCTGGCACCCACATTCAATGACTCAGAAATTTTGGCACTGCTGTGAATACTTTAGTCGCAAAGTGAAGATTCACGGCGACAAGCCCCAAACTTGGAGATAGGTTATTTTCAGCTTTCAGCAGCCCTGGGCGAGTTGTTTAGAGAAAAGTGGCTTTTTTTCTTGGTGCACCTCCCTATGTCCAGCTATAAAACAGGATCAGGATGGTCATTATTTATGTTCCTAGCTTGAAACGGGAAGAAAGGTGAGAAATTGTCAAATTTTGACCATATTTGAACACCTGTCAATTTTAATGCATCTCCCTATAACATGACCCAGCTGTAATATGAGTGGTCGTATTGATTTCATTTTTTGTTTGCTTGTAGGCCGCTGGCACCCACATTCAATGACTCAGAAATTTTGGCACTGCTGTGAATACTTTAGTCGCAAAGTGAAGATTCACGGCGACAAGCCCCAAACTTGGAGATAGGTTATTTTCAGCTTTCAGCAGCCCTGGGCGAGTTGTTTAGAGAAATGTGGCTTTTTTTCTTGGTGCACCTCCCTATGTCCAGCTATAAAACAGGATCAGTATGGTTATTATTTATGTTCTGAGCTTGAAACGGGAAGAAAGGTGAGAAATTGTCAAATTTTGACCATATTTGACCACCTGTCAATTTTAATGCATCTCCCTATAACATGACCCAGCTGTAATATGAGTGGTCGTATTGATTTCATTTTTTGTTTGCTTGTAGGCCGCTGGCACCCACATTCAATGACTTAGAAATTTTGGCACTGCTGTGAATACTTTAGTCGCAAAGTGAAGATTCACGGCGACAAGCCCCAAACTTGGAGATAGGTTATTTTCAGCTTTCAGCAGCCCTGGGCGAGTTGTTTAGAGAAATGTGGCTTTTTTTCTTGGTGCACCTCCCTATGTCCAGCTATAAAACAGGATCGGTATGGTTATTATTTATGTTCTGAGCTTGAAACGGGAAGAAAGGTGAGAAATTGTCAAATTTTGACCGTATTTGAACAACTGTCAATTTTAATGCATCTCCCTATGGTATGGTATGGTATGGTATGGTATTGATTTATTTGAATTCGGTATCTCAACAGTACATTGTACAACTTGGGAAGATCCGAATGACATAGATACATAAACATAAAAGTGGAGTAGGTGCTACAGCGGATCATTTTATCGCAGGTTGTGGGACTAAACTAATACCAGTATGCAAGTACACAAGAAATAAACATGACCCAGCTGTAATATGAGTGGTCGTATTGATTTCATTTTTTGTTTGCTTGTAGGCCGCTGGCACCCACATTCAATGACTTAGAAATTTTGGCACTGCTGTGAATACTGTAGTCGCAAAGTGAAGATTCACGGCGACAAGCCCCAAACTTGGAGATAGGTTATTTTCAGCTTTCAGCAGCCCTGGGCGAGTTGTTTAGAGAAATGTGGCTTTTTTTCTTGGTGCACCTCCCTATGTCCAGCTATAAAACAGGATCAGGATGGTCATTATTCAAGTTCTGAACTTGAAACGGGAAGAAAGGTGAGAAATTGTCAAATTTTAACCATATTTGACCACCTGTCAATTTTAATGCATCTCCCTATAACATGACCTAGCTGTAATGTGAATGGTCGCATTGATTTCATTTTTTGTTTGCTTGTAGGCCGCTGGCACCCACATTCAATGACTCAGAAATTTTGGCACTGCTGTGAATACTTTAGTCGCAAAGTGAAGATTCACGGCGACAAGCCCCAAACCTGGAGATAGGTTATTTTCAGCTTTCAGCAGCCCTGGGCGAGTTGTTTAGAGAAAAGTGGCTTTTTTTCTTGGTGCACCTCCCTATGTCCAGCTATAAAACAGGATCAGGATGGTCATTATTTATGTTCCTAGCTTGAAACGGGAAGAAAGGTGAGAAATTGTCAAATTTTGACCATATTTGAACACCTGTCAATTTTAATGCATCTCCCTATAACATGACCCAGCTGTAATGTGAATGGTCGCATTGATTTCATTTTTTGTTTGCTTGTAGGCCGCTTGCACCCATATTCAATGACCTAGAAATTTTGGCACTGCTGTGAATACTTTAGTCGCAAAGTGAAGATTCACGGCGACAAGCCCCAAACTTGGAGATAGGTTATTTTCAGCTTTCAGCAGCCCTGGGCGAGTTGTTTAGAGAAATGTGGCTTTTTTTCTTGGTGCACCTCCCTATGTCCAGCTATAAAACAGGATCAGGATGGTCATTATTCAAGTTCTGAACTTGAAACGGGAAGAAAGGTGAGAAATTGTCAAATTTTGACCATATTTGACCACCTGTCAATTTTAATGCATCTCCCTATAACATGACCCAGCTGTAATGTGAATGGTCGCATTGATTTCATTTTTTGTTTGCTTGTAGGCCGCTGGCACCCATATTCAATGACCTAGAAATTTTGGCACTGCTGTGAATACTTTAGTCGCAAAGTGAAGATTCACGGCGACAAGCCCCAAACTTGGAGATAGGTTATTTTCAGCTTTCAGCAGCCCTGGGCGAGTTGTTTAGAGAAATGTGGCTTTTTTTCTTGGTGCACCTCCCTATGTCCAGCTATGAAACAGGATCGGTATGGTTATTATTTATGTTCTGAGCTTGAAACGGGAAGAAAGGTGAGAAATTGTCAAATTTTGACCGTATTTGAACAACTGTCAATTTTAATGCATCTCCCTATAACATGACCCAGCTGTAATATGAGTGGTCGTATTGATTTCATTTTTTGTTTGCTTGTAGGCCGCTGGCACCCACATTCAATGACTTAGAAATTTTGGCACTGCTGTGAATACTGTAGTCGCAAAGTGAAGATTCACGGCGACAAGCCCCAAACTTGGAGATAGGTTATTTTCAGCTTTCAGCAGCCCTGGGCGAGTTGTTTAGAGAAATGTGGCTTTTTTTCTTGGTGCACCTCCCTATGTCCAGCTATAAAACAGGATCAGGATGGTCATTATTCAAGTTCTGAACTTGAAACGGGAAGAAAGGTGAGAAATTGTCAAATTTTGACCATATTTGACCACCTGTCAATTTTAATGCATCTCCCTATAACATGACCCAGCTGTAATGTGAATGGTCGCATTGATTTCATTTTTTGTTTGCTTGTAGGCCGCTGGCACCCACATTCAATGACTCAGAAATTTTGGCACTGCTGTGAATACTTTAGTCGCAAAGTGAAGATTCACGGCGACAAGCCCCAAACTTGGAGATAGGTTATTTTCAGCTTTCAGCAGCCCTGGGCGAGTTGTTTAGAGAAAAGTGGCTTTTTTTCTTGGTGCACCTCCCTATGTCCAGCTATAAAACAGGATCAGGATGGTCATTATTTATGTTCCTAGCTTGAAACGGGAAGAAAGGTGAGAAATTGTCAAATTTTGACCATATTTGAACACCTGTCAATTTTAATGCATCTCCCTATAACATGACCCAGCTGTAATATGAGTGGTCGTATTGATTTCATTTTTTGTTTGCTTGTAGGCCGCTGGCACCCACATTCAATGACTCAGAAATTTTGGCACTGCTGTGAATACTTTAGTCGCAAAGTGAAGATTCACGGCGACAAGCCCCAAACTTGGAGATAGGTTATTTTCAGCTTTCAGCAGCCCTGGGCGAGTTGTTTAGAGAAATGTGGCTTTTTTTCTTGGTGCACCTCCCTATGTCCAGCTATAAAACAGGATCAGTATGGTTATTATTTATGTTCTGAGCTTGAAACGGGAAGAAAGGTGAGAAATTGTCAAATTTTGACCGTATTTGAACACCTGTCAATTTTAATGCATCTCCCTATAACATGACCCAGCTGTAATATGAGTGGTCGTATTGATTTCATTTTTTGTTTGCTTGTAGGCCGCTGGCACCCACATTCAATGACTTAGAAATTTTGGCACTGCTGTGAATACTTTAGTCGCAAAGTGAAGATTCACGGCGACAAGCCCCAAACTTGGAGATAGGTTATTTTCAGCTTTCAGCAGCCCTGGGCGAGTTGTTTAGAGAAATGTGGCTTTTTTTCTTGGTGCACCTCCCTATGTCCAGCTATAAAACAGGATCAGGATGGTCATTATTCAAGTTCTGAACTTGAAACGGGAAGAAAGGTGAGAAATTGTCAAATTTTGACCATATTTGACCACCTGTCAATTTTAATGCATCTCCCTATAACATGACCCAGCTGTAATGTGAATGGTCGCATTGATTTCATTTTTTGTTTGCTTGTAGGCCGCTGGCACCCATATTCAATGACCTAGAAATTTTGGCAATGCTGTGAATACTTTAGTCGCAAAGTGAAGATTCACGGCGACAAGCCCCAAACTTGGAGATAGGTTATTTTCAGCTTTCAGCAGCCCTGGGCGAGTTGTTTAGAGAAAAGTGGCTTTTTTCTTGGTGCACCTCCCTATGTCCAGCTATAAAACAGGATCAGGATGGTCATTATTTATGTTCCTAGCTTGAAACGGGAAGAAAGGTGAGAAATTGTCAAATTTTGACCATATTTGAACACCTGTCAATTTTAATGCATCTCCCTATAACATGACCCAGCTGTAATATGAGTGGTCGTATTGATTTCATTTTTTGTTTACTTGTAGGCCGCTGGCACCCACATTCAATGACTCAGAAATTTTGGCACTGCTGTGAATACTTTAGTCGCAAAGTGAAGATTCACGGCGACAAGCCCCAAACTTGGAGATAGGTTATTTTCAGCTTTCAGCAGCCCTGGGCGAGTTGTTTAGAGAAATGTGGCTTTTTTTCTTGGTGCACCTCCCTATGTCCAGCTATAAAACAGGATCGGTATGGTTATTATTTATGTTCTGAGCTTGAAACGGGAAGAAAGGTGAGAAATTGTCAAATTTTGACCGTATTTGAACACCTGTCAATTTTAATGCATCTCCCTATAACATGACCCAGCTGTAATATGAGTGGTCGTATTGATTTCATTTTTTGTTTGCTTGTAGGCCGCTGGCACCCACATTCAATGACTCAGAAATTTTGGCACTGCTGTGAATACTGTAGTCGCAAAGTGAAGATTCACGGCGACAAGCCCCAAACTTGGAGATAGGTTATTTTCAGCTTTCAGCAGCCCTGGGCGACTTGTTTAGAGAAATGTGGCTTTTTTTCTTGGTGCACCTCCCTATGTCCAGCTATAAAACAGGATCAGGATGGTCATTATTCAAGTTCTGAACTTGAAACGGGAAGAAAGGTGAAAAATTGTCAAATTTTGACCATATTTGACCACCTGTCAATTTTAATGCATCTCCCTATAACATGACCCAGCTGTAATGTGAATGGTCGCATTGATTTCATTTTTTGTTTGCTTGTAGGCCGCTGGCACCCACATTCAATGACTCAGAAATTTTGGCACTGCTGTGAATACTTTAGTCGCAAAGTGAAGATTCACGGCGACAAGCCCCAAACTTGGAGATAGGTTATTTTCAGCTTTCAGCAGCCCTGGGCGAGTTGTTTAGAGAAATGTGGCTTTTTTTCTTGTTGAACCTCCCTAGGTCCAGCTGTAAAACAGGATCAGTATGGTCATCATTTATGTTCTGAGCTTGAAACGGGAAGAAAGGTGAGAAATTGCCAAATTTTGACCGTATTTGAACACCTGTCATTTTTAATGCATCTCCCTATAACATGACCCAGCTGTAATATGAGTGGTCGTATTGATTTCATTTTTTGTTTGCTTGTAGGCCGCTGGCACCCACATTCAATGACCCAGAGATTTTGGCACTGCTGTGAATACTTTAGTCGCAAAGTGAAGATTCACGGCGACAAGCCCCAAACTTGGAGATAGGTTATTTTCAGCTTTCAGCAGCCCTGGGCGAGTTGTTTAGAGAAATGTGGCTTTTTTTCTTGGTGCACCTCCCTATGTCCAGCTATAAAACAGGATCGGTATGGTTATTATTTATGTTCTGAGCTTGAAACGGGAAGAAAGGTGAGAAATTGTCAAATTTTGACCGTATTTGAACAACTGTCAATTTTAATGCATCTCCCTATGGTATGGTATGGTATGGTATGGTATTGATTTATTTGAATTCGGTATCTCAACAGTACATTGTACAACTTGGGAAGATCCGAATGACATAGATACATAAACATAAAAGTGGAGTAGGTGCTACAGCGGATCATTTTATCGCAGGTTGTGGGACTAAACTAATACCAGTATGCAAGTACACAAGAAATAAACATGACCCAGCTGTAATATGAGTGGTCGTATTGATTTCATTTTTTGTTTGCTTGTAGGCCGCTGGCACCCACATTCAATGACTTAGAAATTTTGGCACTGCTGTGAATACTGTAGTCGCAAAGTGAAGATTCACGGCGACAAGCCCCAAACTTGGAGATAGGTTATTTTCAGCTTTCAGCAGCCCTGGGCGAGTTGTTTAGAGAAATGTGGCTTTTTTTTCTTGGTGCACCTCCCTATGTCCAGCTATAAAACAGGATCAGGATGGTCATTATTCAAGTTCTGAACTTGAAACGGGAAGAAAGGTGAGAAATTGTCAAATTTTAACCATATTTGACCACCTGTCAATTTTAATGCATCTCCCTATAACATGACCTAGCTGTAATGTGAATGGTCGCATTGATTTCATTTTCTGTTTGCTTGTAGGCCGCTGGCACCCACATTCAATGACTCAGAAATTTTGGCACTGCTGTGAATACTTTAGTCGCAAAGTGAAGATTCACGGCGACAAGCCCCAAACCTGGAGATAGGTTATTTTCAGCTTTCAGCAGCCCTGGGCGAGTTGTTTAGAGGAAAGTGGCTTTTTTTGTTGGTGCACCTCCCTATGTCCAGCTATAAAACAGGATCAGGATGGTCATTATTTATGTTCCTAGCTTGAAACGGGAAGAAAGGTGAGAAATTGTCAAATTTTGACCATATTTGAACACCTGTCAATTTTAATGCATCTCCCTATAACATGACCCAGCCGTAATGTGAATGGTCGCATTGATTTCATTTTTTGTTTGCTTGTAGGCCGCTTGCACCCATATTCAATGACCTAGAAATTTTGGCACTGCTGTGAATACTTTAGTCGCAAAGTGAAGATTCACGGCGACAAGCCCCAAACTTGGAGATAGGTTATTTTCAGCTTTCAGCAGCCCTGGGCGAGTTGTTTAGAGAAATGTGGCTTTTTTTCTTGGTGCACCTCCCTATGTCCAGCTATAAAACAGGATCAGGATGGTCATTATTCAAGTTCTGAACTTGAAACGGGAAGAAAGGTGAGAAATTGTCAAATTTTGACCATATTTGACCACCTGTCAATTTTAATGCATCTCCCTATAACATGACCCAGCTGTAATGTGAATGGTCGCATTGATTTCATTTTTTGTTTGCTTGTAGGCCGCTGGCACCCACATTCAATGACTTAGAAATTTTGGCACTGCTGTGAATACTGTAGTCGCAAAGTGAAGATTCACGGCGACAAGCCCCAAACTTGGAGATAGGTTATTTTCAGCTTTCAGCAGCCCTGGGCGAGTTGTTTAGAGAAATGTGGCTTTTTTTCTTGGTGCACCTCCCTATGTCCAGCTATAAAACAGGATCAGGATGGTCATTATTCAAGTTCTGAACTTGAAACGGGAAGAAAGGTGAGAAATTGTCAAATTTTGACCATATTTGAACACCTGTCAATTTTAATGCATCTCCCTATAACATGACCCAGCTGTAATATGAGTGGTCGTATTGATTTCATTTTTTGTTTGCTTGTAGGCCGCTGGCACCCACATTCAATGACTCAGAAATTTTGGCACTGCTGTGAATACTTTAGTCGCAAAGTGAAGATTCACGGCGACAAGCCCCAAACTTGGAGATAGGTTATTTTCAGCTTTCAGCAGCCCTGGGCGAGTTGTTTAGAGAAATGTGGCTTTTTTTCTTGGTGCACCTCCCTATGTCCAGCTATAAAACAGGATCAGTATGGTTATTATTTATGTTCTGAGCTTGAAACGGGAAGAAAGGTGAGAAATTGTCAAATTTTGACCGTATTTGACCACCTGTCAATTTTAATGCATCTCCCTATAACATGACCCAGCTGTAATATGAGTGGTCGTATTGATTTCATTTTTTGTTTGCTTGTAGGCCGCTGGCACCCACATTCAATGACTCAGAAATTTTGGCACTGCTGTGAATACTTTAGTCGCAAAGTGAAGATTCACGGCGACAAGCCCCAAACTTGGAGATAGGTTATTTTCAGCTTTCAGCAGCCCTGGGCGAGTTGTTTAGAGAAATGTGGCTTTTTTTCTTGGTGCACCTCCCTATGTCCAGCTATAAAACAGGATCAGTATGGTTATTATTTATGTTCTGAGCTTGAAACGGGAAGAAAGGTGAGAAATTGTCAAATTTTGACCGTATTTGAACACCTGTCAATTTTAATGCATCTCCCTATAACATGACCCAGCTGTAATATGAGTGGTCGTATTGATTTCATTTTTTGTTTGCTTGTAGGCCGCTGGCACCCACATTCAATGACTTAGAAATTTTGGCACTGCTGTGAATACTGTAGTCGCAAAGTGAAGATTCACGGCGACAAGCCCCAAACTTGGAGATAGGTTATTTTCAGCTTTCAGCAGCCCTGGGCGAGTTGTTTAGAGAAATGTGGCTTTTTTTCTTGGTGCACCTCCCTATGTCCAGCTATAAAACAGGATCAGGATGGTCATTATTCAAGTTCTGAACTTGAAACGGGAAGAAAGGTGAGAAATTGTCAAATTTTGACCATATTTGACCACCTGTCAATTTTAATGCATCTCCCTATAACATGACCCAGCTGTAATGTGAATGGTCGCATTGATTTCATTTTTTGTTTGCTTGTAGGCCGCTGGCACCCACATTCAATGACTCAGAAATTTTGGCACTGCTGTGAATACTTTAGTCGCAAAGTGAAGATTCACGGCGACAAGCCCCAAACTTGGAGATAGGTTATTTTCAGCTTTCAGCAGCCCTGGGCGAGTTGTTTAGAGAAAAGTGGCTTTTTTTCTTGGTGCACCTCCCTATGTCCAGCTATAAAACAGGATCAGGATGGTCATTATTTATGTTCCTAGCTTGAAACGGGAAGAAAGGTGAGAAATTGTCAAATTTTGACCATATTTGAACACCTGTCAATTTTAATGCATCTCCCTATAACATGACCCAGCTGTAATATGAGTGGTCGTATTGATTTCATTTTTTGTTTGCTTGTAGGCCGCTGGCACCCACATTCAATGACTCAGAAATTTTGGCACTGCTGTGAGTACTTTAGTCGCAAAGTGAAGATTCACGGCGACAAGCCCCAAACTTGGAGATAGGTTATTTTCAGCTTTCAGCAGCCCTGGGCGAGTTGTTTAGAGAAATGTGGCTTTTTTTCTTGGTGCACCTCCCTATGTCCAGCTATAAAACAGGATCAGTATGGTTATTATTTATGTTCTGAGCTTGAAACGGGAAGAAAGGTGAGAAATTGTCAAATTTTGACCATATTTGACCACCTGTCAATTTTAATGCATCTCCCTATAACATGACCCAGCTGTAATATGAGTGGTCGTATTGATTTCATTTTTTGTTTGCTTGTAGGCCGCTGGCACCCACATTCAATGACTTAGAAATTTTGGCACTGCTGTGAATACTTTAGTCGCAAAGTGAAGATTCACGGCGACAAGCCCCAAACTTGGAGATAGGTTATTTTCAGCTTTCAGCAGCCCTGGGCGAGTTGTTTAGAGAAATGTGGCTTTTTTTCTTGGTGCACCTCCCTATGTCCAGCTATAAAACAGGATCGGTATGGTTATTATTTATGTTCTGAGCTTGAAACGGGAAGAAAGGTGAGAAATTGTCAAATTTTGACCGTATTTGACCACCTGTCAATTTTAATGCATCTCCCTATAACATGACCCAGCTGTAATATGAGTGGTCGTATTGATTTCATTTTTTGTTTGCTTGTAGGCCGCTGGCACCCACATTCAATGACTTAGAAATTTTGGCACTGCTGTGAATACTTTAGTCGCAAAGTGAAGATTCACGGCGACAAGCCCCAAACTTGGAGATAGGTTATTTTCAGCTTTCAGCAGCCCTGGGCGAGTTGTTTAGAGAAATGTGGCTTTTTTTCTTGGTGCACCTCCCTATGTCCAGCTATAAAACAGGATCGGTATGGTTATTATTTATGTTCTGAGCTTGAAACGGGAAGAAAGGTGAGAAATTGTCAAATTTTGACCGTATTTGAACAACTGTCAATTTTAATGCATCTCCCTATG
The DNA here is from genome assembly GCF_964019385.1 of Sycon ciliatum. Classification (NCBI taxonomy): domain Eukaryota; kingdom Metazoa; phylum Porifera; class Calcarea; order Leucosolenida; family Sycettidae; genus Sycon; species Sycon ciliatum. The sequence goes on from NC_088646.1 coordinate 15,020,546, forward strand.
GTATGGTATGGTATTGTATGGTATTGATTTATTTGAATTCGGTATCTCAACAGTACATTGTACAACTTGGGAAGATCCGAATGACATAGATACATAAACATGAAAGTGGAGTAGGTGCTACAGTGGATCATTTTATCGCAGGTTGTGGGACTAAACTAATACCAGTATGCAAGTACACAAGAAATAAACATGACCCAGCTGTAATATGAGTGGTCGTATTGATTTCATTTTTTGTTTGCTTGTAGGCCGCTGGCACCCACATTCAATGACTTAGAAATTTTGGCACTGCTGTGAATACTGTAGTCGCAAAGTGAAGATTCACGGCGACAAGCCCCAAACTTGGAGATAGGTTATTTTCAGCTTTCAGCAGCCCTGGGCGAGTTGTTTAGAGAAATGTGGCTTTTTTTCTTGGTGCACCTCCCTATGTCCAGCTATAAAACAGGATCAGGATGGTCATTATTCAAGTTCTGAACTTGAAACGGGAAGAAAGGTGAGAAATTGTCAAATTTTGACCATATTTGAACACCTGTCAATTTTAATGCATCTCCCTATAACATGACCCAGCTGTAATATGAGTGGTCGTATTGATTTCATTTTTTGTTTGCTTGTAGGCCGCTGGCACCCACATTCAATGACTCAGAAATTTTGGCACTGCTGTGAATACTTTAGTCGCAAAGTGAAGATTCACGGCGACAAGCCCCAAACTTGGAGATAGGTTATTTTCAGCTTTCAGCAGCCCTGGGCGAGTTGTTTAGAGAAATGTGGCTTTTTTTCTTGGTGCACCTCCCTATGTCCAGCTATAAAACAGGATCAGTATGGTCATTATTTATGTTCTGAGCTTGAAACGGGAAGAAAGGTGAGAAATTGTCAAATTTTGACCGTATTTGACCACCTGTCAATTTTAATGCATCTCCCTATAACATGACCCAGCTGTAATATGAGTGGTCGTATTGATTTCATTTTTTGTTTGCTTGTAGGCCGCTGGCACCCACATTCAATGACTTAGAATATTTGGCACTGCTGTGAATACTTTAGTCGCAAAGTGAAGATTCACGGCGACAAGCCCCAAACTTGGAGATAGGTTATTTTCAGCTTTCAGCAGCCCTGGGCGAGTTGTTTAGAGAAATGTGGCTTTTTTTCTTGGTGCACCTCCCTATGTCCAGCTATAAAACAGGATCAGTATGGTTATTATTTATGTTCTGAGCTTGAAACGGGAAGAAAGGTGAGAAATTGTCAAATTTTGACCATATTTGACCACCTGTCAATTTTAATGCATCTCCCTATAACATGACCCAGCTGTAATATGAGTGGTCGTATTGATTTCATTTTTTGTTTGCTTGTAGGCCGCTGGCACCCACATTCAATGACTTAGAAATTTTGGCACTGCTGTGAATACTTTAGTCGCAAAGTGAAGATTCACGGCGACAAGCCCCAAACTTGGAGATAGGTTATTTTCAGCTTTCAGCAGCCCTGGGCGAGTTGTTTAGAGAAATGTGGCTTTTTTTCTTGGTGCACCTCCCTATGTCCAGCTATAAAACAGGATCGGTATGGTTATTATTTATGTTCTGAGCTTGAAACGGGAAGAAAGGTGAGAAATTGTCAAATTTTGACCGTATTTGACCACCTGTCAATTTTAATGCATCTCCCTATAACATGACCCAGCTGTAATATGAGTGGTCGTATTGATTTCATTTTTTGTTTGCTTGTAGGCCGCTGGCACCCACATTCAATGACTTAGAAATTTTGGCACTGCTGTGAATACTTTAGTCGCAAAGTGAAGATTCACGGCGACAAGCCCCAAACTTGGAGATAGGTTATTTTCAGCTTTCAGCAGCCCTGGGCGAGTTGTTTAGAGAAATGTGGCTTTTTTTCTTCGTGCACCTCCCTATGTCCAGCTATAAAACAGGATCGGTATGGTTATTATTTATGTTCTGAGCTTGAAACGGGAAGAAAGGTGAGAAATTGTCAAATTTTGACCGTATTTGAACAACTGTCAATTTTAATGCATCTCCCTATGGTATGGTATGGTATTGTATGGTATTGATTTATTTGAATTCGGTATCTCAACAGTACATTGTACAACTTGGGAAGATCCGAATGACATAGATACATAAACATGAAAGTGGAGTAGGTGCTACAGTGGATCATTTTATCGCAGGTTGTGGGACTAAACTAATACCAGTATGCAAGTACACAAGAAATAAACATGACCCAGCTGTAATATGAGTGGTCGTATTAATTTCATTTTTTGTTTGCTTGTAGGCCGCTGGCACCCACATTCAATGACTTAGAAATTTTGGCACTGCTGTGAATACTGTAGTCGCAAAGTGAAGATTCACGGCGACAAGCCCCAAACTTGGAGATAGGTTATTTTCAGCTTTCAGCAGCCCTGGGCGAGTTGTTTAGAGAAATGTGGCTTTTTTTCTTGGTGCACCTCCCTATGTCCAGCTATAAAACAGGATCAGGATGGTCATTATTCAAGTTCTGAACTTGAAACGGGAAGAAAGGTGAGAAATTGTCAAATTTTGACCATATTTGAACACCTGTCAATTTTAATGCATCTCCCTATAACATGACCCAGCTGTAATATGAGTGGTCGTATTGATTTCATTTTTTGTTTGCTTGTAGACCGCTGGCACCCACATTCAATGACTCAGAAATTTTGGCACTGCTGTGAATACTTTAGTCGCAAAGTGAAGATTCACGGCGACAAGCCCCAAACTTGGAGATAGGTTATTTTCAGCTTTCAGCAGCCCTGGGCGAGTTGTTTAGAGAAATGTGGCTTTTTTTCTTGGTGCACCTCCCTATGTCCAGCTATAAAACAGGATCAGTATGGTTATTATTTATGTTCTGAGCTTGAAACGGGAAGAAAGGTGAGAAATTGTCAAATTTTGACCGTATTTGACCACCTGTCAATTTTAATGCATCTCCCTATAACATGACCCAGCTGTAATATGAGTGGTCGTATTGATTTCATTTTTTGTTTGCTTGTAGGCCGCCAGCACCCACATTCAATGACTTAGAATATTTGGCACTGCTGTGAATACTTTAGTCGCAAAGTGAAGATTCACGGCGACAAGCCCCGAACTTGGAGATAGGTTATTTTCAGCTTTCAGCAGCCCTGGGCGAGTTGTTTAGAGAAATGTGGCTTTTTTTCTTGGTGCACCTCCCTATGTCCAGCTATAAAACAGGATCAGGATGGTCATTATTCAAGTTCTGAACTTGAAACGGGAAGAAAGGTGAGAAATTGTCAAATTTTGACCATATTTGAACACCTGTCAATTTTAATGCATCTCCCTATAACATGACCCAGCTGTAATATGAGTGGTCGTATTGATTTCATTTTTTGTTTGCTTGTAGGCCGCTGGCACCCACATTCAATGACTCAGAAATTTTGGCACTGCTGTGAATACTTTAGTCGCAAAGTGAAGATTCACGGCGACAAGCCCCAAACTTGGAGATAGGTTATTTTCAGCTTTCAGCAGCCCTGGGCGAGTTGTTTAGAGAAATGTGGCTTTTTTTCTTGGTGCACCTCCCTATGTCCAGCTATAAAACAGGATCAGTATGGTTATTATTTATGTTCTGAGCTTGAAACGGGAAGAAAGGTGAGAAATTGTCAAATTTTGACCGTATTTGACCACCTGTCAATTTTAATGCATCTCCCTATAACATGACCCAGCTGTAATATGAGTGGTCGTATTGATTTCATTTTTTGTTTGCTTGTAGGCCGCTGGCACCCACATTCAATGACTTAGAAATTTTGGCACTGCTGTGAATACTGTAGTCGCAAAGTGAAGATTCACGGCGACAAGCCCCAAACTTGGAGATAGGTTATTTTCAGCTTTCAGCAGCCCTGGGCGAGTTGTTTAGAGAAATGTGGCTTTTTTTCTTGGTGCACCTCCCTATGTCCAGCTATAAAACAGGATCAGGATGGTCATTATTCAAGTTCTGAACTTGAAACGGGAAGAAAGGTGAGAAATTGTCAAATTTTGACCATATTTGACCACCTGTCAATTTTAATGCATCTCCCTATAACATGACCCAGCTGTAATGTGAATGGTCGCATTGATTTCATTTTTTGTTTGCTTGTAGGCCGCTGGCACCCACATTCAATGACTCAGAAATTTTGGCACTGCTGTGAATACTTTAGTCGCAAAGTGAAGATTCACGGCGACAAGCCCCAAACTTGGAGATAGGTTATTTTCAGCTTTCAGCAGCCCTGGGCGAGTTGTTTAGAGAAAAGTGGCTTTTTTTCTTGGTGCACCTCCCTATGTCCAGCTATAAAACAGGATCAGGATGGTCATTATTTATGTTCCTAGCTTGAAACGGGAAGAAAGGTGAGAAATTGTCAAATTTTGACCATATTTGAACACCTGTCAATTTTAATGCATCTCCCTATAACATGACCCAGCTGTAATATGAGTGGTCGTATTGATTTCATTTTTTGTTTGCTTGTAGGCCGCTGGCACCCACATTCAATGACTCAGAAATTTTGGCACTGCTGTGAATACTTTAGTCGCAAAGTGAAGATTCACGGCGACAAGCCCCAAACTTGGAGATAGGTTATTTTCAGCTTTCAGCAGCCCTGGGCGAGTTGTTTAGAGAAATGTGGCTTTTTTTCTTGGTGCACCTCCCTATGTCCAGCTATAAAACAGGATCAGTATGGTTATTATTTATGTTCTGAGCTTGAAACGGGAAGAAAGGTGAGAAATTGTCAAATTTTGACCATATTTGACCACCTGTCAATTTTAATGCATCTCCCTATAACATGACCCAGCTGTAATATGAGTGGTCGTATTGATTTCATTTTTTGTTTGCTTGTAGGCCGCTGGCACCCACATTCAATGACCCAGAAATTTTGGCACTGCTGTGAATACTTTAGTCGCAAAGTGAAGATTCACGGCGACAAGCCCCAAACTTGGAGATAGGTTATTTTCAGCTTTCAGCAGCCCTGGGCGAGTTGTTTAGAGAAATGTGGCTTTTTTTCTTGGTGCACCTCCCTATGTCCAGCTATAAAACAGGATCGGTATGGTTATTATTTATGTTCTGAGCTTGAAACGGGAAGAAAGGTGAGAAATTGTCAAATTTTGACCGTATTTGAACAACTGTCAATTTTAATGCATCTCCCTATGGTATGGTATGGTATGGTATGGTATTGATTTATTTGAATTCGGTATCTCAACAGTACATTGTACAACTTGGGAAGATCCGAATGACATAGATACATAAACATAAAAGTGGAGTAGGTGCTACAGCGGATCATTTTATCGCAGGTTGTGGGACTAAACTAATACCAGTATGCAAGTACACAAGAAATAAACATGACCCAGCTGTAATATGAGTGGTCGTATTGATTTCATTTTTTGTTTGCTTGTAGGCCGCTGGCACCCACATTCAATGACTTAGAAATTTTGGCACTGCTGTGAATACTGTAGTCGCAAAGTGAAGATTCACGGCGACAAGCCCCAAACTTGGAGATAGGTTATTTTCAGCTTTCAGCAGCCCTGGGCGAGTTGTTTAGAGAAATGTGGCTTTTTTTCTTGGTGCACCTCCCTATGTCCAGCTATAAAACAGGATCAGGATGGTCATTATTCAAGTTCTGAACTTGAAACGGGAAGAAAGGTGAGAAATTGTCAAATTTTAACCATATTTGACCACCTGTCAATTTTAATGCATCTCCCTATAACATGACCTAGCTGTAATGTGAATGGTCGCATTGATTTCATTTTTTGTTTGCTTGTAGGCCGCTGGCACCCACATTCAATGACTCAGAAATTTTGGCACTGCTGTGAATACTTTAGTCGCAAAGTGAAGATTCACGGCGACAAGCCCCAAACCTGGAGATAGGTTATTTTCAGCTTTCAGCAGCCCTGGGCGAGTTGTTTAGAGAAAAGTGGCTTTTTTTCTTGGTGCACCTCCCTATGTCCAGCTATAAAACAGGATCAGGATGGTCATTATTTATGTTCCTAGCTTGAAACGGGAAGAAAGGTGAGAAATTGTCAAATTTTGACCATATTTGAACACCTGTCAATTTTAATGCATCTCCCTATAACATGACCCAGCTGTAATGTGAATGGTCGCATTGATTTCATTTTTTGTTTGCTTGTAGGCCGCTTGCACCCATATTCAATGACCTAGAAATTTTGGCACTGCTGTGAATACTTTAGTCGCAAAGTGAAGATTCACGGCGACAAGCCCCAAACTTGGAGATAGGTTATTTTCAGCTTTCAGCAGCCCTGGGCGAGTTGTTTAGAGAAATGTGGCTTTTTTTCTTGGTGCACCTCCCTATGTCCAGCTATAAAACAGGATCAGGATGGTCATTATTCAAGTTCTGAACTTGAAACGGGAAGAAAGGTGAGAAATTGTCAAATTTTGACCATATTTGACCACCTGTCAATTTTAATGCATCTCCCTATAACATGACCCAGCTGTAATGTGAATGGTCGCATTGATTTCATTTTTTGTTTGCTTGTAGGCCGCTGGCACCCACATTCAATGACTTAGAAATTTTGGCACTGCTGTGAATACTGTAGTCGCAAAGTGAAGATTCACGGCGACAAGCCCCAAACTTGGAGATAGGTTATTTTCAGCTTTCAGCAGCCCTGGGCGAGTTGTTTAGAGAAATGTGGCTTTTTTTCTTGGTGCACCTCCCTATGTCCAGCTATAAAACAGGATCAGGATGGTCATTATTCAAGTTCTGAACTTGAAACGGGAAGAAAGGTGAGAAATTGTCAAATTTTGACCATATTTGAACACCTGTCAATTTTAATGCATCTCCCTATAACATGACCCAGCTGTAATATGAGTGGTCGTATTGATTTCATTTTTTGTTTGCTTGTAGGCCGCTGGCACCCACATTCAATGACTCAGAAATTTTGGCACTGCTGTGAATACTTTAGTCGCAAAGTGAAGATTCACGGCGACAAGCCCCAAACTTGGAGATAGGTTATTTTCAGCTTTCAGCAGCCCTGGGCGAGTTGTTTAGAGAAATGTGGCTTTTTTTCTTGGTGCACCTCCCTATGTCCAGCTATAAAACAGGATCAGTATGGTCATTATTTATGTTCTGAGCTTGAAACGGGAAGAAAGGTGAGAAATTGTCAAATTTTGACCGTATTTGACCACCTGTCAATTTTAATGCATCTCCCTATAACATGACCCAGCTGTAATATGAGTGGTCGTATTGATTTCATTTTTTGTTTGCTTGTAGGCCGCTGGCACCCACATTCAATGACTCAGAAATTTTGGCACTGCTGTGAATACTTTAGTCGCAAAGTGAAGATTCACGGCGACAAGCCCCAAACTTGGAGATAGGTTATTTTCAGCTTTCAGCAGCCCTGGGCGAGTTGTTTAGAGAAATGTGGCTTTTTTTCTTGGTGCACCTCCCTATGTCCAGCTATAAAACAGGATCAGTATGGTTATTATTTATGTTCTGAGCTTGAAACGGGAAGAAAGGTGAGAAATTGTCAAATTTTGACCGTATTTGAACACCTGTCAATTTTAATGCATCTCCCTATAACATGACCCAGCTGTAATATGAGTGGTCGTATTGATTTCATTTTTTGTTTGCTTGTAGGCCGCTGGCACCCACATTCAATGACTTAGAAATTTTGGCACTGCTGTGAATACTGTAGTCGCAAAGTGAAGATTCACGGCGACAAGCCCCAAACTTGGAGATAGGTTATTTTCAGCTTTCAGCAGCCCTGGGCGAGTTGTTTAGAGAAATGTGGCTTTTTTTCTTGGTGCACCTCCCTATGTCCAGCTATAAAACAGGATCAGGATGGTCATTATTCAAGTTCTGAACTTGAAACGGGAAGAAAGGTGAGAAATTGTCAAATTTTGACCATATTTGACCACCTGTCAATTTTAATGCATCTCCCTATAACATGACCCAGCTGTAATGTGAATGGTCGCATTGATTTCATTTTTTGTTTGCTTGTAGGCCGCTGGCACCCACATTCAATGACTCAGAAATTTTGGCACTGCTGTGAATACTTTAGTCGCAAAGTGAAGATTCACGGCGACAAGCCCCAAACTTGGAGATAGGTTATTTTCAGCTTTCAGCAGCCCTGGGCGAGTTGTTTAGAGAAATGTGGCTTTTTTTCTTGGTGCACCTCCCTATGTCCAGCTATAAAACAGGATCGGTATGGTCATTATTTATGTTCTGAGCTTGAAACGGGAAGAAAGGTGAGAAATTGTCAAATTTTGACCGTATTTGAACAACTGTCAATTTTAATGCATCTCCCTATGGTATGGTATGGTATTGTATGGTATTGATTTATTTGAATTCGGTATCTCAACAGTACATTGTACAACTTGGGAAGATCCGAATGACATAGATACATAAACATGAAAGTGGAGTAGGTGCTACAGTGGATCATTTTATCGCAGGTTGTGGGACTAAACTAATACCAGTATGCAAGTACACAAGAAATAAACATGACCCAGCTGTAATATGAGTTGTCGTATTGATTTCATTTTTTGTTTGCTTGTAGGCCGCTGGCACCCACATTCAATGACTTAGAAATTTTGGCACTGCTGTGAATACTGTAGTCGCAAAGTGAAGATTCACGGCGACAAGCCCCAAACTTGGAGATAGGTTATTTTCAGCTTTCAGCAGCCCTGGGCGAGTTGTTTAGAGAAATGTGGCTTTTTTTCTTGGTGCACCTCCCTATGTCCAGCTATAAAACAGGATCAGGATGGTCATTATTCAAGTTCTGAACTTGAAACGGGAAGAAAGGTGAGAAATTGTCAAATTTTGACCATATTTGAACACCTGTCAATTTTAATGCATCTCCCTATAACATGACCCAGCTGTAATATGAGTGGTCGTATTGATTTCATTTTTTGTTTGCTTGTAGACCGCTGGCACCCACATTCAATGACTCAGAAATTTTGGCACTGCTGTGAATACTTTAGTCGCAAAGTGAAGATTCACGGCGACAAGCCCCAAACTTGGAGATAGGTTATTTTCAGCTTTCAGCAGCCCTGGGCGAGTTGTTTAGAGAAATGTGGCTTTTTTTCTTGGTGCACCTCCCTATGTCCAGCTATAAAACAGGATCAGTATGGTTATTATTTATGTTCTGAGCTTGAAACGGGAAGAAAGGTGAGAAATTGTCAAATTTTGACCGTATTTGACCACCTGTCAATTTTAATGCATCTCCCTATAACATGACCCAGCTGTAATATGAGTGGTCGTATTGATTTCATTTTTTGTTTGCTTGTAGGCCGCTGGCACCCACATTCAATGACTTAGAATATTTGGCACTGCTGTGAATACTTTAGTCGCAAAGTGAAGATTCACGGCGACAAGCCCCAAACTTGGAGATAGGTTATTTTCAGCTTTCAGCAGCCCTGGGCGAGTTGTTTAGAGAAATGTGGCTTTTTTTCTTGGTGCACCTCCCTATGTCCAGCTATAAAACAGGATCAGGATGGTCATTATTCAAGTTCTGAACTTGAAACGGGAAGAAAGGTGAGAAATTGTCAAATTTTGACCATATTTGAACACCTGTCAATTTTAATGCATCTCCCTATAACATGACCCAGCTGTAATATGAGTGGTCGTATTGATTTCATTTTTTGTTTGCTTGTAGGCCGCTGGCACCCACATTCAATGACTCAGAAATTTTGGCACTGCTGTGAATACTTTAGTCGCAAAGTGAAGATTCACGGCGACAAGCCCCAAACTTGGAGATAGGTTATTTTCAGCTTTCAGCAGCCCTGGGCGAGTTGTTTAGAGAAATGTGGCTTTTTTTCTTGGTGCACCTCCCTATGTCCAGCTATAAAACAGGATCAGTATGGTTATTATTTATGTTCTGAGCTTGAAACGGGAAGAAAGGTGAGAAATTGTCAAATTTTGACCGTATTTGACCACCTGTCAATTTTAATGCATCTCCCTATAACATGACCCAGCTGTAATATGAGTGGTCGTATTGATTTCATTTTTTGTTTGCTTGTAGGCCGCTGGCACCCACATTCAATGACTTAGAAATTTTGGCACTGCTGTGAATACTGTAGTCGCAAAGTGAAGATTCACGGCGACAAGCCCCAAACTTGGAGATAGGTTATTTTCAGCTTTCAGCAGCCCTGGGCGAGTTGTTTAGAGAAATGTGGCTTTTTTTCTTGGTGCACCTCCCTATGTCCAGCTATAAAACAGGATCAGGATGGTCATTATTCAAGTTCTGAACTTGAAACGGGAAGAAAGGTGAGAAATTGTCAAATTTTGACCATATTTGACCACCTGTCAATTTTAATGCATCTCCCTATAACATGACCCAGCTGTAATGTGAATGGTCGCATTGATTTCATTTTTTGTTTGCTTGTAGGCCGCTGGCACCCACATTCAATGACTCAGAAATTTTGGCACTGCTGTGAATACTTTAGTCGCAAAGTGAAGATTCACGGCGACAAGCCCCAAACTTGGAGATAGGTTATTTTCAGCTTTCAGCAGCCCTGGGCGAGTTGTTTAGAGAAAAGTGGCTTTTTTTCTTGGTGCACCTCCCTATGTCCAGCTATAAAACAGGATCAGGATGGTCATTATTTATGTTCCTAGCTTGAAACGGGAAGAAAGGTGAGAAATTGTCAAATTTTGACCATATTTGAACACCTGTCAATTTTAATGCATCTCCCTATAACATGACCCAGCTGTAATATGAGTGGTCGTATTGATTTCATTTTTTGTTTGCTTGTAGGCCGCTGGCACCCACATTCAATGACTCAGAAATTTTGGCACTGCTGTGAATACTTTAGTCGCAAAGTGAAGATTCACGGCGACAAGCCCCAAACTTGGAGATAGGTTATTTTCAGCTTTCAGCAGCCCTGGGCGAGTTGTTTAGAGAAATGTGGCTTTTTTTCTTGGTGCACCTCCCTATGTCCAGCTATAAAACAGGATCAGTATGGTTATTATTTATGTTCTGAGCTTGAAACGGGAAGAAAGGTGAGAAATTGTCAAATTTTGACCATATTTGACCACCTGTCAATTTTAATGCATCTCCCTATAACATGACCCAGCTGTAATATGAGTGGTCGTATTGATTTCATTTTTGTTTGCTTGTAGGCCGCTGGCACCCACATTCAATGACTTAGAAATTTTGGCACTGCTGTGAATACTTTAGTCGCAAAGTGAAGATTCACGGCGACAAGCCCCAAACTTGGAGATAGGTTATTTTCAGCTTTCAGCAGCCCTGGGCGAGTTGTTTAGAGAAATGTGGCTTTTTTTCTTGGTGCACCTCCCTATGTCCAGCTATAAAACAGGATCGGTATGGTTATTATTTATGTTCTGAGCTTGAAACGGGAAGAAAGGTGAGAAATTGTCAAATTTTGACCGTATTTGAACAACTGTCAATTTTAATGCATCTCCCTATGGTATGGTATGGTATGGTATGGTATTGATTTATTTGAATTCGGTATCTCAACAGTACATTGTACAACTTGGGAAGATCCGAATGACATAGATACATAAACATAAAAGTGGAGTAGGTGCTACAGCGGATCATTTTATCGCAGGTTGTGGGACTAAACTAATACCAGTATGCAAGTACACAAGAAATAAACATGACCCAGCTGTAATATGAGTGGTCGTATTGATTTCATTTTTTGTTTGCTTGTAGGCCGCTGGCACCCACATTCAATGACTTAGAAATTTTGGCACTGCTGTGAATACTGTAGTCGCAAAGTGAAGATTCACGGCGACAAGCCCCAAACTTGGAGATAGGTTATTTTCAGCTTTCAGCAGCCCTGGGCGAGTTGTTTAGAGAAATGTGGCTTTTTTTCTTGGTGCACCTCCCTATGTCCAGCTATAAAACAGGATCAGGATGGTCATTATTCAAGTTCTGAACTTGAAACGGGAAGAAAGGTGAGAAATTGTCAAATTTTAACCATATTTGACCACCTGTCAATTTTAATGCATCTCCCTATAACATGACCTAGCTGTAATGTGAATGGTCGCATTGATTTCATTTTTTGTTTGCTTGTAGGCCGCTGGCACCCACATTCAATGACTCAGAAATTTTGGCACTGCTGTGAATACTTTAGTCGCAAAGTGAAGATTCACGGCGACAAGCCCCAAACCTGGAGATAGGTTATTTTCAGCTTTCAGCAGCCCTGGGCGAGTTGTTTAGAGAAAAGTGGCTTTTTTTCTTGGTGCACCTCCCTATGTCCAGCTATAAAACAGGATCAGGATGGTCATTATTTATGTTCCTAGCTTGAAACGGGAAGAAAGGTGAGAAATTGTCAAATTTTGACCATATTTGAACACCTGTCAATTTTAATGCATCTCCCTATAACATGACCCAGCTGTAATGTGAATGGTCGCATTGATTTCATTTTTTGTTTGCTTGTAGGCCGCTTGCACCCATATTCAATGACCTAGAAATTTTGGCACTGCTGTGAATACTTTAGTCGCAAAGTGAAGATTCACGGCGACAAGCCCCAAACTTGGAGATAGGTTATTTTCAGCTTTCAGCAGCCCTGGGCGAGTTGTTTAGAGAAATGTGGCTTTTTTTCTTGGTGCACCTCCCTATGTCCAGCTATAAAACAGGATCAGGATGGTCATTATTCAAGTTCTGAACTTGAAACGGGAAGAAAGGTGAGAAATTGTCAAATTTTGACCATATTTGACCACCTGTCAATTTTAATGCATCTCCCTATAACATGACCCAGCTGTAATGTGAATGGTCGCATTGATTTCATTTTTTGTTTGCTTGTAGGCCGCTGGCACCCATATTCAATGACCTAGAAATTTTGGCACTGCTGTGAATACTTTAGTCGCAAAGTGAAGATTCACGGCGACAAGCCCCAAACTTGGAGATAGGTTATTTTCAGCTTTCAGCAGCCCTGGGCGAGTTGTTTAGAGAAATGTGGCTTTTTTTCTTGGTGCACCTCCCTATGTCCAGCTATAAAACAGGATCGGTATGGTTATTATTTATGTTCTGAGCTTGAAACGGGAAGAAAGGTGAGAAATTGTCAAATTTTGACCGTATTTGAACAACTGTCAATTTTAATGCATCTCCCTATAACATGACCCAGCTGTAATATGAGTGGTCGTATTGATTTCATTTTTTGTTTGCTTGTAGGCCGCTGGCACCCACATTCAATGACTTAGAAATTTTGGCACTGCTGTGAATACTGTAGTCGCAAAGTGAAGATTCACGGCGACAAGCCCCAAACTTGGAGATAGGTTATTTTCAGCTTTCAGCAGCCCTGGGCGAGTTGTTTAGAGAAATGTGGCTTTTTTTCTTGGTGCACCTCCCTATGTCCAGCTATAAAACAGGATCAGGATGGTCATTATTCAAGTTCTGAACTTGAAACGGGAAGAAAGGTGAGAAATTGTCAAATTTTGACCATATTTGACCACCTGTCAATTTTAATGCATCTCCCTATAACATGACCCAGCTGTAATGTGAATGGTCGCATTGATTTCATTTTTTGTTTGCTTGTAGGCCGCTGGCACCCATATTCAATGACCTAGAAATTTTGGCAATGCTGTGAATACTTTAGTCGCAAAGTGAAGATTCACGGCGACAAGCCCCAAACTTGGAGATAGGTTATTTTCAGCTTTCAGCAGCCCTGGGCGAGTTGTTTAGAGAAAAGTGGCTTTTTTCTTGGTGCACCTCCCTATGTCCAGCTATAAAACAGGATCAGGATGGTCATTATTTATGTTCCTAGCTTGAAACGGGAAGAAAGGTGAGAAATTGTCAAATTTTGACCATATTTGAACACCTGTCAATTTTAATGCATCTCCCTATAACATGACCCAGCTGTAATATGAGTGGTCGTATTGATTTCATTTTTTGTTTACTTGTAGGCCGCTGGCACCCACATTCAATGACTCAGAAATTTTGGCACTGCTGTGAATACTTTAGTCGCAAAGTGAAGATTCACGGCGACAAGCCCCAAACTTGGAGATAGGTTATTTTCAGCTTTCAGCAGCCCTGGGCGAGTTGTTTAGAGAAATGTGGCTTTTTTCTTGGTGCACCTCCCTATGTCCAGCTATAAAACAGGATCGGTATGGTTATTATTTATGTTCTGAGCTTGAAACGGGAAGAAAGGTGAGAAATTGTCAAATTTTGACCGTATTTGAACACCTGTCAATTTTAATGCATCTCCCTATAACATGACCCAGCTGTAATATGAGTGGTCGTATTGATTTCATTTTTTGTTTGCTTGTAGGCCGCTGGCACCCACATTCAATGACTCAGAAATTTTGGCACTGCTGTGAATACTGTAGTCGCAAAGTGAAGATTCACGGCGACAAGCCCCAAACTTGGAGATAGGTTATTTTCAGCTTTCAGCAGCCCTGGGCGACTTGTTTAGAGAAATGTGGCTTTTTTTCTTGGTGCACCTCCCTATGTCCAGCTATAAAACAGGATCAGGATGGTCATTATTCAAGTTCTGAACTTGAAACGGGAAGAAAGGTGAAAAATTGTCAAATTTTGACCATATTTGACCACCTGTCAATTTTAATGCATCTCCCTATAACATGACCCAGCTGTAATGTGAATGGTCGCATTGATTTCATTTTTTGTTTGCTTGTAGGCCGCTGGCACCCACATTCAATGACTCAGAAATTTTGGCACTGCTGTGAATACTTTAGTCGCAAAGTGAAGATTCACGGCGACAAGCCCCAAACTTGGAGATAGGTTATTTTCAGCTTTCAGCAGCCCTGGGCGAGTTGTTTAGAGAAATGTGGCTTTTTTTCTTGGTGCACCTCCCTATGTCCAGCTATAAAACAGGATCAGTATGGTTATTATTTATGTTCTGAGCTTGAAACGGGAAGAAAGGTGAGAAATTGTCAAATTTTGTCCGTATTTGAACACCTGTCAATTTTAATGCATCTCCCTATAACATGACCCAGCTGTAATATGAGTGGTCGTATTGATTTCATTTTTTGTTTGCTTGTAGGCCGCTGGCACCCACATTCAATGACTCAGAAATTTTGGCACTGCTGTGAATACTTTAGTTGCAAAGTGAAGATTCACGGCGACAAGCCCCAAACTTGGAGATAGGTTATTTTCAGCTTTCAGCAGCCCTGGGCGAGTTGTTTAGAGAAATGTGGCTTTTTTTCTTGTTGAACCTCCCTAGGTCCAGCTGTAAAACAGGATCAGTATGGTCATCATTTATGTTCTGAGCTTGAAACGGGAAGAAAGGTGAGAAATTGCCAAATTTTGACCGTATTTGAACACCTGTCATTTTTAATGCATCTCCCTATAACATGACCCAGCTGTAATATGAGTGGTCGTATTGATTTCATTTTTTGTTTGCTTGTAGGCCGCTGGCACCCACATTCAATGACCCAGAAATTTTGGCACTGCTGTGAATACTTTAGTCGCAAAATGAAGATTCACGGCGACAAGCCCCAAACTTGGAGATAGGTAATTTTCAGCTTTCAGCAGCCCTGGGCGAGTTGTTTAGAGAAATGTGGTTTTTTTTCTTGGTGCACCTCCCTATGTCCAGCTATAAAACAGGATCAAGGTGGTCATTATTCCAGTTCTGAGCTTGAAACGGGAAGAAAGGTGAGAAATTGTCAAATTTTGACCATATTAGAACACCTGTCAATTTTAATGCATCTCCCTATAACATGACCCAGCTGTAATATGAGTGGTCGTATTGATTTCATTTTTTGTTTGCTTGTAGGCCGCTGGCACCCACATTCAATGACTCAGAAATGTTGGCACTGCTGTGAATACTTTAGTCGCAAAGTGAAGATTCACGGCGACAAGCCCCAAACTTGGAGATAGGTAATTTTCAGCTTTCAGCAGCCCTGGGCGAGTTGTTTAGAGAAATGTGCCTTTTTTTCTTGGTGCACCTCCCTATGTCCAGCTATAAAACAGGATCAGTATGGTTATTATTTATGTTCTGAGCTTGAAACGGGAAGAAAGGTGAGAAATTGTCAAATTTTGACCGTATTTGAACACCTGTCAATTTTAATGCATCTCCCTATAACATGACCCAGCTGTAATATGAGTGGTCGTATTGATTTCATTTTTTGTTTGCTTGTAGGCCGCTGGCACCCACATTCAATGACTCAGAAATTTTGGCACTGCTGTGAATACTTTAGTCGCAAAGTGAAGATTCACGGCGACAAGCCCCAAACTTGGAGATAGGTTATTTTCAGCTTTCAGCAGCCCTGGGCGAGTTGTTTAGAGAAATGTGGCTTTTTTTCTTGGTGCACCTCCCTATGTCCAGCTATAAAACAGGATCAGTATGGTTATTATTTATGTTCTGAGCTTGAAACGGGAAGAAAGGTGAGAAATTGTCAAATTTTGACCGTATTTGGCCACCTGTCAATTTTAATGCATCTCCCTATAACATGACCCAGCTGTAATATGAGTGGTCGTATTGATTTCATTTTTTGTTTGCTTGTAGGCCGCTGGCACCCACATTCAATGACTTAGAAATTTTGGCACTGCTGTGAATACTTTAGTCGCAAAGTGAAGATTCACGGCGACAAGCCCCAAACTTGGAGATAGGTTATTTTCAGCTTTCAGCAGCCCTGGGCGAGTTGTTTAGAGAAATGTGGCTTTTTTTCTTGGTGCACCTCCCTATGTCCAGCTATAAAACAGGATCAGGATGGTCATTATTCAAGTTCTGAACTTGAAACGGGAAGAAAGGTGAGAAATTGTCAAATTTTGACCATATTTGACCACTGTTGTGAAACGACAAGTTCTCGAGAGTGAAAGGCCTTCTCGCTTGTGACATTGTGTTCGTTTCAATGCAGCTGTATCCCGACTCCGCCGTACCGCTGATGTTTACGACGTGGCATACGCTACAGGCGCTATGTGCGGTTTGCTGTGTGCGCTGTAGTTGTATGTTGTATGTGTATGCTTTTCTCACATACGCTGTCATTTTCACGCTATAACTACCTGGTGGTTTTAGTGTTAGTTATTCAGTTCATTCAGTTGTTCCATTCATTGTTCATTCGTATTAGTCGATGGAAGTGAAATATACTGTTGAGAATAATAGTTGTCCTCGTGCCGTGTGGGGTCGTTCGTTCCTGATACTTTAGAGAACCAGAGGGTTCATAACATTTGGCGACCACGCCAGGATACGAAGCGAGCATGGCACAGGAACTATGGATCATTGAAGCCAGCTTTATCGCCAACGGAATTCGGTATGGATTTGAAGGCGATAGGTTGAGAGAATACGTGGAGAAGAGGCTCCGACAGAGCGAGGAGTTTGAAGAGCGCAGTGCTAGACGGCAAGAGTGTGCGCTCCGCGCAGAGTTTAACGAAAAGCTCAAGAAGATGGCCGAGCGCATCGCCGTCAGTACATATTATGAGGAAGCAAAGCGAGATTTGCTTGCCTCGCCCGGAAGGACGCCGGACAAGACGTGTAAGACTTTGCTTACAGACATGCAGCGGTCAGAAGAGTGCTTGAAGCCAGTGGGAGGATCAGATCCAAGGCCCACTGCGTCGGTACAGAGCGTGTCAACATCGGTCGGAGACGCTCAGAAGCAGCTGGAGTCCCGGCCGAACGACGTAGAAGCGCAAGACGTAGACGCGCAAGACGTAGAAGCGCAAGACGTAGAAGCGCAAGACGTAGAAGCGCAAGACGTAGAGGCGCAAGACGTAGAGGCGCAAGACGTAGAGGTGCAAGACGTAGAGGCGCAAGAGGCGCAAGAGTTAGAGGCGCAAGAGTTAGAGGCGGAAGAGTTAGAGGCGCAAGAGTTAGAGGCACAAGAGTTAGAGGCGCAAGAGTTGGAGGCGCAAGAGTTGGAGGCGCAAGAGTTGGAGGCGCAAGAGTTGGAGGCGCAAGAGTTGGAGGCGCAAGAGTTGGAGGCGCAAGAGTTGGAGGCGCAAGACTTAGAGGCGCAAGACTTAGAAACGCAAGGCGTAGTAGCCGAGAAAATGAGAAGGGCGATACTACTGGTTAGTACGGAAGAAGTAAGCGGCGAGACTGTGTGGAACACAGAGATCCGATGTGTGTCCTCGGATTCCGCGCCCGCCCCGGGTCGAAGCAGTGTACCGGTGACCATGTCGTGTGTGACAGCCCACATCGTCGAGCTTTATGACATTATCGGTTGTGTGTTGTCTGGTCCAGCGTCTGCCCCATGTCGAAGTGGATCGGTGACAGTGTCGTGTGCGACAGCCCACAGCGGCGAGCTTCGCGATGTCGAGTTGTCTGAAGTGGTGGGCATTAGTGATATTCTACCATGGCCACCACCGCAGCAGCAGATGACGCGTAGTAAGCCCCAAATCGTTTGACTTGTGAGTTGTTGTACGGCGGTGAGAAGCCCTTTGGTGGGGAGAATGTTGTGAAACGACAAGTTCTCGAGAGTGAAAGGCCTTCTTGCTTGTGACATTGTGTTCGTTTCAATGCAGCTGTATCCCGACTCCGCCGTACCGCTGATGTTTACGACGTGGCATACGCTACAGGCGCTATGTGCGGTTTGCTGTGTGCGCTGTAGTTGTATGTTGTATGTGTATGCTTTTCTCACATACGCTGTCATTTTCACGCTATAACTACCTGGTGGTTTTAGTGTTAGTTATTCAGTTCATTCAGTTGTTCCATTCATTGTTCATTCGTATTAGTCGATGGAAGTGAAATATACTGTTGAGAATAATAGTTGTCCTCGTGCCGTGTGGGGTCGTTCGTTCCTGATACTTTAGAGAACCAGAGGGTTCATAACAACCACCTGTCAATTTTAATGCATCTCCCTATAACATGACCCAGCTGTAATGTGAATGGTCGCATTGATTTCATTTTTTGTTTGCTTGTAGGCCGCTGGCACCCATATTCAATGACCTAGAAATTTTGGCACTGCTGTGAATACTTTAGTCGCAAAGTGAAGATTCACGGCGACAAGCCCCAAACTTGGAGATAGGTTATTTTCAGCTTTCAGCAGCCCTGGGCGAGTTGTTTAGAGAAATGTGGCTTTTTTTCTTGGTGCACCTCCCTATGTCCAGCTATAAAACAGGATCAGTATGGTTTTTATTTATGTTCTGAGCTTGAAACGGGAAGAAAGGTGAGAAATTGTCAAATTTTGTCCGTATTTGAACACCTGTCAATTTTAATCCATCTCCCTATAACATGACCCAGCTGTAATATGAGTGGTCGTATTGATTTCATTTTTTGTTTGCTTGTAGGCCGCTGGCAACCACATTCAAAGACTCAGAAATTTTGGCACTGCTGTGAATACTTTAGTCGCAAAGTGAAGATTCACGGCGACAAGCCCCAAACTTGGAGATAGGTTATTTTCAGCTTTCAGCAGCCCTGGGCGAGTTGTTTAGAGAAATGTGGCTTTTTTTCTTGGTGCACCTCCCTATGTCCAGCTATAAAACAGGATCAGTATGGTTATTATTTATGTTCTGAGCTTGAAACGGGAAGAAAGGTGAGAAATTGTCAAATTTTGACCGTATTTGAACACGTGTCAATTTTAATGCATCTCCCTATAACATGACCCAGCTGTAATATGAGTGGTCGTATTGATTTCATTTTCTGTTTGCTTGTAGGCCGCTGGCATTCACATTCAATGACTTAGAAATTTTGGCACTGCTATGAATACTTTAGTCGCAAAGTGAAGATTCACGGCGACAAGCCCCAAACTTGGAGATAGGTTATTTTCAGCTTTCAGCAGCCCTGGGCGAGTTGTTTAGAGAAATGTGGCTTTTTTTCTTGTTGAACCTCCCTAGGTCCAGCTGTAAAACAGGATCAGTATGGTCATCATTTATGTTCTGAGCTTGAAACGGGAAGAAAGGTGAGAAATTGCCAAATTTTGACCGAATTTGAACACCTGTCATTTTTAATGCATCTCCCTATAACATGACCCAGCTGTAATATGAGTGGTCGTATTGATTTCATTTTTTGTTTGCTTGTAGGCCGCTGGCACCCACATTCAATGACCCAGAAATTTTGGCACTGCTGTGAATACTTTAGTCGCAAAGTGAAGATTCACGGCGACAAGCCCCAAACTTGGAGATAGGTAATTTTCAGCTTTCAGCAGCCCTGGGCGAGTTGTTTAGAGAAATGTGGTTTTTTTTCTTGGTGCACCTCCCTATGTCCAGCTATAAAACAGGATCAAGATGGTCATTATTCCAGTTCTGAGCTTGAAACGGGAAGAAAGGTGAGAAATTGTCAAATTTTGACCATATTTGACCACCTGTCACTTTTAATGCATCTCCCTATAACATGACCCAGCTGTAATGTGAATGGTCGCATTGATTTCATTTTTTGTTTGCTTGTAGGCCGCTGGCACCCATATTCAATGACCTAGAAATTTTGGCACTGCTGTGAATACTTTAGTCGCAAAGTGAAGATTCACGGCGACAAGCCCCAAACTTGGAGATAGGTTATTTTCAGCTTTCAGCAGCCCTGGGCGAGTTGTTTAGAGAAAAGTGGCTTTTTTCTTGGTGTACCTCCCTATGTCCAGCTATAAAACAGGATCAGGATGGTCATTATTTATGTTCCTAGCTTGAAACGGGAAGAAAGGTGAGAAATTGTCAAATTTTGACCATATTTGAACACCTGTCAATTTTAATGCATCTCCCTATAACATGACCCAGCTGTGATATGAGTGGTCGTATTGATTTCATTTTTTGTTTGCTTGTAGGCCGCTGGCACCCACATTCAATGACTCAGAAATTTTGGCACTGCTGTGAATACTTTAGTCGCAAAGTGAAGATTCACGGCGACAAGCCCCAAACTTGGAGATAGGTTATTTTCAGCTTTCAGCAGCCCTGGGCGAGTTGTTTAGAGAAATGTGGCTTTTTTTCTTGGTGCACCTCCCTATGTCCAGCTATAAAACAGGATCAGTATGGTTATTATTTATGTTCTGAGCTTGAAACGGGAAGAAAGGTGAGAAATTGTCAAATTTTGACCGTATTTGACCACCTGTCAATTTTAATGCATCTCCCTATAACATGACCCAGCTGTAATATGAGTGGTCGTATTGATTTCATTTTTTGTTTGCTTGTAGGCCGCTGGCACCCACATTCAATGACTTAGAAATTTTGGCACTGCTGTGAATACTTTAGTCGCAAAGTGAAGATTCACGGCGACAAGCCCCAAACTTGGAGATAGGTTATTTTCAGCTTTCAGCAGCCCTGGGCGAGTTGTTTAGAGAAATGTGGCTTTTTTTCTTGGTGCACCTCCCTATGTCCAGCTATAAAACAGGATCAGGATGGTCATTATTTATGTTCCTAGCTTGAAACGGGAAGAAAGGTGAGAAATTGTCAAATTTTGACCATATTTGAACACCTGTCAATTTTAATGCATCTCCCTATAACATGACCCAGCTGTAATATGAGTGGTCGTATTGATTTCATTTTTTGTTTGCTTGTAGGCCGCTGGCACCCACATTCAATGACTCAGAAATTTTGGCACTGCTGTGAATACTTTAGTCGCAAAGTGAAGATTCACGGCGACAAGCCCCAAACTTGGAGATAGGTTATTTTCAGCTTTCAGCAGCCCTGGGCGAGTTGTTTAGAGAAATGTGGCTTTTTTTCTTGGTGCACCTCCCTATGTCCAGCTATAAAACAGGATCAGTATGGTCATTATTTATGTTCTGAGCTTGAAACGGGAAGAAAGGTGAGAAATTGTCAAATTTTGACCGTATTTGACCACCTGTCAATTTTAATGCATCTCCCTATAACATGACCCAGCTGTAATATGAGTGGTCGTATTAATTTCATTTTTTGTTTGCTTGTAGGCCGCTGGCACCCACATTCAATGACTTAGAAATTTTGGCACTGCTGTGAATACTTTAGTCGCAAAGTGAAGATTCACGGCGACAAGCCCCAAACTTGGAGATAGGCTATTTTCAGCTTTCAGCAGCCCTGGGCGAGTTGTTTAGAGAAATGTGGCTTTTTTTCTTGGTGCACCTCCCTATGTCCAGCTATAAAACAGGATCAGTATGGTTATTATTTATGTTCTGAGCTTGAAACGGGAAGAAAGGTGAGAAATTGTCAAATTTTGACCATATTTGACCACCTGTCAATTTTAATGCATCTCCCTATAACATGACCCAGCTGTAATGTGAATGGTCGCATTGATTTCATTTTTCGTTTGCTTGTAGGCCGCTGGCACCCATATTCAATGACCTAGAAATTTTGGCACTGCTGTGAATACTTTAGTCGCAAAGTGAAGATTCACGGCGACAAGCCCCAAACTTGGAGATAGGTTATTTTCAGCTTTCAGCAGCCCTGGGCGAGTTGTTTAGAGAAAAGTGGCTTTTTTCTTGGTGCACCTCCCTATGTCCAGCTATAAAACAGGATCAGGATGGTCATTATTTATGTTCCTAGCTTGAAACGGGAAGAAAGGTGAGAAATTGTCAAATTTTGACCATATTTGAACACCTGTCAATTTTAATGCATCTCCCTATAACATGACCCAGCTGTAATATGAGTGGTCGTATTGATTTCATTTTTTGTTTGCTTGTTGGCCGCTGGCACCCACATTCAATGACTCAGAAATTTTGGCACTGCTGTGAATACTTTAGTCGCAAAGTGAAGATTCACGGCGACAAGCCCCAAACTTGGAGATAGGTTATTTTCAGCTTTCAGCAGCCCTGGGCGAGTTGTTTAGAGAAATGTGGCTTTTTTTCTTGGTGCACCTCCCTATGTCCAGCTATAAAACAGGATCAGTATGGTTATTATTTATGTTCTGAGCTTGAAACGGGAAGAAAGGTGAGAAATTGTCAAATTTTGACCGTATTTGACCACCTGTCAATTTTAATGCATCTCCCTATAACATGACCCAGCTGTAATATGAGTGGTCGTATTGATTTCATTTTTTGTTTGCTTGTAGGCCGCTGGCACCCACATTCAATGACTTAGAAATTTTGGCACTGCTGTGAATACTTTAGTCGCAAAGTGAAGATTCACGGCGACAAGCCCCAAACTTGGAGATAGGTTATTTTCAGCTTTCAGCAGCCCTGGGCGAGTTGTTTAGAGAAATGTGGCTTTTTTTCTTGGTGCACCTCCCTATGTCCAGCTATAAAACAGGATCAGGATGGTCATTATTCAAGTTCTGAACTTGAAACGGGAAGAAAGGTGAGAAATTGTCAAATTTTGACCATATTTGAACACCTGTCAATTTTAATGCATCTCCCTATAACATGACCCAGCTGTAATATGAGTGGTCGTATTGATTTCATTTTTTGTTTGCTTGTAGGCCGCTGGCACCCACATTCAATGACTCAGAAATTTTGGCACTGCTGTGAATACTTTAGTCGCAAAGTGAAGATTCACGGCGACAAGCCCCAAACTTGGAGATAGGTTATTTTCAGCTTTCAGCAGCCCTGGGCGAGTTGTTTAGAGAAATGTGGCTTTTTTTCTTGGTGCACCTCCCTATGTCCAGCTATAAAACAGGATCAGTATGGTTATTATTTATGTTCTGAGCTTGAAACGGGAAGAAAGGTGAGAAATTGTCAAATTTTGACCGTATTTGACCACCTGTCAATTTTAATGCATCTCCCTATAACATGACCCAGCTGTAATATGAGTGGTCGTATTGATTTCATTTTTTGTTTGCTTGTAGGCCGCTGGCACCCACATTCAATGACTTAGAAATTTTGGCACTGCTGTGAATACTTTAGTCGCAAAGTGAAGATTCACGGCGACAAGCCCCAAACTTGGAGATAGGTTATTTTCAGCTTTCAGCAGCCCTGGGCGAGTTGTTTAGAGAAATGTGGCTTTTTTTCTTGGTGCACCTCCCTATGTCCAGCTATAAAACAGGATCAGTATGGTTATTATTTATGTTCTGAGCTTGAAACGGGAAGAAAGGTGAGAAATTGTCAAAATTTGACCGTATTTGACCACCTGTCAATTTTAATGCATCTCCCTATAACATGACCCAGCTGTAATATGAGTGGTCGTATTGATTTCATTTTTTGTTTGCTTGTAGGCCGCTGGCACCCACATTCAATGACTTAGAAATTTTGGCACTGCTGTGAATACTTTAGTCGCAAAGTGAAGATTCACGGCGACAAGCCCCAAACTTGGAGATAGGTTATTTTCAGCTTTCAGCAGCCCTGGGCGAGTTGTTTAGAGAAATGTGGCTTTTTTTCTTGGTGCACCTCCCTATGTCCAGCTATAAAACAGGATCAGGATGGTCATTATTCAAGTTCTGAACTTGAAACGGGAAGAAAGGTGAGAAATTGTCAAATTTTGACCATATTTGAACACCTGTCAATTTTAATGCATCTCCCTATAACATGACCCAGCTGTAATATGAGTGGTCGTATTGATTTCATTTTTTGTTTGCTTGTAGGCCGCTGGCACCCACATTCAATGACTCAGAAATTTTGGCACTGCTGTGAATACTTTAGTCGCAAAGTGAAGATTCACGGCGACAAGCCCCAAACTTGGAGATAGGTTATTTTCAGCTTTCAGCAGCCCTGGGCGAGTTGTTTAGAGAAATGTGGCTTTTTTTCTTGGTGCACCTCCCTATGTCCAGCTATAAAACAGGATCAGTATGGTTATTATTTATGTTCTGAGCTTGAAACGGGAAGAAAGGTGAGAAATTGTCAAATTTTGACCGTATTTGACCACCTGTCAATTTTAATGCATCTCCCTATAACATGACCCAGCTGTAATATGAGTGGTCGTATTGATTTCATTTTTTGTTTGCTTGTAGGCCGCTGGCACCCACATTCAATGACTTAGAAATTTTGGCACTGCTGTGAATACTTTAGTCGCAAAGTGAAGATTCACGGCGACAAGCCCCAAACTTGGAGATAGGTTATTTTCAGCTTTCAGCAGCCCTGGGCGAGTTGTTTAGAGAAATGTGGCTTTTTTTCTTGGTGCACCTCCCTATGTCCAGCTATAAAACAGGATCAGGATGGTCATTATTCAAGTTCTGAACTTGAAACGGGAAGAAAGGTGAGAAATTGTCAAATTTTGACCATATTTGAACACCTGTCAATTTTAATGCATCTCCCTATAACATGACCCAGCTGTAATATGAGTGGTCGTATTGATTTCATTTTTTGTTTGCTTGTAGGCCGCTGGCACCCACATTCAATGACTCAGAAATTTTGGCACTGCTGTGAATACTTTAGTCGCAAAGTGAAGATTCACGGCGACAAGCCCCAAACTTGGAGATAGGTTATTTTCAGCTTTCAGCAGCCCTGGGCGAGTTGTTTAGAGAAATGTGGCTTTTTTTCTTGGTGCACCTCCCTATGTCCAGCTATAAAACAGGATCAGTATGGTTATTATTTATGTTCTGAGCTTGAAACGGGAAGAAAGGTGAGAAATTGTCAAATTTTGACCGTATTTGACCACCTGTCAATTTTAATGCAGCTCCCTATAACATGACCCAGCTGTAATATGAGTGGTCGTATTGATTTCATTTTTTGTTTGCTTGTAGGCCGCTGGCACCCACATTCAATGACTTAGAAATTTTGGCACTGCTGTGAATACTTTAGTCGCAAAGTGAAGATTCACGGCGACAAGCCCCAAACTTGGAGATAGGTTATTTTCAGCTTTCAGCAGCCCTGGGCGAGTTGTTTAGAGAAATGTGGCTTTTTTTCTTGGTTCACCTCCCTATGTCCAGCTATAAAACAGGATCAGTATGGTTAATATTTATGTTCTGAGCTTGAAACGGGAAGAAAGGTGAGAAATTGTCAAATTTTGACCGTATTTGACCACCTGTCAATTTTAATGCATCTCCCTATAACATGACCCAGCTGTAATATGAGTGGTCGTATTGATTTCATTTTTTGTTTGCTTGTAGGCCGCTGGCACCCACATTCAATGACTTAGAAATTTTGGCACTGCTGTGAATACTTTAGTCGCAAAGTGAAGATTCACGGCGACAAGCCCCAAACTTGGAGATAGGTTATTTTCAGCTTTCAGCAGCCCTGGGCGAGTTGTTTAGAGAAATGTGGCTTTTTTTCTTGGTGCACCTCCCTATGTCCAGCTATAAAACAGGATCAGGATGGTCATTATTCAAGTTCTGAACTTGAAACGGGAAGAAAGGTGAGAAATTGTCAAATTTTGACCATATTTGACCACCTGTCAATTTTAATGCATCTCCCTATAACATGACCCAGCTGTAATGTGAATGGTCGCATTGATTTCATTTTTCGTTTGCTTGTAGGCCGCTGGCACCCATATTCAATGACCTAGAAATTTTGGCACTGCTGTGAATACTTTAGTCGCAAAGTGAAGATTCACGGCGACAAGCCCCAAACTTGGAGATAGGTTATTTTCAGCTTTCAGCAGCCCTGGGCGAGTTGTTTAGAGAAAAGTGGCTTTTTTCTTGGTCCACCTCCCTATGTCCAGCTATAAAACAGGATCAGGATGGTCATTATTTATGTTCCTAGCTTGAAACGGGAAGAAAGGTGAGAAATTGTCAAATTTTGACCATATTTGAACACCTGTCAATTTTAATGCATCTCCCTATAACATGACCCAGCTGTAATATGAGTGGTCGTATTGATTTCATTTTTTGTTTGCTTGTTGGCCGCTGGCCCCCACATTCAATGACTCAGAAATTTTGGCACTGCTGTGAATACTTTAGTCGCAAAGTGAAGATTCACGGCGACAAGCCCCAAACTTGGAGATAGGTTATTTTCAGCTTTCAGCAGCCCTGGGCGAGTTGTTTAGAGAAATGTGGCTTTTTTTCTTGGTGCACCTCCCTATGTCCAGCTATAAAACAGGATCAGTATGGTTATTATTTATGTTCTGAGCTTGAAACGGGAAGAAAGGTGAGAAATTGTCAAATTTTGACCGTATTTGACCACCTGTCAATTTTAATGCATCTCCCTATAACATGACCCAGCTGTAATATGAGTGGTCGTATTGATTTCATTTTTTGTTTGCTTGTAGGCCGCTGGCACCCACATTCAATGACTTAGAAATTTTGACACTGCTGTGAATACTTTAGTCGCAAAGTGAAGATTCACGGCGACAAGCCCCAAACTTGGAGATAGGTTATTTTCAGCTTTCAGCAGCCCTGGGCGAGTTGTTTAGAGAAATGTGGCTTTTTTTCTTGGTGCATCTCCCTATGTCCAGCTATAAAACAGGATCAGGATGGTCATTATTCAAGTTCTGAACTTGAAACGGGAAGAAAGGTGAGAAATTGTCAAATTTTGACCATATTTGAACACCTGTCAATTTTAATGCATCTCCCTATAACATGACCCAGCTGTAATATGAGTGGTCGTATTGATTTCATTTTTTGTTTGCTTGTAGGCCGCTGGCACCCACGTTCAATGACTTAGAAATTTTGGCACTGCTGTGAATACTTTAGTCGCAAAGTGAAGATTCACGGCAACAAGCCCCAAACTTGGAGATAGGTTATTTTCAGCTTTCAGCAGCCCTGGGCGAGTTGTTTAGAGAAATGTGGCTTTTTTTCTTGGTGCACCTCCCTATGTCCAGCTATAAAACAGGATCAGTATGGTTATTATTTATGTTCTGAGCTTGAAACGGGAAGAAAGGTGAGAAATTGTCAAATTTTGACCGTATTTGACCACCTGTCAATTTTAATGCATCTCCCTATAACATGACCCAGCTGTAATATGAGTGGTCGTATTGATTTCATTTTTTGTTTGCTTGTAGGCCGCTGGCACCCACATTCAATGACTTAGAAATTTTGGCACTGCTGTGAATACTTTAGTCGCAAAGTGAAGATTCACGGCGACAAGCCCCAAACTTGGAGATAGGTTATTTTCAGCTTTCAGCAGCCCTGGGCGAGTTGTTTAGAGAAATGTGGCTTTTTTTCTTGGTGCACCTCCCTATGTCCAGCTATAAAACAGGATCAGGATGGTCATTATTCAAGTTCTGAACTTGAAACGGGAAGAAAGGTGAGAAATTGTCAAATTTTGACCATATTTGAACACCTGTCAATTTTAATGCATCTCCCTATAACATGACCCAGCTGTAATATGAGTGGTCGTATTGATTTCATTTTTTGTTTGCTTGTAGGCCGCTGGCACCCACATTCAATGACTCAGAAATTTTGGCACTGCTGTGAATACTTTAGTCGCAAAGTGAAGATTCACGGCGACAAGCCCCAAACTTGGAGATAGGTTATTTTCAGCTTTCAGCAGCCCTGGGCGAGTTGTTTAGAGAAATGTGGCTTTTTTTCTTGGTGCACCTCCCTATGTCCAGCTATAAAACAGGATCAGTATGGTTCTTATTTATGTTCTGAGCTTGAAACGGGAAGAAAGGTGAGAAATTGTCAAATTTTGACCGTATTTGACCACCTGTCAATTTTAATGCATCTCCCTATAACATGACCCAGCTGTAATATGAGTGGTCGTATTGATTTCATTTTTTGTTTGCTTGTAGGCCGCTGGCACCCACATTCAATGACTTAGAAATTTTGGCACTGCTGTGAATACTTTAGTCGCAAAGTGAAGATTCACGGCGACAAGCCCCAAACTTGGAGATAGGTTATTTTCAGCTTTCAGCAGCCCTGGGCGAGTTGTTTAGAGAAATGTGGCTTTTTTTCTTGGTTCACCTCCCTATGTCCAGCTATAAAACAGGATCAGTATGGTTAATATTTATGTTCTGAGCTTGAAACGGGAAGAAAGGTGAGAAATTGTCAAATTTTGACCGTATTTGACCACCTGTCAATTTTAATGCATCTCCCTATAACATGACCCAGCTGTAATATGAGTGGTCGTATTGATTTCATTTTTTGTTTGCTTGTAGGCCGCTGGCACCCACATTCAATGACTTAGAAATTTTGGCACTGCTGTGAATACTTTAGTCGCAAAGTGAAGATTCACGGCGACAAGCCCCAAACTTGGAGATAGGTTATTTTCAGCTTTCAGCAGCCCTGGGCGAGTTGTTTAGAGAAATGTGGCTTTTTTTCTTGGTGCACCTCCCTATGTCCAGCTATAAAACAGGATCAGGATGGTCATTATTCAAGTTCTGAACTTGAAACGGGAAGAAAGGTGAGAAATTGTCAAATTTTGACCATATTTGACCACCTGTCAATTTTAATGCATCTCCCTATAACATGACCCAGCTGTAATGTGAATGGTCGCATTGATTTCATTTTTCGTTTGCTTGTAGGCCGCTGGCACCCATATTCAATGACCTAGAAATTTTGGCACTGCTGTGAATACTTTAGTCGCAAAGTGAAGATTCACGGCGACAAGCCCCAAACTTGGAGGTAGGTTATTTTCAGCTTTCAGCAGCCCTGGGCGAGTTGTTTAGAGAAAAGTGGCTTTTTTCTTGGTCCACCTCCCTATGTCCAGCTATAAAACAGGATCAGGATGGTCATTATTTATGTTCCTAGCTTGAAACGGGAAGAAAGGTGAGAAATTGTCAAATTTTGACCATATTTGAACACCTGTCAATTTTAATGCATCTCCCTATAACATGACCCAGCTGTAATATGAGTGGTCGTATTGATTTCATTTTTTGTTTGCTTGTTGGCCGCTGGCCCCCACATTCAATGACTCAGAAATTTTGGCACTGCTGTGAATACTTTAGTCGCAAAGTGAAGATTCACGGCGACAAGCCCCAAACTTGGAGATAGGTTATTTTCAGCTTTCAGCAGCCCTGGGCGAGTTGTTTAGAGAAATGTGGCTTTTTTTCTTGGTGCACCTCCCTATGTCCAGCTATAAAACAGGATCAGTATGGTTATTATTTATGTTCTGAGCTTGAAACGGGAAGAAAGGTGAGAAATTGTCAAATTTTGACCGTATTTGACCACCTGTCAATTTTAATGCATCTCCCTATAACATGACCCAGCTGTAATATGAGTTGTCGTATTGATTTCATTTTTTGTTTGCTTGTAGGCCGCTGGCACCCACATTCAATGACTTAGAAATTTTGACACTGCTGTGAATACTTTAGTCGCAAAGTGAAGATTCACGGCGACAAGCCCCAAACTTGGAGATAGGTTATTTTCAGCT
Source organism: Sycon ciliatum (assembly GCF_964019385.1). Classification (NCBI taxonomy): domain Eukaryota; kingdom Metazoa; phylum Porifera; class Calcarea; order Leucosolenida; family Sycettidae; genus Sycon; species Sycon ciliatum. The sequence goes on from NC_088646.1 coordinate 15,050,355, forward strand.
TTCAGCAGCCCTGGGCGAGTTGTTTAGAGAAATGTGGCTTTTTTTCTTGGTGCATCTCCCTATGTCCAGCTATAAAACAGGATCAGGATGGTCATTATTCAAGTTCTGAACTTGAAACGGGAAGAAAGGTGAGAAATTGTCAAATTTTGACCATATTTGAACACCTGTCAATTTTAATGCATCTCCCTATAACATGACCCAGCTGTAATATGAGTGGTCGTATTGATTTCATTTTTTGTTTGCTTGTAGGCCGCTGGCACCCACATTCAATGACTTAGAAATTTTGGCACTGCTGTGAATACTTTAGTCGCAAAGTGAAGATTCACGGCAACAAGCCCCAAACTTGGAGATAGGTTATTTTCAGCTTTCAGCAGCCCTGGGCGAGTTGTTTAGAGAAATGTGGCTTTTTTTCTTGGTGCACCTCCCTATGTCCAGCTATAAAACAGGATCAGTATGGTTATTTTTTATGTTCTGAGCTTGAAACGGGAAGAAAGGTGAGAAATTGTCAAATTTTGACCGTATTTGACCACCTGTCAATTTTAATGCATCTCCCTATAACATGACCCAGCTGTAATATGAGTGGTCGTATTGATTTCATTTTTTGTTTGCTTGTAGGCCGCTGGCACCCACATTCAATGACTTAGAAATTTTGGCACTGCTGTGAATACTTTAGTCGCAAAGTGAAGATTCACGGCGACAAGCCCCAAACTTGGAGATAGGTTATTTTCAGCTTTCAGCAGCCCTGGGCGAGTTGTTTAGAGAAATGTGGCTTTTTTTCTTGGTGCACCTCCCTATGTCCAGCTATAAAACAGGATCAGGATGGTCATTATTCAAGTTCTGAACTTGAAACGGGAAGAAAGGTGAGAAATTATCAAATTTTGACCATATTTGACCACCTGTCAATTTTAATGCATCTCACTATAACATGACCCAGCTGTAATGTGAATGGTCGCATTGATTTCATTTTTCGTTTGCTTGTAGGCCGCTGGCACCCATATTCAATGACCTAGAAATTTTGGCACTGCTGTGAATACTTTAGTCGCAAAGTGAAGATTCACGGCGACAAGCGCCAAACTTGGAGATAGGTTATTTTCAGCTTTCAGCAGCCCTGGGCGAGTTGTTTAGAGAAAAGTGGCTTTTTTCTTGGTGCACCTCCCTATGTCCAGCTATAAAACAGGATCAGGATTGTCATTATTTATGTTCCTAGCTTGTTACGGGAAGAAAGGTGAGAAATTGTCAAATTTTGACCATATTTGAACACCTGTCAATTTTAATGCATCTCCCTTTAACATGACCCAGCTGTAATATGAGTGGTCGTATTGATTTCATTTTTTGTTTGCTTGTAGGCCGCTGGCACCCACATTCAATGACTTAGAAATTTTGGCACTGCTGTGAATACTTTAGTCGCAAAGTGAAGATTCACGGCGACAAGCCCCAAACTTGGAGATAGGTTATTTTCAGCTTTCAGCAGCCCTGGGCGAGTTGTTTAGAGAAATGTGGCTTTTTTTCTTGGTGCACCTCCCTATGTCCAGCTATAAAACAGGATCAGTATGGTTATTATTTATGTTCTGAGCTTGAAACGGGAAGAAAGGTGAGAAATTGTCAAATTTTGACCGTATTTGACCACCTGTCAATTTTAATGCATCTCCCTATAACATGACCCAGCTGTAATATGAGTGGTCGTATTGATTTCATTTTTTGTTTGCTTGTAGGCCGCTGGCACCCACATTCAATGACTTAGAAATTTTGGCACTGCTGTGAATACTTTAGTCGCAAAGTGAAGATTCACGGCGACAAGCCCCAAACTTGGAGATAGGTTATTTTCAGCTTTCAGCAGCCCTGGGCGAGTTGTTTAGAGAAATGTGGCTTTTTTTCTTGGTGCACCTCCCTATGTCCAGCTATAAAACAGGATCGGTATGGTTATTATTTATGTTCTGAGCTTGAAACGGGAAGAAAGGTGAGAAATTGTCAAATTTTGACCGTATTTGAACAACTGTCAATTTTAATGCATCTCCCTATTGTATGGTATGGTATGGTATGGTATTGATTTATTTGAATTCGGTATCTCAACAGTACATTGTACAACTTGGGAAGATCCGAATGACATAGATACATAAACATAAAAGTGGAGTAGGTGCTACAGCGGATCATTTTATCGCAGGTTGTGGGACTAAACTAATACCAGTATGCAAGTACACAAGAAATAAACATGACCCAGCTGTAATATGAGTGGTCGTATTGATTTCATTTTTTGTTTGCTTGTAGGCCGCTGGCACCCACATTCAATGACTTAGAAATTTTGGCACTGCTGTGAATACTGTAGTCGCAAAGTGAAGATTCACGGCGACAAGCCCCAAACTTGGAGATAGGTTATTTTCAGCTTTCAGCAGCCCTGGGCGAGTTGTTTAGAGAAATGTGGCTTTTTTTCTTGGTGCACCTCCCTATGTCCAGCTATAAAACAGGATCAGGATGGTCATTATTCAAGTTCTGAACTTGAAACGGGAAGAAAGGTGAGAAATTGTCAAATTTTGACCATATTTGACCACCTGTCAATTTTAATGCATCTCCCTATAACATGACCCAGCTGTAATGTGAATGGTCGCATTGATTTCATTTTTTGTTTGCTTGTAGGCCGCTGGCACCCACATTCAATGACTCAGAAATTTTGGCACTGCTGTGAATACTTTAGTCGCAAAGTGAAGATTCACGGCGACAAGCCCCAAACTTGGAGATAGGTTATTTTCAGCTTTCAGCAGCCCTGGGCGAGTTGTTAAAGAAAAGTGGCTTTTTTTCTTGGTGCACCTCCCTATGTCCAGCTATAAAACAGGATCAGGATGGTCATTATTCAAGTTCTGAACTTGAAACGGGAAGAAAGGTGAGAAATTGTCAAATTTTGACCATATTTGACCACCTGTCAATTTTAATGCATCTCCCTATAACATGACCCAGCTGTAATGTGAATGGTCGCATTGATTTCATTTTTTGTTTGCTTGTAGGCCGCTGGCACCCACATTCAATGACTCAGAAATTTTGGCACTGCTGTGAATACTTTAGTCGCAAAGTGAAGATTCACGGCGACAAGCCCCAAACTTGGAGATAGGTTATTTTCAGCTTTCAGCAGCCCTGGGCGAGTTGTTTAGAGAAAAGTGGCTTTTTTTCTTGGTGCACCTCCCTATGTCCAGCTATAAAACAGGATCAGGATGGTCATTATTTATGTTCCTAGCTTGAAACGGGAAGAAAGGTGAGAAATTGTCAAATTTTGACCATATTTGAACACCTGTCAATTTTAATGCATCTCCCTATAACATGACCCAGCTGTAATATGAGTGGTCGTATTGATTTCATTTTTTGTTTGCTTGTAGGCCGCTGGCACCCACATTCAATGACTCAGAAATTTTGGCACTGCTGTGAATACTTTAGTCGCAAAGTGAAGATTCACGGCGACAAGCCCCAAACTTGGAGATAGGTTATTTTCAGCTTTCAGCAGCCCTGGGCGAGTTGTTTAGAGAAATGTGGCTTTTTTTCTTGGTGCACCTCCCTATGTCCAGCTATAAAACAGGATCAGTATGGTTATTATTTATGTTCTGAGCTTGAAACGGGAAGAAAGGTGAGAAATTGTCAAATTTTGACCGTATTTGACCACCTGTCAATTTTAATGCATCTCCCTATAACATGACCCAGCTGTAATATGAGTGGTCGTATTGATTTCATTTTTTGTTTGCTTGTAGGCCGCTGGCACCCACATTCAATGACTTAGAAATTTTGGCACTGCTGTGAATACTTTAGTCGCAAAGTGAAGATTCACGGCGACAAGCCCTAAACTTGGAGATAGGTTATTTTCAGCTTTCAGCAGCCCTGGGCGAGTTGTTTAGAGAAATGTGGCTTTTTTTCTTGGTGCACCTCCCTATGTCCAGCTATAAAACAGGATCAGGATGGTCATTATTCAAGTTCTGAACTTGAAACGGGAAGAAAGGTGAGAAATTGTCAAATTTTGACCATACTTGACCACCTGTCAATTTTAATGCATCTCCCTATAACATGACCTAGCTGTAATGTGAATGGTCGCATTGATTTCATTTTTTGTTTGCTTGTAGGCCGCTGGCACCCACATTCAATGACTCAGAAATTTTGGCACTGCTGTGAATACTTTAGTCGCAAAGTGAAGATTCACGGCGACAAGCCCCAAACCTGGAGATAGGTTATTTTCAGCTTTCAGCAGCCCTGGGCGAGTTGTTTAGAGAAAAGTGGATTTTTTCTTGGTGCACCTCCCTATGTCCAGCTATAAAACAGGATCAGGATGGTCATTATTTATGTTCCTAGCTTGAAACGGGAAGAAAGGTGAGAAATTGTCAAATTTTGACCATATTTGAACACCTGTCAATTTTAATGCATCTCCCTATAACATGACCCAGCTGTAATATGAGTGGTCGTATTGATTTCATTTTTTGTTTGCTTGTAGGCCGCTGGCACCCACATTCAATGACTCAGAAATTTTGGCACTGCTGTGAATACTTTAGTCGCAAAGTGAAGATTCACGGCGACAAGCCCCAAACTTGGAGATAGGTTATTTTCAGCTTTCAGCAGCCCTGGGCGAGTTGTTTAGAGAAATGTGGCTTTTTTTCTTGGTGCACCTCCCTATGTCCAGCTATAAAACAGGATCAGTATGGGTATTATTTATGTTCTGAGCTTGAAACGGGAAGAAAGGTGAGAAATTGTCAAATTTTGACCATATTTGAACACCTGTCAATTTTAATGCATCTCCCTATAACATGACCCAGCTGTAATATGAGTGGTCGTATTGATTTCATTTTTTGTTTGCTTGTAGGCCGCTGGCACCCACATTCAATGACTCAGAAATTTTGGCACTGCTGTGAATACTTTAGTCGCAAAGTGAAGATTCACGGCGACAAGCCCCAAACTTGGAGATAGGTTATTTTCAGCTTTCAGCAGCCCTGGGCGAGTTGTTTAGAGAAATGTGGCTTTTTTTCTTGGTGCACCTCCCTATGTCCAGCTATAAAACAGGATCAGTATGGTTATTATTTATGTTCTGAGCTTGAAACGGGAAGAAAGGTGAGAAATTGTCAAATTTTGACCGTATTTGACCACCTGTCAATTTTAATGCATCTCCCTATAACATGACCCAGCTGTAATATGAGTGGTCGTATTGATTTCATTTTTTGTTTGCTTGTAGGCCGCTGGCACCCACATTCAATGACTTAGAAATTTTGGCACTGCTGTGAATACTTTAGTCGCAAAGTGAAGATTCACGGCGACAAGCCCCAAACTTGGAGATAGGTTATTTTCAGCTTTCAGCAGCCCTGGGCGAGTTGTTTAGAGAAATGTGGCTTTTTTTCTTGGTGCACCTCCCTATGTCCAGCTATAAAACAGGATCAGGATGGTCATTATTCAAGTTCTGAACTTGAAACGGGAAGAAAGGTGAGAAATTGTCAAATTTTGACCATATTTGAACACCTGTCAATTTTAATGCATCTCCCTATAACATGACCCAGCTGTAATATGAGTGGTCGTATTGATTTCATTTTTTGTTTGCTTGTAGGCCGCTGGCACCCACATTCAATGACTCAGAAATTTTGGCACTGCTGTGAATACTTTAGTCGCAAAGTGAAGATTCACGGCGACAAGCCCCAAACTTGGAGATAGGTTATTTTCAGCTTTCAGCAGCCCTGGGCGAGTTGTTTAGAGAAATGTGGCTTTTTTTCTTGGTGCACCTCCCTATGTCCAGCTATAAAACAGGATCAGTATGGTTATTATTTATGTTCTGAGCTTGAAACGGGAAGAAAGGTGAGAAATTGTCAAATTTTGACCGTATTTGACCACCTGTCAATTTTAATGCAGCTCCCTATAACATGACCCAGCTGTAATATGAGTGGTCGTATTGATTTCATTTTTTGTTTGCTTGTAGGCCGCTGGCACCCACATTCAATGACTTAGAAATTTTGGCACTGCTGCGAATACTTTAGTCGCAAAGTGAAGATTCACGGCGACAAGCCCCAAACTTGGAGATAGGTTATTTTCAGCTTTCAGCAGCCCTGGGCGAGTTGTTTAGAGAAATGTGGCTTTTTTTCTTGGTGCACCTCCCTATGTCCAGCTATAAAACAGGATCAGTATGGTTATTATTTATGTTCTGAGCTTGAAACGGGAAGAAAGGTGAGAAATTGTCAAATTTTGACCGTATTTGACCACCTGTCAATTTTAATGCAGCTCCCTATAACATGACCCAGCTGTAATATGAGTGGTCGTATTGATTTCATTTTTTGTTTGCTTGTAGGCCGCTGGCACCCACATTCAATGACTTAGAAATTTTGGCACTGCTGCGAATACTTTAGTCGCAAAGTGAAGATTCACGGCGACAAGCCCCAAACTTGGAGATAGGTTATTTTCAGCTTTCAGCAGCCCTGGGCGAGTTGTTTAGAGAAATGTGGCTTTTTTTCTTGGTGCACCTCCCTATGTCCAGCTATAAAACAGGATCAGTATGGTTATTATTTATGTTCTGAGCTTGAAACGGGAAGAAAGGTGAGAAATTGTCAAATTTTGACCGTATTTGACCACCTGTCAATTTTAATGCATCTCCCTATAACATGACCCAGCTGTAATATGAGTGGTCGTATTGATTTCATTTTTTGTTTGCTTGTAGGCCGCTGGCACCCACATTCAATGACTTAGAAATTTTGGCACTGCTGTGAATACTTTAGTCGCAAAGTGAAGATTCACGGCGACAAGCCCCAAACTTGGAGATAGGTTATTTTCAGCTTTCAGCAGCCCTGGGCGAGTTGTTTAGAGAAATGTGGCTTTTTTTCTTGGTGCACCTCCCTATGTCCAGCTATAAAACAGGATCAGGATGGTCATTATTCAAGTTCTGAACTTGAAACGGGAAGAAAGGTGAGAAATTATCAAATTTTGACCATATTTGACCACCTGTCAATTTTAATGCATCTCCCTATAACATGACCCAGCTGTAATGTGAATGGTCGCATTGATTTCATTTTTCGTTTGCTTGTAGGCCGCTGGCACCCATATTCAATGACCTAGAAATTTTGGCACTGCTGTGAATACTTTAGTCGCAAAGTGAAGATTCACGGCGACAAGCCCCAAACTTGGAGATAGGTTATTTTCAGCTTTCAGCAGCCCTGGGCGAGTTGTTTAGAGAAAAGTGGCTTTTTTCTTGGTGCACCTCCCTATGTCCAGCTATAAAACAGGATCAGGATGGTCATTATTTATGTTCCTAGCTTGAAACGGGAAGAAAGGTGAGAAATTGTCAAATTTTGACCATATTTGAACACCTGTCAATTTTAATGCATCTCCCTTTAACATGACCCAGCTGTAATATGAGTGGTCGTATTGATTTCATTTTTTGTTTGCTTGTAGGCCGCTGGCACCCACATTCAATGACTTAGAAATTTTGGCACTGCTGTGAATACTTTAGTCGCAAAGTGAAGATTCACGGCGACAAGCCCCAAACTTGGAGATAGGTTATTTTCAGCTTTCAGCAGCCCTGGGCGAGTTGTTTAGAGAAATGTGGCTTTTTTTCTTGGTGCACCTCCCTATGTCCAGCTATAAAACAGGATCAGTATGGTTCTTATTTATGTTCTGAGCTTGAAACGGGAAGAAAGGTGAGAAATTGTCAAATTTTGACCGTATTTGACCACCTGTCAATTTTAATGCATCTCCCTATAACATGACCCAGCTGTAATATGAGTGGTCGTATTGATTTCATTTTTTGTTTGCTTGTAGGCCGCTGGCACCCACATTCAATGACTTAGAAATTTTGGCACTGCTGTGAATACTTTAGTCGCAAAGTGAAGATTCACGGCGACAAGCCCCAAACTTGGAGATAGGTTATTTTCAGCTTTCAGCAGCCCTGGGCGAGTTGTTTAGAGAAATGTGGCTTTTTTTCTTGGTGCACCTCCCTATGTCCAGCTATAAAACAGGATCGGTATGGTTATTTTTTACGTTCTGAGCTTGAAACGGGAAGAAAGGTGAGAAATTGTCAAATTTTGACCGTATTTGAACAACTGTCAATTTTAATGCATCTCCCTATGGTATGGTATGGTATGGTATGGTATTGATTTATTTGAATTCGGTATCTCAACAGTACATTGTACAACTTGGGAAGATCCGAATGACATAGATACATAAACATGAAAGTGGAGTAGGTGCTACAGCGGATCATTTTATCGCAGGTTGTGGGACTAAACTAATACCAGTATGCAAGTACACAAGAAATAAACATGACCCAGCTGTAATATGAGTGGTCGTATTGATTTCATTTTTTGTTTGCTTGTAGGCCGCTGGCACCCACATTCAATGACTTAGAAATTTTGGCACTGCTGTGAATACTGTAGTCGCAAAGTGAAGATTCACGGCGACAAGCCCCAAACTTGGAGATAGGTTATTTTCAGCTTTCAGCAGCCCTGGGCGAGTTGTTTAGAGAAATGTGGCTTTTTTTCTTGGTGCACCTCCCTATGTCCAGCTATAAAACAGGATCAGGATGGTCATTATTCAAGTTCTGAACTTGAAACGGGAAGAAAGGTGAGAAATTGTCAAATTTTGACCATATTTGACCACCTGTCAATTTTAATGCATCTCCCTATAACATGACCCAGCTGTAATGTGAATGGTCGCATTGATTTCATTTTTTGTTTGCTTGTAGGCCGCTGGCACCCACATTCAATGACTCAGAAATTTTGGCACTGCTGTGAATACTTTAGTCGCAAAGTGAAGATTCACGGCGACAAGCCCCAAACTTGGAGATAGGTTATTTTCAGCTTTCAGCAGCCCTGGGCGAGTTGTTTAGAGAAAAGTGGCTTTTTTTCTTGGTGCACCTCCCTATGTCCAGCTATAAAACAGGATCAGGATGGTCATTATTTATGTTCCTAGCTTGAAACGGGAAGAAAGGTGAGAAATTGTCAAATTTTGACCATATTTGAACACCTGTCAATTTTAATGCATCTCCCTATAACATGACCCAGCTGTAATATGAGTGGTCGTATTGATTTCATTTTTTGTTTGCTTGTAGGCCGCTGGCACCCACATTCAATGACTCAGAAATTTTGGCACTGCTGTGAATACTTTAGTCGCAAAGTGAAGATTCACGGCGACAAGCCCCAAACTTGGAGATAGGTTATTTTCAGCTTTCAGCAGCCCTGGGCGAGTTGTTTAGAGAAAAGTGGCTTTTTTCTTGGTGCACCTCCCTATGTCCAGCTATAAAACAGGATCAGGATGGTCATTATTTATGTTCCTAGCTTGAAACGGGAAGAAAGGTGAGAAATTGTCAAATTTTGACCATATTTGAACACCTGTCAATTTTAATGCATCTCCCTTTAACATGACCCAGCTGTAATATGAGTGGTCGTATTGATTTCATTTTTTGTTTGCTTGTAGGCCGCTGGCACCCACATTCAATGACTTAGAAATTTTGGCACTGCTGTGAATACTTTAGTCGCAAAGTGAAGATTCACGGCGACAAGCCCCAAACTTGGAGATAGGTTATTTTCAGCTTTCAGCAGCCCTGGGCGAGTTGTTTAGAGAAATGTGGCTTTTTTTCTTGGTGCACCTCCCTATGTCCAGCTATAAAACAGGATCAGTATGGTTATTATTTATGTTCTGAGCTTGAAACGGGAAGAAAGGTGAGAAATTGTCAAATTTTGACCGTATTTGACCACCTGTCAATTTTAATGCATCTCCCTATAACATGACCCAGCTGTAATATGAGTGGTCGTATTGATTTCATTTTTTGTTTCCTTGTAGGCCGCTGGCACCCATATTCAATGACTTAGAAATTTTGGCACTGCTGTGAATACTTTAGTCGCAAAGTGAAGATTCACGGCGACAAGCCCCAAACTTGGAGATAGGTTATTTTCAGCTTTCAGCAGCCCTGGGCGAGTTGTTTAGAGAAATGTGGCTTTTTTTCTTGGTGCACCTCCCTATGTCCAGCTATAAAACAGGATCAGGATGGTCATTATTCAAGTTCTGAACTTGAAACGGGAAGAAAGGTGAGAAATTGTCAAATTTTGACCATATTTGAACACCTGTCAATTTTAATGCATCTCCCTATAACATGACCCAGCTGTAATATGAGTGGTCGTATTGATTTCATTTTTTGTTTGCTTGTAGGCCGCTGGCACCCACATTCAATGACTCAGAAATTTTGGCACTGCTGTGAATACTTTAGTCGCAAAGTGAAGATTCACGGCGACAAGCCCCAAACTTGGAGATAGGTTATTTTCAGCTTTCAGCAGCCCTGGGCGAGTTGTTTAGAGAAATGTGGCTTTTTTTCTTGGTGCACCTCCCTATGTCCAGCTATAAAACAGGATCAGTATGGTTATTATTTATGTTCTGAGCTTGAAACGGGAAGAAAGGTGAGAAATTGTCAAATTTTGACCGTATTTGACCACCTGTCAATTTTAATGCAGCTCCCTATAACATGACCCAGCTGTAATATGAGTGGTCGTATTGATTTCATTTTTTGTTTGCTTGTAGGCCGCTGGCACCCACATTCAATGACTTAGAAATTTTGGCACTGCTGCGAATACTTTAGTCGCAAAGTGAAGGGTCACGGCGACAAGCCCCAAACTTGGAGATAGGTTATTTTCAGCTTTCAGCAGCCCTGGGCGAGTTGTTTAGAGAAATGTGGCTTTTTTTCTTGGTGCACCTCCCTATGTCCAGCTATAAAACAGGATCAGTATGGTTATTATTTATGTTCTGAGCTTGAAACGGGAAGAAAGGTGAGAAATTGTCAAATTTTGACCGTATTTGACCACCTGTCAATTTTAATGCATCTCCCTATAACATGACCCAGCTGTAATATTAGTGGTCGTATTGATTTCATTTTTTGTTTGCTTGTAGGCCGCTGGCACCCACATTCAATGACTTAGAAATTTTGGCACTGCTGTGAATACTTTAGTCGCAAAGTGAAGATTCACGGCGACAAGCCCCAAACTTGGAGATAGGTTATTTTCAGCTTTCAGCAGCCCTGGGCGAGTTGTTTAGAGAAATGTGGCTTTTTTTCTTGGTGCACCTCCCTATGTCCAGCTATAAAACAGGATCAGGATGGTCATTATTCAAGTTCTGAACTTGAAACGGGAAGAAAGGTGAGAAATTATCAAATTTTGACCATATTTGACCACCTGTCAATTTTAATGCATCTCCCTATAACATGACCCAGCTGTAATGTGAATGGTCGCATTGATTTCATTTTTCGTTTGCTTGTAGGCCGCTGGCACCCATATTCAATGACCTAGAAATTTTGGCACTGCTGTGAATACTTTAGTCGCAAAGTGAAGATTCACGGCGACAAGCCCCAAACTTGGAGATAGGTTATTTTCAGCTTTCAGCAGCCCTGGGCGAGTTGTTTAGAGAAAAGTGGCTTTTTTCTTGGTGCACCTCCCTATGTCCAGCTATAAAACAGGATCAGGATGGTCATTATTTATGTTCCTAGCTTGAAACGGGAAGAAAGGTGAGAAATTGTCAAATTTTGACCATATTTGAACACCTGTCAATTTTAATGCATCTCCCTTTAACATGACCCAGCTGTAATATGAGTGGTCGTATTGATTTCATTTTTTGTTTGCTTGTAGGCCGCTGGCACCCACATTCAATGACTTAGAAATTTTGGCACTGCTGTGAATACTTTAGTCGCAAAGTGAAGATTCACGGCGACAAGCCCCAAACTTGGAGATAGGTTATTTTCAGCTTTCAGCAGCCCTGGGCGAGTTGTTTAGAGAAATGTGGCTTTTTTTCTTGGTGCACCTCCCTATGTCCAGCTATAAAACAGGATCAGTATGGTTCTTATTTATGTTCTGAGCTTGAAACGGGAAGAAAGGTGAGAAATTGTCAAATTTTGACCGTATTTGACCACCTGTCAATTTTAATGCATCTCCCTATAACATGACCCAGCTGTATAATGAGTGGTCGTATTGATTATTTCATTTTTTGTTTGCTTGTAGGCCGCTGGCACCCACATTCAATGACTTAGAAATTTTGGCACTGCTGTGAATACTTTAGTCGCAAAGTGAAGATTCACGGCGACAAGCCCCAAACTTGGAGATAGGTTATTTTCAGCTTTCAGCAGCCCTGGGCGAGTTGTTTAGAGAAATGTGGCTTTTTTTCTTGGTGCACCTCCCTATGTCCAGCTATAAAACAGGATCGGTATGGTTATTATTTATGTTCTGAGCTTGAAACGGGAAGAAAGGTGAGAAATTGTCAAATTTTGACCGTATTTGAACAACTGTCAATTTTAATGCATCTCCCTATGGTATGGTATGGTATGGTATGGTATTGATTTATTTGAATTCGGTATCTCAACAGTACATTGTACAACTTGGGAAGATCCGAATGACATAGATACATAAACATGAAAGTGGAGTAGGTGCTACAGCGGATCATTTTATCGCAGGTTGTGGGACTAAACTAATACCAGTATGCAAGTACACAAGAAATAAACATGACCCAGCTGTAATATGAGTGGTCGTATTGATTTCATTTTTTGTTTGCTTGTAGGCCGCTGGCACCCACATTCAATGACTTAGAAATTTTGGCACTGCTGTGAATACTGTAGTCGCAAAGTGAAGATTCACGGCGACAAGCCCCAAACTTGGAGATAGGTTATTTTCAGCTTTCAGCAGCCCTGGGCGAGTTGTTTAGAGAAATGTGGCTTTTTTTCTTGGTGCACCTCCCTATGTCCAGCTATAAAACAGGATCAGGATGGTCATTATTCAAGTTCTGAACTTGAAACGGGAAGAAAGGTGAGAAATTGTCAAATTTTGACCATATTTGACCACCTGTCAATTTTAATGCATCTCCCTATAACATGACCCAGCTGTAATGTGAATGGTCGCATTGATTTCATTTTTTGTTTGCTTGTAGGCCGCTGGCACCCACATTCAATGACTCAGAAATTTTGGCACTGCTGTGAATACTTTAGTCGCAAAGTGAAGATTCACGGCGACAAGCCCCAAACTTGGAGATAGGTTATTTTCAGCTTTCAGCAGCCCTGGGCGAGTTGTTTAGAGAAAAGTGGCTTTTTTTCTTGGTGCACCTCCCTATGTCCAGCTATAAAACAGGATCAGGATGGTCATTATTTATGTTCCTAGCTTGAAACGGGAAGAAAGGTGAGAAATTGTCAAATTTTGACCATATTTGAACACCTGTCAATTTTAATGCATCTCTCTATAACATGACCCAGCTGTAATATGAGTGGTCGTATTGATTTCATTTTTTGTTTGCTTGTAGGCCGCTGGCACCCACATTCAATGACTCAGAAATTTTGGCACTGCTGTGAATACTTTAGTCGCAAAGTGAAGATTCACGGCGACAAGCCCCAAACTTGGAGATAGGTTATTTTCAGCTTTCAGCAGCCCTGGGCGAGTTGTTTAGAGAAATGTGGCTTTTTTTCTTGGTGCACCTCCCTATGTCCAGCTATAAAACAGGATCAGTATGGTTATTATTTATGTTCTGAGCTTGAAACGGGAAGAAAGGTGAGAAATTGTCAAATTTTGACCGTATTTGACCACCTGTCAATTTTAATGCATCTCCCTATAACATGACCCAGCTGTAATATGAGTGGTCGTATTGATTTCATTTTTTGTTTGCTTGTAGGCCGCTGGCACCCACATTCAATGACTTAGAAATTTTGGCACTGCTGTGAATACTTTAGTCGCAAAGTGAAGATTCACGGCGACAAGCCCCAAACTTGGAGATAGGTTATTTTCAGCTTTCAGCAGCCCTGGGCGAGTTGTTTAGAGAAATGTGGCTTTTTTTCTTGGTGCACCTCCCTATGTCCAGCTATAAAACAGGATCAGGATGGTCATTATTCAAGTTCTGAACTTGAAACGGGAAGAAAGGTGAGAAATTGTCAAATTTTGACCATATTTGAACACCTGTCAATTTTAATGCATCTCCCTATAACATGACCCAGCTGTAATATGAGTGGTCGTATTGATTTCATTTTTTGTTTGCTTGTAGGCCGCTGGCACCCACATTCAATGACTCAGAAATTTTGGCACTGCTGTGAATACTTTAGTCGCAAAGTGAAGGGTCACGGCGACAAGCCCCAAACTTGGAGATAGGTTATTTTCAGCTTTCAGCAGCCCTGGGCGAGTTGTTTAGAGAAATGTGGCTTTTTTTCTTGGTGCACCTCCCTATGTCCAGCTATAAAACAGGATCAGTATGGTTATTATTTATGTTCTGAGCTTGAAACGGGAAGAAAGGTGAGAAATTGTCAAATTTTGACCGTATTTGACCACCTGTCAATTTTAATGCATCTCCCTATAACATGACCCAGCTGTAATATGAGTGGTCGTATTGATTATTTCATTTTTTGTTTGCTTGTAGGCCGCTGGCACCCACATTCAATGACTTAGAAATTTTGGCACTGCTGTGAATACTTTAGTCGCAAAGTGAAGATTCACAGCGACAAGCCCCAAACTTGGAGATAGGTTATTTTCAGCTTTCAGCAGCCCTGGGCGAGTTGTTTAGAGAAATGTGGCTTTTTTTCTTGGTGCACCTCCCTATGTCCAGCTATAAAACAGGATCAGGATGGTCATTATTCAAGTTCTGAACTTGAAACGGGAAGAAAGGTGAGAAATTATCAAATTTTGACCATATTTGACCACCTGTCAATTTTAATGCATCTCCCTATAACATGACCCAGCTGTAATGTGAATGGTCGCATTGATTTCATTTTTCGTTTGCTTGTAGCCCGCTGGCACCCATATTCAATGACGTAAAAATTTTGGCACTGCTGTGAATACTTTAGTCGCAAAGTGAAGATTCACGGCGACAAGCCCCAAACTTGGAGATAGGTTATTTTCAGCTTTCAGCAGCCCTGGGCGAGTTGTTTAGAGAAAAGTGGCTTTTTTCTTGGTGCACCTCCCTATGTCCAGCTATAAAACAGGATCAGGATGGTCATTATTTATGTTCCTAGCTCGAAACGGGAAGAAAGGTGAGAAATTGTCAAATTTTGACCATATTTGAACACCTGTCAATTTTAATGCATCTCCCTATAACATGACCCAGCTGTAATATGAGTGGTCGTATTGATTTCATTTTTTGTTTGCTTGTAGGCCGCTGGCACCCACATTCAATGACTTAGAAATTTTGGCACTGCTGTGAATACTTTAGTCGCAAAGTGAAGATTCACGGCGACAAGCCCCAAACTTGGAGATAGGTTATTTTCAGCTTTCAGCAGCCCTGGGCGAGTTGTTTAGAGAAATGTGGCTTTTTTTCTTGGTGCACCTCCCTATGTCCAGCTATAAAACAGAATCAGTATGGTTATTATTTATGTTCTGAGCTTGAAACGGGAAGAAAGGTGAGAAATTGTCAAATTTTGACCGTATTTGACCACCTGTCAATTTTAATGCATCTCCCTATAACATGACCCAGCTGTAATATGAGTGGTCGTATTGATTTCATTTTTTGTTTGCTTGTAGGCCGCTGGCACCCACATTCAATGACTTAGAAATTTTGGCACTGCTGTGAATACTTTAGTCGCAAAGTGAAGATTCACGGCGACAAGCCCCAAACTTGGAGATAGGTTATTTTCAGCTTTCAGCAGCCCTGGGCGAGTTGTTTAGAGAAATGTGGCTTTTTTTCTTGGTGCACCTCCCTATGTCCAGCTATAAAACAGGATCGGTATGGTTATTATTTATGTTCTGAGCTTGAAACGGGAAGAAAGGTGAGAAATTGTCAAATTTTGACCGTATTTGAACAACTGTCAATTTTAATGCATCTCCCTATGGTATGGTATGGTATGGTATGGTATTGATTTATTTGAATTCGGTATCTCAACAGTACATTGTACAACTTGGGAAGATCCGAATGACATAGATACATAAACATGAAAGTGGAGTAGGTGCTACAGCGGATCATTTTATCGCAGGTTGTGGGACTAAACTAATACCAGTATGCAAGTACACAAGAAATAAACATGACCCAGCTGTAATATGAGTGGTCGTATTGATTTCATTTTTTGTTTGCTTGTAGGCCGCTGGCACCCACATTCAATGACTCAGAAATGTTGGCACTGCTGTGAATACTTTAGTCGCAAAGTGAAGATTCACGGCGACAAGCCCCAAACTTGGAGATAGGTTATTTTCAGCTTTCAGCAGCCCTGGGCGAGTTGTTTAGAGAAATGTGGCTTTTTTTCTTGGTGCACCTCCCTATGTCCAGCTATAAAACAGGATCAGTATGGTTATTATTTATGTTCTGAGCTTGAAACGGGAAGAAAGGTGAGAAATTGTCAAATTTTGACCGTATTTGAACACCTGTCAATTTTAATGCATCTCCCTATAACATGACCCAGCTGTAATATGAGTGGTCGTATTGATTTCATTTTTTGTTTGCTTGTAGGCCGCTGGCACCCACATTCAATGACTTAGAAATTTTGGCACTGCTGTGAATACTTTAGTCGCAAAGTGAAGATTCACGGCGACAAGCCCCAAACTTGGAGATAGGTTATTTTCAGCTTTCAGCAGCCCTGGGCGAGTTGTTTAGAGAAATGTGGCTTTTTTTCTTGGTGCACCTCCCTATGTCCAGCTATAAAACAGGATCAGGATGGTCATTATTCAAGTTCTGAACTTGAAACGGGAAGAAAGGTGAGAAATTGTCAAATTTTGACCATATTTGACCACCTGTCAATTTTAATGCATCTCCCTATAACATGACCCAGCTGTAATGTGAATGGTCGCATTGATTTCATTTTTTGTTTGCTTGTAGGCCGCTGACACACACATTCAATGACTCAGAAATTTTGGCACTGCTGTGAATACTTTAGTCGCAAAGTGAAGATTCACGGCGACAAGCCCCAAACTTGGAGATAGGTTATTTTCAGCTTTCAGCAGCCCTGGGCGAGTTGTTTAGAGAAAAGTGGCTTTTTTTCTTGGTGCACCTCCCTATGTCCAGCTATAAAACAGGATCAGGATGGTCTTTATTTATGTTCCTAGCTTGAAACGGGAAGAAAGATGAGAAATTGTCAAATTTTGACCATATTTGAACACCTGTCAATTTTAATGCATCTCCCTATAACATGACCCAGCTGTAATATGAGTGGTCGTATTGATTTCATTTTTTGTTTGCTTGTAGGCCGCTGGCACCCACATTCAATGACTCAGAAATTTTGGCACTGCTGTGAATACTTTAGTCGCAAAGTGAAGATTCACGGCGACAAGCCCCAAACTTGGAGATAGGTTATTTTCAGCTTTCAGCAGCCCTGGGCGAGTTGTTTAGAGAAATGTGGCTTTTTTTCTTGGTGCACCTCCCTATGTCCAGCTATAAAACAGGATCAGTATGGTTATTATTTATGTTCTGAGCTTGAAACGGGAAGAAAGGTGAGAAATTGTCAAATTTTGACCGTATTTGACCACCTGTCACTTTTAATGCATCTCCCTATAACATGACCCAGCTGTAATATGAGTGGTCGTATTGATTTCATTTTTTGTTTGCTTGTAGCCCGCTGGCACCCACATTCAATGACTTAGAAATTTTGGCACTGCTGTGAATACTTTAGTCGCAAAGTGAAGATTCACGGCGACAAGCCCCAAACTTGGAGATAGGTTATTTTCAGCTTTCAGCAGCCCTGGGCGAGTTGTTTAGAGAAATGTGGCTTTTTTTCTTGGTGCACCTCCCTATGTCCAGCTATAAAACAGGATCAGGATGGTCATTATTCAAGTTCTGAACTTGAAACGGGAAGAAAGGTGAGAAATTGTCAAATTTTGACCATATTTGACCACCTGTCAATTTTAATGCATCTCCCTATAACATGACTCAGCTGTAATGTGAATGGTCGCATTGATTTCATTTTTTGTTTGCTTGTAGGCCGCTGGCACCCATATTCAATGACCTAGAAATTTTGGCACTGCTGTGAATACTTTAGTCGCAAAGTGAAGATTCACGGCGACAAGCCCCAAACTTGGAGATAGGTTATTTTCAGCTTTCAGCAGCCCTGGGCGAGTTGTTTAGAGAAATGTGGCTTTTTTCTTGGTGCACCTCCCTATGTCCAGCTATAAAACAGGATCGGTATGGTTATTATTTATGTTCTGAGCTTGAAACGGGAAGAAAGGTGAGAAATTGTCAAATTTTGACCATATTTGAACACCTGTCAATTTTAATGCATCTCCCTATAACATGACCCAGCTGTAATATGAGTGGTCGTATTGATTTCATTTTTTGTCTGCTTGTAGGCCGCTGGCACCCACATTCAATGATTTAGAAATTTTGGCACTGCTGTGAATACTGTAGTCGCAAAGTGAAGATTCACGGCGACAAGCCCCAAACTTGGAGATAGGTTATTTTCAGCTTTCAGCAGCCCTGGGCGAGTTGTTTAGAGAAATGTGGCTTTTTTTCTTGGTGCAGCTCCCTATGTCCAGCTATAAAACAGGATCAGGATGGTCATTATTCAAGTTCTGAACTTGAAACGGGAAGAAAGGTGAGAAATTGTCAAATTTTGACCATATTTGACCACCTGTCAATTTTAATGCATCTCCCTATAACATGACCCAGCTGTAATGTGAATGGTCGCATTGATTTCATTTTTTGTTTGCTTGTAGGCCGCTGGCACCCTTATTCAATGACCTAGAAATTTTGGCACTGCTGTGAATACTTTAGTCGCAAAGTGAAGATTCACGGCGACAAGCCCCAAACTTGGAGATAGGTAATTTTCAGCTTTCAGCAGCCCTGGGCGAGTTGTTTAGAGAAATGTGGCTTTTTTTCTTGGTGCACCTCCCTATGTCTAGCTATAAAACAGGATCAGGATGGTCATTATTCAAGTTCTGAACTTGAAACGGGAAGAAAGGTGAGAAATTGTCAAATTTTGACCATATTTGAACACCTGTCAATTTTAATGCATCTCCCTATAACATGACCCAGCTGTAATATGAGTCCTCGTATTGATTTCATTTTTTGTTTGCTTGTAGGCCGCTGGCACCCACATTCAATGACTCAGAAATTTTGGCACTGCTGTGAATACTTTAGTCGCAAAGTGAAGATTCACGGCGAAAAGCCCCAAACTTGGAGATAGGTTATTTTCAGCTTTCAGCAGCCCTGGGCGAGTTGTTTAGAGAAATGTGGCTTTTTTTCTTGGTGCACCTCCCTATGTCCAGCTATAAAACAGGATCAGTATGGTTATTATTTATGTTCTGAGCTTGAAACGGGAAGAAGGGTGAGAAATTGTCAAATTTTGACCGTATTTGACCACCTGTCAATTTTAATGCATCTCCCTATAACATGACCCAGCTGTAATATGAGTGGTCGTATTGATTTCATTTTTTGTTTGCTTGTAGGCCGCTGGCACCCATATTCAATGACTTAGAAATTTTGGCACTGCTGTGAATACTTTAGTCGCAAAGTGAAGATTCACGGCGACAAGCCCCAAACTTGGAGATAGGTTATTTTCAGCTTTCAGCAGCCCTGGGCGAGTTGTTTAGAGAAATGTGGCTTTTTTTCTTGGTGCACCTCCCTATGTCCAGCTATAAAACAGGATCAGGATGGTCATTATTCAAGTTCTGAACTTGAAACGGGAAGAAAGGTGAGAAATTGTCAAATTTTGACCATATTTGAACACCTGTCAATTTTAATGCATCTCCCTATAACATGACCCAGCTGTAATATGAGTGGTCGTATTGATTTCATTTTTTGTTTGCTTGTAGGCCGCTGGCACCCACATTCAATGACTCAGAAATTTTGGCACTGCTGTGAATACTTTAGTCGCAAAGTGAAGATTCACGGCGACAAGCCCCAAACTTGGAGATAGGTTATTTTCAGCTTTCAGCAGCCCTGGGCGAGTTGTTTAGAGAAATGTGGCTTTTTTTCTTGGTGCACCTCCCTATGTCCAGCTATAAAACAGGATCAGGATGGTCATTATTCAAGTTCTGAACTTGAAACGGGAAGAAAGGTGAGAAATTGTCAAATTTTGACCATATTTGACCACCTGTCAATTTTAATGCATCTCCCTATAACATGACCCAGCTGTAATGTGAATGGTCGCATTGATTTCATTTTTCGTTTGCTTGTAGGCCGCTGGCACCCATATTCAATGACCTAGAACGTTTGGCACTGCTGTGAATACTTTAGTCGCAAAGTGAAGATTCACGGCGACAAGCCCCAAACTTGGAGATAGGTTATTTTCAGCTTTCAGCAGCCCTGGGCGAGTTGTTTAGAGAAAAGTGGCTTTTTTCTTGGTGCACCTCCCTATGTCCAGCTATAAAACAGGATCAGTATGGTCATTATTTATGTTCCTAGCTTGAAACGGGAAGAAAGGTGAGAAATTGTCAAATTTTGACCATATTTGAACACCTGTCAATTTTAATGCATCTCCCTATAACATGACCCAGCTGTAATATGAGTGGTCGTATTGATTTCATTTTTTGTTTGCTTGTAGGCCGCTGGCACCCACATTCAATGACTCAGAAATTTTGGCACTGCTGTGAATACTTTAGTCGCAAAGTGAAGATTCACGGCGACAAGCCCCAAACTTGGAGATAGGTTATTTTCAGCTTTCAGCAGCCCTGGGCGAGTTGTTTAGAGAAATGTGGCTTTTTTTCTTGGTGCACCTCCCTATGTCCAGCTATAAAACAGGATCGGTATGGTTATTATTTATGTTCTGAGCTTGAAACGGGAAGAAAGGTGAGAAATTGTCAAATTTTGACCGTATTTGAACACCTGTCAATTTTAATGCATCTCCCTATAACATGACCCAGCTGTAATATGAGTGGTCGTATTGATTTCATTTTTTGTTTGCTTGTAGGCCGCTGGCACCCACATTCAATGACTTAGAAATTTTGGCACTGCTGTGAATACTGTAGTCGCAAAGTGAAGATTCACGGCGACAAGCCCCAAACTTGGAGATAGGTTATTTTCAGCTTTCAGCAGCCCTGGGCGAGTTGTTTAGAGAAATGTGGCTTTTTTTCTTGGTGCACCTCCCTATGTCCAGCTATAAAACAGGATCAGGATGGTCATTATTCAAGTTCTGAACTTGAAACGGGAAGAAAGGTGAGAAATTGTCAAATTTTGACCATATTTGACCCCCTGTCAATTTTAATGCATCTCCCTATAACATGACCCAGCTGTAATGTGAATGGTCGCATTGATTTCATTTTTTGTTTGCTTGTAGGCCGCTGGCACCCACATTCAATGACTCAGAAATTTTGGCACTGCTGTGAATACTTTAGTCGCAAAGTGAAGATTCACGGCGACAAGCCCCAAACTTGGAGATAGGTTATTTTCAGCTTTCAGCAGCCCTGGGCGAGTTGTTTAGAGAAAAGTGGCTTTTTTTCTTGGTGCACCTCCCTATGTCCAGCTATAAAACAGGATCAGGATGGTCAATATTTATGTTCCTAGCTTGAAACGGGAAGAAAGGTGAGAAATTGTCAAATTTTGACCATATTTGACCACCTGTCAATTTTAATGCATCTCCCTATAACATGACCCAGCTGTAATATGAGTGGTCGTATTGATTTCATTTTTTGTTTGCTTGTAGGCCGCTGGCACCCACATTCAATGACTCAGAAATTTTGGCACTGCTGTGAATACTTTAGTCGCAAAGTGAAGATTCACGGCGACAAGCCCCAAACTTGGAGATAGGTTATTTTCAGCTTTCAGCAGCCCTGGGCGAGTTGTTTAGAGAAATGCGGCTTTTTTTCTTGGTGCACCTCCCTATGTCCAGCTATAAAACAGGATCAGTATGGTTATTATTTATGTTCTGAGCTTGAAACGGGAAGAAAGGTGAGAAATTGTCAAATTTTGACCGTATTTGACCACCTGTCAATTTTAATGCATCTCCCTATAACATGACCCAGCTGTAATATGAGTGGTCGTATTGATTTCATTTTTTGTTTGCTTGTAGCCCGCTGGCACCCACATTCAATGACTCAGAAATTTTGGCACTGCTGTGAATACTTTAGTCGCAAAGTGAAGATTCACGGCGACAAGCTCCAAACTTGGAGATAGGTTATTTTCAGCTTTCAGCAGCCCTGGGCGAGTTGTTTAGAGAAATGTGGCTTTTTTTCTTGGTGCACCTCCCTATGTCCAGCTATAAAACAGGATCAGGATGGTCATTATTCAAGTTCTGAACTTGAAACGGGAAGAAAGGTGAGAAATTGTCAAATTTTGACCATATTTGACCACCTGTCAATTTTAATGCATCTCCCTATAACATGACTCAGCTGTAATGTGAATGGTCGCATTGATTTCATTTTTTGTTTGCTTGTAGGCCGCTGGCACCCATATTCAATGACCTAGAAATTTTGGCACTGCTGTGAATACTTTAGTCGCAAAGTGAAGATTCACGGCGACAAGCCCCAAACTTGGAGATAGGTTATTTTCAGCTTTCAGCAGCCCTGGGCGAGTTGTTTAGAGAAAAGTGGCTTTTTTCTTGGTGCACCTCCCTATGTCCAGCTATAAAACAGGATCAGGATGGTCATTATTTATGTTTCTAGCTTGAAACGGGAAGAAAGGTGAGAAATTGTCAAATTTTGAACATATTTGAACACCTGTCAATTTTAATGCATCTCCCTATAACATGACCCAGCTGTAATATGAGTGGTCGTATTGATTTCATTTTTTGTTTGCTTGTAGGCCGCTGGCACCCACATTCAATGACTTAGAAATTTTGGCACTGCTGTGAATACTTTAGTCGCAAAGTGAAGATTCACGGCGACAAGCCCCAAACTTGGAGATAGGTTATTTTCAGCTTTCAGCAGCCCTGGGCGAGTTGTTTAGAGAAATGTGGCTTTTTTCTTGGTGCACCTCCCTATGTCCAGCTATAAAACAGGATCGGTATGGTTATTATTTATGTTCTGAGCTTGAAACGGGAAGAAAGGTGAGAAATTGTCAAATTTTGACCGTATTTGAACACCTGTCAATTTTAATGCATCTCCCTATAACATGACCCAGCTGTAATATGAGTGGTCGTATTGATTTCATTTTTTGTTTGCTTGTAGGCCGCTGGCACCCACATTCAATGACTTAGAAATTTTGGCACTGCTGTGAATACTGTAGTCGCAAAGTGAAGATTCACGGCGACAAGCCCCAAACTTGGAGATAGGTTATTTTCAGCTTTCAGCAGCCCTGGGCGAGTTGTTTAGAGAAATGTGGCTTTTTTTCTTGGTGCACCTCCCTATGTCCAGCTATAAAACAGGATCAGGATGGTCATTATTCAAGTTCTGAACTTGAAACGGGAAGAAAGGTGAGAAATTGTCAAATTTTGACCATATTTGACCACCTGTCAATTTTAATGCATCTCCCTATAACATGACCCAGCTGTAATGTGAATGGTCGCATTGATTTCATTTTTTGTTTGCTTGTAGGCCGCTGGCACCCTTATTCAATGACCTAGAAACTTTGGCACTGCTGTGAATACTTTAGTCGCAAAGTGAAGATTCACGGCGACAAGCCCCAAACTTGGAGATAGGTAATTTTCAGCTTTCAGCAGCCCTGGGCGAGTTGTTTAGAGAAATGTGGCTTTTTTTCTTGGTGCACCTCCCTATGTCCAGCTATAAAACAGGATCAGTATGGTTATTATTTATGTTCTGAGCTTGAAACGGGAAGAAAGGTGAGAAATTGTCAAATTTTGTCCGTATTTGAACACCTGTCAATTTTAATGCATCTCCCTATAACATGACCCAGCTGTAATATGAGTGGTCGTATTGATTTCATTTTTTGTTTGCTTGTAGGCCGCTGGCAACCACATTCAAAGACTCAGAAATTTTGGCACTGCTGTGAATACTTTAGTCGCAAAGTGAAGATTCACGGCGACAAGCCCCAAACTTGGAGATAGGTTATTTTCAGCTTTCAGCAGCCCTGGGCGAGTTGTTTAGAGAAATGTGGCTTTTTTTCTTGGTGCACCTCCCTATGTCCAGCTATAAAACAGGATCAGTATGGTTATTATTTATGTTCTGAGCTTGAAACGGGAAGAAAGGTGAGAAATTGTCAAATTTTGACCGTATTTGAACACCTGTCAATTTTAATGCATCTCCCTATGACATGACCCAGCTGTAATATGAGTGGTCGTATTGATTTCATTTTCTGTTTGCTTGTAGGCCGCTGGCACCCACATTCAATGACTTAGAAATTTTGGCACTGCTGTGAATACTTTAGTCGCAAAGTGAAGATTCACGGCGACAAGCCCCAAACTTGGAGATAGGTTATTTTCAGCTTTCAGCAGCCCTGGGCGAGTTGTTTAGAGAAATGTGGCTTTTTTTCTTGTTGAACCTCCCTAGGTCCAGCTGTAAAACAGGATCAGTATGGTCATCATTTATGTTCTGAGCTTGAAACGGGAAGAAAGGTGAGAAATTGCCAAATTTTGACCGTATTTGAACACCTGTCATTTTTAATGCATCTCCCTATAACATGACCCAGCTGTAATATGAGTGGTCGTATTGATTTCATTTTTTGTTTGCTTGTAGGCCGCTCGCACCCACATTCAATGACCCAGAAATTTTGGCACTGCTGTGAATACTTTAGTCGCAAAATGAAGATTCACGGCGACAAGCCCCAAACTTGGAGATAGGTAATTTTCAGCTTTCAGCAGCCCTGGGCGAGTTGTTTAGAGAAATGTGGCTTTTTTTCTTGGTGCACCTCCCTATGTCCAGCTATAAAACAGGATCAGTATGGTTATTATTTATGTTCTGAGCTTGAAACGGGAAGAAAGGTGAGAAATTGTCAAATTTTGTCCGTATTTGAACACCTGTCAATTTTAATGCATCTCCCTATAACATGACCCAGCTGTAATATGAGTGGTCGTATTGATTTCATTTTTTGTTTGCTTGTAGGCCGCTGGCAACCACATTCAAAGACTCAGAAATTTTGGCACTGCTGTGAATACTTTAGTCGCAAAGTGAAGATTCACGGCGACAAGCCCCAAACTTGGAGATAGGTTATTTTCAGCTTTCAGCAGCCCTGGGCGAGTTGTTTAGAGAAATGTGGCTTTTTTTCTTGGTGCACCTCCCTATGTCCAGCTATAAAACAGGATCAGTATGGTTATTATTTATGTTCTGAGCTTGAAACGGGAAGAAAGGTGAGAAATTGTCAAATTTTGACCGTATTTGAACACCTGTCAATTTTAATGCATCTCCCTATGACATGACCCAGCTGTAATATGAGTGGTCGTATTGATTTCATTTTCTGTTTGCTTGTAGGCCGCTGGCACCCACATTCAATGACTTAGAAATTTTGGCACTGCTGTGAATACTTTAGTCGCAAAGTGAAGATTCACGGCGACAAGCCCCAAACTTGGAGATAGGTTATTTTCAGCTTTCAGCAGCCCTGGGCGAGTTGTTTAGAGAAATGTGGCTTTTTTTCTTGTTGAACCTCCCTAGGTCCAGCTGTAAAACAGGATCAGTATGGTCATCATTTATGTTCTGAGCTTGAAACGGGAAGAAAGGTGAGAAATTGCCAAATTTTGACCGTATTTGAACACCTGTCATTTTTAATGCATCTCCCTATAACATGACCCAGCTGTAATATGAGTGGTCGTATTGATTTCATTTTTTGTTTGCTTGTAGGCCGCTCGCACCCACATTCAATGACCCAGAAATTTTGGCACTGCTGTGAATACTTTAGTCGCAAAATGAAGATTCACGGCGACAAGCCCCAAACTTGGAGATAGGTAATTTTCAGCTTTCAGCAGCCCTGGGCGAGTTGTTTAGAGAAATGTGGTTTTTTTTCTTGGTGCACCTCCCTATGTCCAGCTATAAAACAGGATCAAGATGGTCATTATTCCAGTTCTGAGCTTGAAACGGGAAGAAAGGTGAGAAATTGTCAAATTTTGACCATATTTGAACACCTGTCAATTTTAATGCATCTCCCTATAACATGACCCAGCTGTAATATGAGTGGTCGTATTGATTTCATTTTTTGTTTGCTTGTAGGCCGCTGGCACCCACATTCAATGACTTAGAAATTTTGGCACTGCTGTGAATACTTTAGTCGCAAAGTGAAGATTCACGGCGACAAGCCCCAAACTTGGAGATAGGTTATTTTCAGCTTTCAGCAGCCCTGGGCGAGTTGTTTAGAGAAATGTGGCTTTTTTTCTTGGTGCACCTCCCTATGTCCAGCTATAAAACAGGATCAGTATGGTTATTATTTATGTTCTGAGCTTGAAACGGGAAGAAAGGTGAGAAATTGTCAAATTTTGACCGTATTTGAACACCTGTCAATTTTAATGCATCTCCCTATAACATGACCCAGCTGTAATATGAGTGGTCGTATTGATTTCATTTTTTGTTTGCTTGTAGGCCGCTGGCACCCA
The DNA here is from genome assembly GCF_964019385.1 of Sycon ciliatum. NCBI lineage: Eukaryota > Metazoa > Porifera > Calcarea > Leucosolenida > Sycettidae > Sycon > Sycon ciliatum. Next base: position 15,076,615 of record NC_088646.1, read on the forward strand.
CATTCAATGACTTAGAAATTTTGGCACTGCTGTGAATACTGTAGTCGCAAAGTGAAGATTCACGGCGACAAGCCCCAAACTTGGAGATAGGTTATTTTCAGCTTTCAGCAGCCCTGGGCGAGTTGTTTAGAGAAATGTGGCTTTTTTTCTTGGTGCACCTCCCTATGTCCAGCTATAAAACAGGATCAGGATGGTCATTATTCCAGTTCTGAGCTTGAAACGGGAAGAAAGGTGAGAAATTGTCAAATTTTGACCATATTTGACCACCTGTCAATTTTAATGCATCTCCCTATAACATGACCCAGCTGTAATGTGAATGGTCTAATTGATTTCATTTTTTGTTTGCTTGTAGGCCGCTGGCACCCACATTCAATGACTCAGAAATTTTGGCACTGCTGTGAATACTTTAGTCGCAAAGTGAAGATTCACGGCGACAAGCCCCAAACTTGGAGATAGGTTATTTTCAGCTTTCAGCAGCCCTGGGCGAGTTGTTTAGAGAAATGTGGCTTTTTTTCTTGGTGCACCTCCCTATGTCCAGCTATAAAACAGGATCGGTATGGTTATTATTTATGTTCTGAGCTTGAAACGGGAAGAAAGGTGAGAAATTGTCAAATTTTGACCGTATTTGAACACCTGTCAATTTTAATGCATCTCCCTATAACATGACCCAGCTGTAATATGAGTGGTCGTATTGATTTCATTTTTTGTTTGCTTGTAGGCCGCTGGCACCCACATTCAATGACTTAGAAATTTTGGCACTGCTGTGAATACTGTAGTCGCAAAGTGAAGATTCACGGCGACAAGCCCCAAACTTGGAGATAGGTTATTTTCAGCTTTCAGCAGCCCTGGGCGAGTTGTTTAGAGAAATGTGGCTTTTTTTCTTGGTGCACCTCCCTATGTCCAGCTATAAAACAGGATCAGGATGGTCATTATTCAAGTTCTGAACTTGAAACGGGAAGAAAGGTGAGAAATTGTCAAATTTTGACCATATTTGACCCCCTGTCAATTTTAATGCATCTCCCTATAACATGACCCAGCTGTAATGTGAATGGTCGCATTGATTTCATTTTTTGTTTGCTTGTAGGCCGCTGGCACCCACATTCAATGACTCAGAAATTTTGGCACTGCTGTGAATACTTTAGTCGCAAAGTGAAGATTCACGGCGACAAGCCCCAAACTTGGAGATAGGTTATTTTCAGCTTTCAGCAGCCCTGGGCGAGTTGTTTAGAGAAATGTGGCTTTTTTTCTTGGTGCACCTCCCTATGTCCAGCTATAAAACAGGATCAGGATGGTCATTATTCAAGTTCTGAACTTGAAACGGGAAGAAAGGTGAGAAATTGTCAAATTTTGACCATATTTGACCACCTGTCAATTTTAATGCATCTCCCTATAACATGACCCAGCTGTAATGTGAATGGTCGCATTGATTTCATTTTTCGTTTGCTTGTAGGCCGCTGGCACCCATATTCAATGACCTAGAACGTTTGGCACTGCTGTGAATACTTTAGTCGCAAAGTGAAGATTCACGGCGACAAGCCCCAAACTTGGAGATAGGTTATTTTCAGCTTTCAGCAGCCCTGGGCGAGTTGTTTAGAGAAAAGTGGCTTTTTTCTTGGTGCACCTCCCTATGTCCAGCTATAAAACAGGATCAGTATGGTCATTATTTATGTTCCTAGCTTGAAACGGGAAGAAAGGTGAGAAATTGTCAAATTTTGACCATATTTGAACACCTGTCAATTTTAATGCATCTCCCTATAACATGACCCAGCTGTAATATGAGTGGTCGTATTGATTTCATTTTTTGTTTGCTTGTAGGCCGCTGGCACCCACATTCAATGACTCAGAAATTTTGGCACTGCTGTGAATACTTTAGTCGCAAAGTGAAGATTCACGGCGACAAGCCCCAAACTTGGAGATAGGTTATTTTCAGCTTTCAGCAGCCCTGGGCGAGTTGTTTAGAGAAATGTGGCTTTTTTTCTTGGTGCACCTCCCTATGTCCAGCTATAAAACAGGATCGGTATGGTTATTATTTATGTTCTGAGCTTGAAACGGGAAGAAAGGTGAGAAATTGTCAAATTTTGACCGTATTTGAACACCTGTCAATTTTAATGCATCTCCCTATAACATGACCCAGCTGTAATATGAGTGGTCGTATTGATTTCATTTTTTGTTTGCTTGTAGGCCGCTGGCACCCACATTCAATGACTTAGAAATTTTGGCACTGCTGTGAATACTGTAGTCGCAAAGTGAAGATTCACGGCGACAAGCCCCAAACTTGGAGATAGGTTATTTTCAGCTTTCAGCAGCCCTGGGCGAGTTGTTTAGAGAAATGTGGCTTTTTTTCTTGGTGCACCTCCCTATGTCCAGCTATAAAACAGGATCAGGATGGTCATTATTCAAGTTCTGAACTTGAAACGGGAAGAAAGGTGAGAAATTGTCAAATTTTGACCATATTTGACCCCCTGTCAATTTTAATGCATCTCCCTATAACATGACCCAGCTGTAATGTGAATGGTCGCATTGATTTCATTTTTTGTTTGCTTGTAGGCCGCTGGCACCCACATTCAATGACTCAGAAATTTTGGCACTGCTGTGAATACTTTAGTCGCAAAGTGAAGATTCACGGCGACAAGCCCCAAACTTGGAGATAGGTTATTTTCAGCTTTCAGCAGCCCTGGGCGAGTTGTTTAGAGAAAAGTGGCTTTTTTTCTTGGTGCACCTCCCTATGTCCAGCTATAAAACAGGATCAGGATGGTCAATATTTATGTTCCTAGCTTGAAACGGGAAGAAAGGTGAGAAATTGTCAAATTTTGACCATATTTGACCACCTGTCAATTTTAATGCATCTCCCTATAACATGACCCAGCTGTAATATGAGTGGTCGTATTGATTTCATTTTTTGTTTGCTTGTAGGCCGCTGGCACCCACATTCAATGACTCAGAAATTTTGGCACTGCTGTGAATACTTTAGTCGCAAAGTGAAGATTCACGGCGACAAGCCCCAAACTTGGAGATAGGTTATTTTCAGCTTTCAGCAGCCCTGGGCGAGTTGTTTAGAGAAATGCGGCTTTTTTTCTTGGTGCACCTCCCTATGTCCAGCTATAAAACAGGATCAGTATGGTTATTATTTATGTTCTGAGCTTGAAACGGGAAGAAAGGTGAGAAATTGTCAAATTTTGACCGTATTTGACCACCTGTCAATTTTAATGCATCTCCCTATAACATGACCCAGCTGTAATATGAGTGGTCGTATTGATTTCATTTTTTGTTTGCTTGTAGCCCGCTGGCACCCACATTCAATGACTCAGAAATTTTGGCACTGCTGTGAATACTTTAGTCGCAAAGTGAAGATTCACGGCGACAAGCTCCAAACTTGGAGATAGGTTATTTTCAGCTTTCAGCAGCCCTGGGCGAGTTGTTTAGAGAAATGTGGCTTTTTTTCTTGGTGCACCTCCCTATGTCCAGCTATAAAACAGGATCAGGATGGTCATTATTCAAGTTCTGAACTTGAAACGGGAAGAAAGGTGAGAAATTGTCAAATTTTGACCATATTTGACCACCTGTCAATTTTAATGCATCTCCCTATAACATGACTCAGCTGTAATGTGAATGGTCGCATTGATTTCATTTTTTGTTTGCTTGTAGGCCGCTGGCACCCATATTCAATGACCTAGAAATTTTGGCACTGCTGTGAATACTTTAGTCGCAAAGTGAAGATTCACGGCGACAAGCCCCAAACTTGGAGATAGGTTATTTTCAGCTTTCAGCAGCCCTGGGCGAGTTGTTTAGAGAAAAGTGGCTTTTTTCTTGGTGCACCTCCCTATGTCCAGCTATAAAACAGGATCAGGATGGTCATTATTTATGTTTCTAGCTTGAAACGGGAAGAAAGGTGAGAAATTGTCAAATTTTGAACATATTTGAACACCTGTCAATTTTAATGCATCTCCCTATAACATGACCCAGCTGTAATATGAGTGGTCGTATTGATTTCATTTTTTGTTTGCTTGTAGGCCGCTGGCACCCACATTCAATGACTTAGAAATTTTGGCACTGCTGTGAATACTTTAGTCGCAAAGTGAAGATTCACGGCGACAAGCCCCAAACTTGGAGATAGGTTATTTTCAGCTTTCAGCAGCCCTGGGCGAGTTGTTTAGAGAAATGTGGCTTTTTTCTTGGTGCACCTCCCTATGTCCAGCTATAAAACAGGATCGGTATGGTTATTATTTATGTTCTGAGCTTGAAACGGGAAGAAAGGTGAGAAATTGTCAAATTTTGACCGTATTTGAACACCTGTCAATTTTAATGCATCTCCCTATAACATGACCCAGCTGTAATATGAGTGGTCGTATTGATTTCATTTTTTGTTTGCTTGTAGGCCGCTGGCACCCACATTCAATGACTTAGAAATTTTGGCACTGCTGTGAATACTGTAGTCGCAAAGTGAAGATTCACGGCGACAAGCCCCAAACTTGGAGATAGGTTATTTTCAGCTTTCAGCAGCCCTGGGCGAGTTGTTTAGAGAAATGTGGCTTTTTTTCTTGGTGCACCTCCCTATGTCCAGCTATAAAACAGGATCAGGATGGTCATTATTCAAGTTCTGAACTTGAAACGGGAAGAAAGGTGAGAAATTGTCAAATTTTGACCATATTTGACCACCTGTCAATTTTAATGCATCTCCCTATAACATGACCCAGCTGTAATGTGAATGGTCGCATTGATTTCATTTTTTGTTTGCTTGTAGGCCGCTGGCACCCTTATTCAATGACCTAGAAACTTTGGCACTGCTGTGAATACTTTAGTCGCAAAGTGAAGATTCACGGCGACAAGCCCCAAACTTGGAGATAGGTAATTTTCAGCTTTCAGCAGCCCTGGGCGAGTTGTTTAGAGAAATGTGGCTTTTTTTCTTGGTGCACCTCCCTATGTCCAGCTATAAAACAGGATCAGTATGGTTATTATTTATGTTCTGAGCTTGAAACGGGAAGAAAGGTGAGAAATTGTCAAATTTTGTCCGTATTTGAACACCTGTCAATTTTAATGCATCTCCCTATAACATGACCCAGCTGTAATATGAGTGGTCGTATTGATTTCATTTTTTGTTTGCTTGTAGGCCGCTGGCAACCACATTCAAAGACTCAGAAATTTTGGCACTGCTGTGAATACTTTAGTCGCAAAGTGAAGATTCACGGCGACAAGCCCCAAACTTGGAGATAGGTTATTTTCAGCTTTCAGCAGCCCTGGGCGAGTTGTTTAGAGAAATGTGGCTTTTTTTCTTGGTGCACCTCCCTATGTCCAGCTATAAAACAGGATCAGTATGGTTATTATTTATGTTCTGAGCTTGAAACGGGAAGAAAGGTGAGAAATTGTCAAATTTTGACCGTATTTGAACACCTGTCAATTTTAATGCATCTCCCTATGACATGACCCAGCTGTAATATGAGTGGTCGTATTGATTTCATTTTCTGTTTGCTTGTAGGCCGCTGGCACCCACATTCAATGACTTAGAAATTTTGGCACTGCTGTGAATACTTTAGTCGCAAAGTGAAGATTCACGGCGACAAGCCCCAAACTTGGAGATAGGTTATTTTCAGCTTTCAGCAGCCCTGGGCGAGTTGTTTAGAGAAATGTGGCTTTTTTTCTTGTTGAACCTCCCTAGGTCCAGCTGTAAAACAGGATCAGTATGGTCATCATTTATGTTCTGAGCTTGAAACGGGAAGAAAGGTGAGAAATTGCCAAATTTTGACCGTATTTGAACACCTGTCATTTTTAATGCATCTCCCTATAACATGACCCAGCTGTAATATGAGTGGTCGTATTGATTTCATTTTTTGTTTGCTTGTAGGCCGCTCGCACCCACATTCAATGACCCAGAAATTTTGGCACTGCTGTGAATACTTTAGTCGCAAAATGAAGATTCACGGCGACAAGCCCCAAACTTGGAGATAGGTAATTTTCAGCTTTCAGCAGCCCTGGGCGAGTTGTTTAGAGAAATGTGGCTTTTTTTCTTGGTGCACCTCCCTATGTCCAGCTATAAAACAGGATCAGTATGGTTATTATTTATGTTCTGAGCTTGAAACGGGAAGAAAGGTGAGAAATTGTCAAATTTTGTCCGTATTTGAACACCTGTCAATTTTAATGCATCTCCCTATAACATGACCCAGCTGTAATATGAGTGGTCGTATTGATTTCATTTTTTGTTTGCTTGTAGGCCGCTGGCAACCACATTCAAAGACTCAGAAATTTTGGCACTGCTGTGAATACTTTAGTCGCAAAGTGAAGATTCACGGCGACAAGCCCCAAACTTGGAGATAGGTTATTTTCAGCTTTCAGCAGCCCTGGGCGAGTTGTTTAGAGAAATGTGGCTTTTTTTCTTGGTGCACCTCCCTATGTCCAGCTATAAAACAGGATCAGTATGGTTATTATTTATGTTCTGAGCTTGAAACGGGAAGAAAGGTGAGAAATTGTCAAATTTTGACCGTATTTGAACACCTGTCAATTTTAATGCATCTCCCTATGACATGACCCAGCTGTAATATGAGTGGTCGTATTGATTTCATTTTCTGTTTGCTTGTAGGCCGCTGGCACCCACATTCAATGACTTAGAAATTTTGGCACTGCTGTGAATACTTTAGTCGCAAAGTGAAGATTCACGGCGACAAGCCCCAAACTTGGAGATAGGTTATTTTCAGCTTTCAGCAGCCCTGGGCGAGTTGTTTAGAGAAATGTGGCTTTTTTTCTTGTTGAACCTCCCTAGGTCCAGCTGTAAAACAGGATCAGTATGGTCATCATTTATGTTCTGAGCTTGAAACGGGAAGAAAGGTGAGAAATTGCCAAATTTTGACCGTATTTGAACACCTGTCATTTTTAATGCATCTCCCTATAACATGACCCAGCTGTAATATGAGTGGTCGTATTGATTTCATTTTTTGTTTGCTTGTAGGCCGCTCGCACCCACATTCAATGACCCAGAAATTTTGGCACTGCTGTGAATACTTTAGTCGCAAAATGAAGATTCACGGCGACAAGCCCCAAACTTGGAGATAGGTAATTTTCAGCTTTCAGCAGCCCTGGGCGAGTTGTTTAGAGAAATGTGGTTTTTTTTCTTGGTGCACCTCCCTATGTCCAGCTATAAAACAGGATCAAGATGGTCATTATTCCAGTTCTGAGCTTGAAACGGGAAGAAAGGTGAGAAATTGTCAAATTTTGACCATATTTGAACACCTGTCAATTTTAATGCATCTCCCTATAACATGACCCAGCTGTAATATGAGTGGTCGTATTGATTTCATTTTTTGTTTGCTTGTAGGCCGCTGGCACCCACATTCAATGACTTAGAAATTTTGGCACTGCTGTGAATACTTTAGTCGCAAAGTGAAGATTCACGGCGACAAGCCCCAAACTTGGAGATAGGTTATTTTCAGCTTTCAGCAGCCCTGGGCGAGTTGTTTAGAGAAATGTGGCTTTTTTTCTTGGTGCACCTCCCTATGTCCAGCTATAAAACAGGATCAGTATGGTTATTATTTATGTTCTGAGCTTGAAACGGGAAGAAAGGTGAGAAATTGTCAAATTTTGACCGTATTTGAACACCTGTCAATTTTAATGCATCTCCCTATAACATGACCCAGCTGTAATATGAGTGGTCGTATTGATTTCATTTTTTGTTTGCTTGTAGGCCGCTGGCACCCACATTCAATGACTTAGAAATTTTGGCACTGCTGTGAATACTGTAGTCGCAAAGTGAAGATTCACGGCGACAAGCCCCAAACTTGGAGATAGGTTATTTTCAGCTTTCAGCAGCCCTGGGCGAGTTGTTTAGAGAAATGTGGCTTTTTTTCTTGGTGCACCTCCCTATGTCCAGCTATAAAACAGGATCAGGATGGTCATTATTCCAGTTCTGAGCTTGAAACGGGAAGAAAGGTGAGAAATTGTCAAATTTTGACCATATTTGACCACCTGTCAATTTTAATGCATCTCCCTATAACATGACCCAGCTGTAATGTGAATGGTCTAATTGATTTCATTTTTTGTTTGCTTGTAGGCCGCTGGCACCCACATTCAATGACTCAGAAATTTTGGCACTGCTGTGAATACTTTAGTCGCAAAGTGAAGATTCACGGCGACAAGCCCCAAACTTGGAGATAGGTTATTTTCAGCTTTCAGCAGCCCTGGGCGAGTTGTTTAGAGAAATGTGGCTTTTTTTCTTGGTGCACCTCCCTATGTCCAGCTATAAAACAGGATCGGTATGGTTATTATTTATGTTCTGAGCTTGAAACGGGAAGAAAGGTGAGAAATTGTCAAATTTTGACCGTATTTGAACACCTGTCAATTTTAATGCATCTCCCTATAACATGACCCAGCTGTAATATGAGTGGTCGTATTGATTTCATTTTTTGTTTGCTTGTAGGCCGCTGGCACCCACATGCAATGACTTAGAAATTTTGGCACTGCTGTGAATACTGTAGTCGCAAAGTGAAGATTCACGGCGACAAGCCCCAAACTTGGAGATAGGTTATTTTCAGCTTTCAGCAGCCCTGGGCGAGTTGTTTAGAGAAATGTGGCTTTTTTTCTTGGTGCACCTCCCTATGTCCAGCTATAAAACAGGATCAGGATGGTCATTATTCAAGTTCTGAACTTGAAACGGGAAGAAAGGTGAGAAATTGTCAAATTTTGACCATATTTGACCCCCTGTCAATTTTAATGCATCTCCCTATAACATGACCCAGCTGTAATGTGAATGGTCGCATTGATTTCATTTTTTGTTTGCTTGTAGGCCGCTGGCACCCACATTCAATGACTCAGAAATTTTGGCACTGCTGTGAATACTTTAGTCGCAAAGTGAAGATTCACGGCGACAAGCCCCAAACTTGGAGATAGGTTATTTTCAGCTTTCAGCAGCCCTGGGCGAGTTGTTTAGAGAAAAGTGGCTTTTTTTCTTGGTGCACCTCCCTATGTCCAGCTATAAAACAGGATCAGGATGGTCAATATTTATGTTCCTAGCTTGAAACGGGAAGAAAGGTGAGAAATTGTCAAATTTTGACCATATTTGAACACCTGTCAATTTTAATGCATCTCCCTATAACATGACCCAGCTGTAATATGAGTGGTCGTATTGATTTCATTTTTTGTTTGCTTGTAGGCCGCTGGCACCCACATTCAATGACTCAGAAATTTTGGCACTGCTGTGAATACTTTAGTCGCAAAGTGAAGATTCACGGCGACAAGCCCCAAACTTGGAGATAGGTTATTTTCAGCTTTCAGCAGCCCTGGGCGAGTTGTTTAGAGAAATGCGGCTTTTTTTCTTGGTGCACCTCCCTATGTCCAGCTATAAAACAGGATCAGTATGGTTATTATTTATGTTCTGAGCTTGAAACGGGAAGAAAGGTGAGAAATTGTCAAATTTTGACCGTATTTGACCACCTGTCAATTTTAATGCATCTCCCTATAACATGACCCAGCTGTAATATGAGTGGTCGTATTGATTTCATTTTTTGTTTGCTTGTAGGCCGCTGGCACCCACATTCAATGACTCAGAAATTTTGGCACTGCTGTGAATACTTTAGTCGCAAAGTGAAGATTCACGGCGACAAGCCCCAAACTTGGAGATAGGTTATTTTCAGCTTTCAGCAGCCCTGGGCGAGTTGTTTAGAGAAATGTGGCTTTTTTTCTTGGTGCACCTCCCTATGTCCAGCTATAAAACAGGATCAGGATGGTCATTATTCAAGTTCTGAACTTGAAACGGGAAGAAAGGTGAGAAATTGTCAAATTTTGACCATATTTGACCACCTGTCAATTTTAATGCATCTCCCTATAACATGACTCAGCTGTAATGTGAATGGTCGCATTGATTTCATTTTTTGTTTGCTTGTAGGCCGCTGGCACCCATATTCAATGACCTAGAAATTTTGGCACTGCTGTGAATACTTTAGTCGCAAAGTGAAGATTCACGGCGACAAGCCCCAAACTTGGAGATAGGTTATTTTCAGCTTTCAGCAGCCCTGGGCGAGTTGTTTAGAGAAAAGTGGCTTTTTTCTTGGTGCACCTCCCTATGTCCAGCTATAAAACAGGATCAGGATGGTCATTATTTATGTTTCTAGCTTGAAACGGGAAGAAAGGTGAGAAATTGTCAAATTTTGAACATATTTGAACACCTGTCAATTTTAATGCATCTCCCTATAACATGACCCAGCTGTAATATGAGTGGTCGTATTGATTTCATTTTTTGTTTGCTTGTAGGCCGCTGGCACCCACATTCAATGACTCAGAAATTTTGGCACTGCTGTGAATACTTTAGTCGCAAAGTGAAGATTCACGGCGACAAGCCCCAAACTTGGAGATAGGTTATTTTCAGCTTTCAGCAGCCCTGGGCGAGTTGTTTAGAGAAATGTGGCTTTTTTCTTGGTGCACCTGCCTATGTCCAGCTATAAAACAGGATCGGTATGGTTATTATTTATGTTCTGAGCTTGAAACGGGAAGAAAGGTGAGAAATTGTCAAATTTTGACCGTATTTGAACACCTGTCAATTTTAATGCATCTCCCTATAACATGACCCAGCTGTAATATGAGTGGTCGTATTGATTTCATTTTTTGTTTGCTTGTAGGCCGCTGGCACCCACATTCAATGACTTAGAAATTTTGGCACTGCTGTGAATACTGTAGTCGCAAAGTGAAGATTCACGGCGACAAGCCCCAAACTTGGAGATAGGTTATTTTCAGCTTTCAGCAGCCCTGGGCGAGTTGTTTAGAGAAATGTGGCTTTTTTTCTTGGTGCACCTCCCTATGTCCAGCTATAAAACAGGATCAGGATGGTCATTATTCAAGTTCTGAACTTGAAACGGGAAGAAAGGTGAGAAATTGTCAAATTTTGACCATATTTGACCACCTGTCAATTTTAATGCATCTCCCTATAACATGACCCAGCTGTAATGTGAATGGTCGCATTGATTTCATTTTTTGTTCGCTTGTAGGCCGCTGGCACCCTTATTCAATGACCTAGAAATTTTGGCACTGCTGTGAATACTTTAGTCGCAAAGTGAAGATTCACGGCGACAAGCCCCAAACTTGGAGATAGGTAATTTTCAGCTTTCAGCAGCCCTGGGCGAGTTGTTTAGAGAAATGTGGCTTTTTTTCTTGGTGCACCTCCCTATGTCCAGCTATAAAACAGGATCAGTATGGTTATTATTTATGTTCTGAGCTTGAAACGGGAAGAAAGGTGAGAAATTGTCAAATTTTGACCGTATTTGACCACCTGTCAATTTTAATGCATCTCCCTATAACATGACCCAGCTGTAATATGAGTGGTCGTATTGATTTCATTTTTTGTTTGCTTGTAGGCCGCTGGCACCCACATTCAATGACTCAGAAATTTTGGCACTGCTGTGAATACTTTAGTCGCAAAGTGAAGATTCACGGCGACAAGCCCCAAACTTGGAGATAGGTTATTTTCAGCTTTCAGCAGCCCTGGGCGAGTTGTTTAGAGAAATGTGGCTTTTTTTCTTGGTGCACCTCCCTATGTCCAGCTATAAAACAGGATCAGGATGGTCATTATTCAAGTTCTGAACTTGAAACGGGAAGAAAGGTGAGAAATTGTCAAATTTTGACCATATTTGACCACCTGTCAATTTTAATGCATCTCCCTATAACATGACTCAGCTGTAATGTGAATGGTCGCATTGATTTCATTTTTTGTTTGCTTGTAGGCCGCTGGCACCCATATTCAATGACCTAGAAATTTTGGCACTGCTGTGAATACTTTAGTCGCAAAGTGAAGATTCACGGCGACAAGCCCCAAACTTGGAGATAGGTTATTTTCAGCTTTCAGCAGCCCTGGGCGAGTTGTTTAGAGAAAAGTGGCTTTTTTCTTGGTGCACCTCCCTATGTCCAGCTATAAAACAGGATCAGGATGGTCATTATTTATGTTTCTAGCTTGAAACGGGAAGAAAGGTGAGAAATTGTCAAATTTTGAACATATTTGAACACCTGTCAATTTTAATGCATCTCCCTATAACATGACCCAGCTGTAATATGAGTGGTCGTATTGATTTCATTTTTTGTTTGCTTGTAGGCCGCTGGCACCCACATTCAATGACTCAGAAATTTTGGCACTGCTGTGAATACTTTAGTCGCAAAGTGAAGATTCACGGCGACAAGCCCCAAACTTGGAGATAGGTTATTTTCAGCTTTCAGCAGCCCTGGGCGAGTTGTTTAGAGAAATGTGGCTTTTTTCTTGGTGCACCTGCCTATGTCCAGCTATAAAACAGGATCGGTATGGTTATTATTTATGTTCTGAGCTTGAAACGGGAAGAAAGGTGAGAAATTGTCAAATTTTGACCGTATTTGAACACCTGTCAATTTTAATGCATCTCCCTATAACATGACCCAGCTGTAATATGAGTGGTCGTATTGATTTCATTTTTTGTTTGCTTGTAGGCCGCTGGCACCCACATTCAATGACTTAGAAATTTTGGCACTGCTGTGAATACTGTAGTCGCAAAGTGAAGATTCACGGCGACAAGCCCCAAACTTGGAGATAGGTTATTTTCAGCTTTCAGCAGCCCTGGGCGAGTTGTTTAGAGAAATGTGGCTTTTTTTCTTGGTGCACCTCCCTATGTCCAGCTATAAAACAGGATCAGGATGGTCATTATTCAAGTTCTGAACTTGAAACGGGAAGAAAGGTGAGAAATTGTCAAATTTTGACCATATTTGACCACCTGTCAATTTTAATGCATCTCCCTATAACATGACCCAGCTGTAATGTGAATGGTCGCATTGATTTCATTTTTTGTTCGCTTGTAGGCCGCTGGCACCCTTATTCAATGACCTAGAAATTTTGGCACTGCTGTGAATACTTTAGTCGCAAAGTGAAGATTCACGGCGACAAGCCCCAAACTTGGAGATAGGTAATTTTCAGCTTTCAGCAGCCCTGGGCGAGTTGTTTAGAGAAATGTGGCTTTTTTTCTTGGTGCACCTCCCTATGTCCAGCTATAAAACAGGATCAGTATGGTTATTATTTATGTTCTGAGCTTGAAACGGGAAGAAAGGTGAGAAATTGTCAAATTTTGTCCGTATTTGAACACCTGTCAATTTTAATGCATCTCCCTATAACATGACCCAGCTGTAATATGAGTGGTCGTATTGATTTCATTTTTTGTTTGCTTGTAGGCCGCTGGCAACCACATTCAAAGACTCAGAAATTTTGGCACTGCTGTGAATACTTTAGTCGCAAAGTGAAGATTCACGGCGACAAGCCCCAAACTTGGAGATAGGTTATTTTCAGCTTTCAGCAGCCCTGGGCGAGTTGTTTAGAGAAATGTGGCTTTTTTTCTTGGTGCACCTCCCTATGTCCAGCTATAAAACAGGATCAGTATGGTTATTATTTATGTTCTGAGCTTGAAACGGGAAGAAAGGTGAGAAATTGTCAAATTTTGACCGTATTTGAACACCTGTCAATTTTAATGCATCTCCCTATGACATGACCCAGCTGTAATATGAGTGGTCGTATTGATTTCATTTTCTGTTTGCTTGTAGGCCGCTGGCACCCACATTCAATGACTTAGAAATTTTGGCACTGCTGTGAATACTTTAGTCGCAAAGTGAAGATTCACGGCGACAAGCCCCAAACTTGGAGATAGGTAATTTTCAGCTTTCAGCAGCCCTGGGCGAGTTGTTTAGAGAAATGTGGTTTTTTTTCTTGGTGCACCTCCCTATGTCCAGCTATAAAACAGGATCAAGATGGTCATTATTCCAGTTCTGAGCTTGAAACGGGAAGAAAGGTGAGAAATTGTCAAATTTTGACCATATTTGAACACCTGTCAATTTTAATGCATCTCCCTATAACATGACCCAGCTGTAATATGAGTAGTCGTATTGATTTCATTTTTTGTTTGCTTGTAGGCCGCTGGCACCCACATTCAATGACTTAGAAATTTTGGCACTGCTGTGAATACTTTAGTCGCAAAGTGAAGATTCACGGCGACAAGCCCCAAACTTGGAGATAGGTTATTTTCAGCTTTCAGCAGCCCTGGGCGAGTTGTTTAGAGAAAAGTGGCTTTTTTTCTTGGTGCACCTCCCTATGTCCAGCTATAAAACAGGATCAGGATGGTCATTATTCAAGTTCTGAACTTGAAACGGGAAGAAAGGTGAGAAATTGTCAAATTTTGACCATATTTGACCCCCTGTCAATTTTAATGCATCTCCCTATAACATGACCCAGCTGTAATGTGAATGGTCGCATTGATTTCATTTTTTGTTTGCTTGTAGGCCGCTGGCACCCACATTCAATGACTCAGAAATTTTGGCACTGCTGTGAATACTTTAGTCGCAAAGTGAAGATTCACGGCGACAAGCCCCAAACTTGGAGATAGGTTATTTTCAGCTTTCAGCAGCCCTGGGCGAGTTGTTTAGAGAAAAGTGGCTTTTTTTCTTGGTGCACCTCCCTATGTCCAGCTATAAAACAGGATCAGGATGGTCAATATTTATGTTCCTAGCTTGAAACGGGAAGAAAGGTGAGAAATTGTCAAATTTTGACCATATTTGAACACCTGTCAATTTTAATGCATCTCCCTATAACATGACCCAGCTGTAATATGAGTGGTCGTATTGATTTCATTTTTTGTTTGCTTGTAGGCCGCTGGCACCCACATTCAATGACTCAGAAATTTTGGCACTGCTGTGAATACTTTAGTCGCAAAGTGAAGATTCACGGCGACAAGCCCCAAACTTGGAGATAGGTTATTTTCAGCTTTCAGCAGCCCTGGGCGAGTTGTTTAGAGAAATGCGGCTTTTTTTCTTGGTGCACCTCCCTATGTCCAGCTATAAAACAGGATCAGTATGGTTATTATTTATGTTCTGAGCTTGAAACGGGAAGAAAGGTGAGAAATTGTCAAATTTTGACCGTATTTGACCACCTGTCAATTTTAATGCATCTCCCTATAACATGACCCAGCTGTAATATGAGTGGTCGTATTGATTTCATTTTTTGTTTGCTTGTAGGCCGCTGGCACCCACATTCAATGACTCAGAAATTTTGGCACTGCTGTGAATACTTTAGTCGCAAAGTGAAGATTCACGGCGACAAGCCCCAAACTTGGAGATAGGTTATTTTCAGCTTTCAGCAGCCCTGGGCGAGTTGTTTAGAGAAATGTGGCTTTTTTTCTTGGTGCACCTCCCTATGTCCAGCTATAAAACAGGATCAGGATGGTCATTATTCAAGTTCTGAACTTGAAACGGGAAGAAAGGTGAGAAATTGTCAAATTTTGACCATATTTGACCACCTGTCAATTTTAATGCATCTCCCTATAACATGACTCAGCTGTAATGTGAATGGTCGCATTGATTTCATTTTTTGTTTGCTTGTAGGCCGCTGGCACCCATATTCAATGACCTAGAAATTTTGGCACTGCTGTGAATACTTTAGTCGCAAAGTGAAGATTCACGGCGACAAGCCCCAAACTTGGAGATAGGTTATTTTCAGCTTTCAGCAGCCCTGGGCGAGTTGTTTAGAGAAAAGTGGCTTTTTTCTTGGTGCACCTCCCTATGTCCAGCTATAAAACAGGATCAGGATGGTCATTATTTATGTTTCTAGCTTGAAACGGGAAGAAAGGTGAGAAATTGTCAAATTTTGAACATATTTGAACACCTGTCAATTTTAATGCATCTCCCTATAACATGACCCAGCTGTAATATGAGTGGTCGTATTGATTTCATTTTTTGTTTGCTTGTAGGCCGCTGGCACCCACATTCAATGACTCAGAAATTTTGGCACTGCTGTGAATACTTTAGTCGCAAAGTGAAGATTCACGGCGACAAGCCCCAAACTTGGAGATAGGTTATTTTCAGCTTTCAGCAGCCCTGGGCGAGTTGTTTAGAGAAATGTGGCTTTTTTCTTGGTGCACCTGCCTATGTCCAGCTATAAAACAGGATCGGTATGGTTATTATTTATGTTCTGAGCTTGAAACGGGAAGAAAGGTGAGAAATTGTCAAATTTTGACCGTATTTGAACACCTGTCAATTTTAATGCATCTCCCTATAACATGACCCAGCTGTAATATGAGTGGTCGTATTGATTTCATTTTTTGTTTGCTTGTAGGCCGCTGGCACCCACATTCAATGACTTAGAAATTTTGGCACTGCTGTGAATACTGTAGTCGCAAAGTGAAGATTCACGGCGACAAGCCCCAAACTTGGAGATAGGTTATTTTCAGCTTTCAGCAGCCCTGGGCGAGTTGTTTAGAGAAATGTGGCTTTTTTTCTTGGTGCACCTCCCTATGTCCAGCTATAAAACAGGATCAGGATGGTCATTATTCAAGTTCTGAACTTGAAACGGGAAGAAAGGTGAGAAATTGTCAAATTTTGACCATATTTGACCACCTGTCAATTTTAATGCATCTCCCTATAACATGACCCAGCTGTAATGTGAATGGTCGCATTGATTTCATTTTTTGTTCGCTTGTAGGCCGCTGGCACCCTTATTCAATGACCTAGAAATTTTGGCACTGCTGTGAATACTTTAGTCGCAAAGTGAAGATTCACGGCGACAAGCCCCAAACTTGGAGATAGGTAATTTTCAGCTTTCAGCAGCCCTGGGCGAGTTGTTTAGAGAAATGTGGCTTTTTTTCTTGGTGCACCTCCCTATGTCCAGCTATAAAACAGGATCAGTATGGTTATTATTTATGTTCTGAGCTTGAAACGGGAAGAAAGGTGAGAAATTGTCAAATTTTGACCGTATTTGACCACCTGTCAATTTTAATGCATCTCCCTATAACATGACCCAGCTGTAATATGAGTGGTCGTATTGATTTCATTTTTTGTTTGCTTGTAGGCCGCTGGCACCCACATTCAATGACTCAGAAATTTTGGCACTGCTGTGAATACTTTAGTCGCAAAGTGAAGATTCACGGCGACAAGCCCCAAACTTGGAGATAGGTTATTTTCAGCTTTCAGCAGCCCTGGGCGAGTTGTTTAGAGAAATGTGGCTTTTTTTCTTGGTGCACCTCCCTATGTCCAGCTATAAAACAGGATCAGGATGGTCATTATTCAAGTTCTGAACTTGAAACGGGAAGAAAGGTGAGAAATTGTCAAATTTTGACCATATTTGACCACCTGTCAATTTTAATGCATCTCCCTATAACATGACTCAGCTGTAATGTGAATGGTCGCATTGATTTCATTTTTTGTTTGCTTGTAGGCCGCTGGCACCCATATTCAATGACCTAGAAATTTTGGCACTGCTGTGAATACTTTAGTCGCAAAGTGAAGATTCACGGCGACAAGCCCCAAACTTGGAGATAGGTTATTTTCAGCTTTCAGCAGCCCTGGGCGAGTTGTTTAGAGAAAAGTGGCTTTTTTCTTGGTGCACCTCCCTATGTCCAGCTATAAAACAGGATCAGGATGGTCATTATTTATGTTTCTAGCTTGAAACGGGAAGAAAGGTGAGAAATTGTCAAATTTTGAACATATTTGAACACCTGTCAATTTTAATGCATCTCCCTATAACATGACCCAGCTGTAATATGAGTGGTCGTATTGATTTCATTTTTTGTTTGCTTGTAGGCCGCTGGCACCCACATTCAATGACTCAGAAATTTTGGCACTGCTGTGAATACTTTAGTCGCAAAGTGAAGATTCACGGCGACAAGCCCCAAACTTGGAGATAGGTTATTTTCAGCTTTCAGCAGCCCTGGGCGAGTTGTTTAGAGAAATGTGGCTTTTTTCTTGGTGCACCTGCCTATGTCCAGCTATAAAACAGGATCGGTATGGTTATTATTTATGTTCTGAGCTTGAAACGGGAAGAAAGGTGAGAAATTGTCAAATTTTGACCGTATTTGAACACCTGTCAATTTTAATGCATCTCCCTATAACATGACCCAGCTGTAATATGAGTGGTCGTATTGATTTCATTTTTTGTTTGCTTGTAGGCCGCTGGCACCCACATTCAATGACTTAGAAATTTTGGCACTGCTGTGAATACTGTAGTCGCAAAGTGAAGATTCACGGCGACAAGCCCCAAACTTGGAGATAGGTTATTTTCAGCTTTCAGCAGCCCTGGGCGAGTTGTTTAGAGAAATGTGGCTTTTTTTCTTGGTGCACCTCCCTATGTCCAGCTATAAAACAGGATCAGGATGGTCATTATTCAAGTTCTGAACTTGAAACGGGAAGAAAGGTGAGAAATTGTCAAATTTTGACCATATTTGACCACCTGTCAATTTTAATGCATCTCCCTATAACATGACCCAGCTGTAATGTGAATGGTCGCATTGATTTCATTTTTTGTTCGCTTGTAGGCCGCTGGCACCCTTATTCAATGACCTAGAAATTTTGGCACTGCTGTGAATACTTTAGTCGCAAAGTGAAGATTCACGGCGACAAGCCCCAAACTTGGAGATAGGTAATTTTCAGCTTTCAGCAGCCCTGGGCGAGTTGTTTAGAGAAATGTGGCTTTTTTTCTTGGTGCACCTCCCTATGTCCAGCTATAAAACAGGATCAGTATGGTTATTATTTATGTTCTGAGCTTGAAACGGGAAGAAAGGTGAGAAATTGTCAAATTTTGTCCGTATTTGAACACCTGTCAATTTTAATGCATCTCCCTATAACATGACCCAGCTGTAATATGAGTGGTCGTATTGATTTCATTTTTTGTTTGCTTGTAGGCCGCTGGCAACCACATTCAAAGACTCAGAAATTTTGGCACTGCTGTGAATACTTTAGTCGCAAAGTGAAGATTCACGGCGACAAGCCCCAAACTTGGAGATAGGTTATTTTCAGCTTTCAGCAGCCCTGGGCGAGTTGTTTAGAGAAATGTGGCTTTTTTTCTTGGTGCACCTCCCTATGTCCAGCTATAAAACAGGATCAGTATGGTTATTATTTATGTTCTGAGCTTGAAACGGGAAGAAAGGTGAGAAATTGTCAAATTTTGACCGTATTTGAACACCTGTCAATTTTAATGCATCTCCCTATGACATGACCCAGCTGTAATATGAGTGGTCGTATTGATTTCATTTTCTGTTTGCTTGTAGGCCGCTGGCACCCACATTCAATGACTTAGAAATTTTGGCACTGCTGTGAATACTTTAGTCGCAAAGTGAAGATTCACGGCGACAAGCCCCAAACTTGGAGATAGGTAATTTTCAGCTTTCAGCAGCCCTGGGCGAGTTGTTTAGAGAAATGTGGTTTTTTTTCTTGGTGCACCTCCCTATGTCCAGCTATAAAACAGGATCAAGATGGTCATTATTCCAGTTCTGAGCTTGAAACGGGAAGAAAGGTGAGAAATTGTCAAATTTTGACCATATTTGAACACCTGTCAATTTTAATGCATCTCCCTATAACATGACCCAGCTGTAATATGAGTAGTCGTATTGATTTCATTTTTTGTTTGCTTGTAGGCCGCTGGCACCCACATTCAATGACTTAGAAATTTTGGCACTGCTGTGAATACTTTAGTCGCAAAGTGAAGATTCACGGCGACAAGCCCCAAACTTGGAGATAGGTTATTTTCAGCTTTCAGCAGCCCTGGGCGAGTTGTTTAGAGAAAAGTGGCTTTTTTTCTTGGTGCACCTCCCTATGTCCAGCTATAAAACAGGATCAGGATGGTCATTATTCAAGTTCTGAACTTGAAACGGGAAGAAAGGTGAGAAATTGTCAAATTTTGACCATATTTGACCCCCTGTCAATTTTAATGCATCTCCCTATAACATGACCCAGCTGTAATGTGAATGGTCGCATTGATTTCATTTTTTGTTTGCTTGTAGGCCGCTGGCACCCACATTCAATGACTCAGAAATTTTGGCACTGCTGTGAATACTTTAGTCGCAAAGTGAAGATTCACGGCGACAAGCCCCAAACTTGGAGATAGGTTATTTTCAGCTTTCAGCAGCCCTGGGCGAGTTGTTTAGAGAAAAGTGGCTTTTTTTCTTGGTGCACCTCCCTATGTCCAGCTATAAAACAGGATCAGGATGGTCAATATTTATGTTCCTAGCTTGAAACGGGAAGAAAGGTGAGAAATTGTCAAATTTTGACCATATTTGAACACCTGTCAATTTTAATGCATCTCCCTATAACATGACCCAGCTGTAATATGAGTGGTCGTATTGATTTCATTTTTTGTTTGCTTGTAGGCCGCTGGCACCCACATTCAATGACTCAGAAATTTTGGCACTGCTGTGAATACTTTAGTCGCAAAGTGAAGATTCACGGCGACAAGCCCCAAACTTGGAGATAGGTTATTTTCAGCTTTCAGCAGCCCTGGGCGAGTTGTTTAGAGAAATGCGGCTTTTTTTCTTGGTGCACCTCCCTATGTCCAGCTATAAAACAGGATCAGTATGGTTATTATTTATGTTCTGAGCTTGAAACGGGAAGAAAGGTGAGAAATTGTCAAATTTTGACCGTATTTGACCACCTGTCAATTTTAATGCATCTCCCTATAACATGACCCAGCTGTAATATGAGTGGTCGTATTGATTTCATTTTTTGTTTGCTTGTAGGCCGCTGGCACCCACATTCAATGACTCAGAAATTTTGGCACTGCTGTGAATACTTTAGTCGCAAAGTGAAGATTCACGGCGACAAGCCCCAAACTTGGAGATAGGTTATTTTCAGCTTTCAGCAGCCCTGGGCGAGTTGTTTAGAGAAATGTGGCTTTTTTTCTTGGTGCACCTCCCTATGTCCAGCTATAAAACAGGATCAGGATGGTCATTATTCAAGTTCTGAACTTGAAACGGGAAGAAAGGTGAGAAATTGTCAAATTTTGACCATATTTGACCACCTGTCAATTTTAATGCATCTCCCTATAACATGACTCAGCTGTAATGTGAATGGTCGCATTGATTTCATTTTTTGTTTGCTTGTAGGCCGCTGGCACCCATATTCAATGACCTAGAAATTTTGGCACTGCTGTGAATACTTTAGTCGCAAAGTGAAGATTCACGGCGACAAGCCCCAAACTTGGAGATAGGTTATTTTCAGCTTTCAGCAGCCCTGGGCGAGTTGTTTAGAGAAAAGTGGCTTTTTTCTTGGTGCACCTCCCTATGTCCAGCTATAAAACAGGATCAGGATGGTCATTATTTATGTTTCTAGCTTGAAACGGGAAGAAAGGTGAGAAATTGTCAAATTTTGAACATATTTGAACACCTGTCAATTTTAATGCATCTCCCTATAACATGACCCAGCTGTAATATGAGTGGTCGTATTGATTTCATTTTTTGTTTGCTTGTAGGCCGCTGGCACCCACATTCAATGACTCAGAAATTTTGGCACTGCTGTGAATACTTTAGTCGCAAAGTGAAGATTCACGGCGACAAGCCCCAAACTTGGAGATAGGTTATTTTCAGCTTTCAGCAGCCCTGGGCGAGTTGTTTAGAGAAATGTGGCTTTTTTCTTGGTGCACCTGCCTATGTCCAGCTATAAAACAGGATCGGTATGGTTATTATTTATGTTCTGAGCTTGAAACGGGAAGAAAGGTGAGAAATTGTCAAATTTTGACCGTATTTGAACACCTGTCAATTTTAATGCATCTCCCTATAACATGACCCAGCTGTAATATGAGTGGTCGTATTGATTTCATTTTTTGTTTGCTTGTAGGCCGCTGGCACCCACATTCAATGACTTAGAAATTTTGGCACTGCTGTGAATACTGTAGTCGCAAAGTGAAGATTCACGGCGACAAGCCCCAAACTTGGAGATAGGTTATTTTCAGCTTTCAGCAGCCCTGGGCGAGTTGTTTAGAGAAATGTGGCTTTTTTTCTTGGTGCACCTCCCTATGTCCAGCTATAAAACAGGATCAGGATGGTCATTATTCAAGTTCTGAACTTGAAACGGGAAGAAAGGTGAGAAATTGTCAAATTTTGACCATATTTGACCACCTGTCAATTTTAATGCATCTCCCTATAACATGACCCAGCTGTAATGTGAATGGTCGCATTGATTTCATTTTTTGTTCGCTTGTAGGCCGCTGGCACCCTTATTCAATGACCTAGAAATTTTGGCACTGCTGTGAATACTTTAGTCGCAAAGTGAAGATTCACGGCGACAAGCCCCAAACTTGGAGATAGGTTATTTTCAGCTTTCAGCAGCCCTGGGCGAGTTGTTTAGAGAAATGTGGCTTTTTTTCTTGGTGCACCTCCCTATGTCCAGCTATAAAACAGGATCAGTATGGTTATTATTTATGTTCTGAGCTTGAAACGGGAAGAAAGGTGAGAAATTGTCAAATTTTGTCCGTATTTGAACACCTGTCAATTTTAATGCATCTCCCTATAACATGACCCAGCTGTAATATGAGTGGTCGTATTGATTTCATTTTTTGTTTGCTTGTAGGCCGCTGGCAACCACATTCAAAGACTCAGAAATTTTGGCACTGCTGTGAATACTTTAGTCGCAAAGTGAAGATTCACGGCGACAAGCCCCAAACTTGGAGATAGGTTATTTTCAGCTTTCAGCAGCCCTGGGCGAGTTGTTTAGAGAAATGTGGCTTTTTTTCTTGGTGCACCTCCCTATGTCCAGCTATAAAACAGGATCAGTATGGTTATTATTTATGTTCTGAGCTTGAAACGGGAAGAAAGGTGAGAAATTGTCAAATTTTGACCGTATTTGAACACCTGTCAATTTTAATGCATCTCCCTATGACATGACCCAGCTGTAATATGAGTGGTCGTATTGATTTCATTTTCTGTTTGCTTGTAGGCCGCTGGCACCCACATTCAATGACTTAGAAATTTTGGCACTGCTGTGAATACTTTAGTCGCAAAGTGAAGATTCACGGCGACAAGCCCCAAACTTGGAGATAGGTAATTTTCAGCTTTCAGCAGCCCTGGGCGAGTTGTTTAGAGAAATGTGGTTTTTTTTCTTGGTGCACCTCCCTATGTCCAGCTATAAAACAGGATCAAGATGGTCATTATTCCAGTTCTGAGCTTGAAACGGGAAGAAAGGTGAGAAATTGTCAAATTTTGACCATATTTGAACACCTGTCAATTTTAATGCATCTCCCTATAACATGACCCAGCTGTAATATGAGTAGTCGTATTGATTTCATTTTTTGTTTGCTTGTAGGCCGCTGGCACCCACATTCAATGACTTAGAAATTTTGGCACTGCTGTGAATACTTTAGTCGCAAAGTGAAGATTCACGGCGACAAGCCCCAAACTTGGAGATAGGTTATTTTCAGCTTTCAGCAGCCCTGGGCGAGTTGTTTAGAGAAAAGTGGCTTTTTTTCTTGGTGCACCTCCCTATGTCCAGCTATAAAACAGGATCAGGATGGTCATTATTTATGTTCCTAGCTTGAAACGGGAAGAAAGGTGAGAAATTGTCAAATTTTGACCATATTTGAACACCTGTCAATTTTAATGCATCTCCCTATAACATGACCCAGCTGTGATATGAGTGGTCGTATTGATTTCATTTTTTGTTTGCTTGTAGGCCGCTGGCACCCACATTCAATGACTCAGAAATTTTGGCACTGCTGTGAATACTTTAGTCGCAAAGTGAAGATTCACGGCGACAAGCCCCAAACTTGGAGATAGGTTATTTTCAGCTTTCAGCAGCCCTGGGCGAGTTGTTTAGAGAAATGTGGCTTTTTTTCTTGGTGCACCTCCCTATGTCCAGCTATAAAACAGGATCAGTATGGTTATTGTTTATGTTCTGAGCTTGAAACGGGAAGAAAGGTGAGAAATTGTCAAATTTTGTCCGTATTTGAACACCTGTCAATTTTAATGCATCTCCCTATAACATGACCCAGCTGTAATATGAGTGGTCGTATTGATTTCATTTTTTGTTTGCTTGTAGGCCGCTGGCACCCACATTCAATGACTTAGAAATTTTGGCACTGCTGTGAATACTTTAGTCGCAAAGTGAAGATTCACGGCGACAAGCCCCAAACTTGGAGATAGGTTATTTTCAGCTTTCAGCAGCCCTGGGCGAGTTGTTTAGAGAAATGTGGCTTTTTTTCTTGGTGCACCTCCCTATGTCCAGCTATAAAACAGGATCAGTATGGTTATTATTCAAGTTCTGAACTTGAAACGGGAAGAAAGGTGAGAAATTGTCAAATTTTGACCATATTTGACCACCTGTCAATTTTAATGCATCTCCCTATAACATGACCCAGCTGTAATGTGAATGGTCTAATTGATTTCATTTTTTGTTTGCTTGTAGGCCGCTGGCACCCATATTCAATGACCTAGAAATTTTGGCACTGCTGTGAATACTTTAGTCGCAAAGTGAAGATTCACGGCGACAAGCCCCAAACTTGGAGATAGGTTATTTTCAGCTTTCAGCAGCCCTGGGCGAGTTGTTTAGAGAAAAGTGGCTTTTTTTCTTGGTGCACCTCCCTATGTCCAGCTATAAAACAGGATCAGGATGGTCATTATTTATGTTCCTAGCTTGAAACGGGAAGAAAGGTGAGAAATTGTCAAATTTTGACCATATTTGAACACCTGTCAATTTTAATGCATCTCCCTATAACATGACCCAGCTGTGATATGAGTGGTCGTATTGATTTCATTTTTTGTTTGCTTGTAGGCCGCTGGCACCCACATTCAATGACTCAGAAATTTTGGCACTGCTGTGAATACTTTAGTCGCAAAGTGAAGATTCACGGCGACAAGCCCCAAACTTGGAGATAGGTTATTTTCAGCTTTCAGCAGCCCTGGGCGAGTTGTTTAGAGAAATGTGGCTTTTTTTCTTGGTGCACCTCCCTATGTCCAGCTATAAAACAGGATCAGTATGGTTATTGTTTATGTTCTGAGCTTGAAACGGGAAGAAAGGTGAGAAATTGTCAAATTTTGTCCGTATTTGAACACCTGTCAATTTTAATGCATCTCCCTATAACATGACCCAGCTGTAATATGAGTGGTCGTATTGATTTCATTTTTTGTTTGCTTGTAGGCCGCTGGCACCCACATTCAATGACTTAGAAATTTTGGCACTGCTGTGAATACTTTAGTCGCAAAGTGAAGATTCACGGCGACAAGCCCCAAACTTGGAGATAGGTTATTTTCAGCTTTCAGCAGCCCTGGGCGAGTTGTTTAGAGAAATGTGGGTTTTTTTCTTGGTGCACCTCCCTATGTCCAGCTATAAAACAGGATCAGTATGGTTATTATTTATGTTCTGAGCTTGAAACGGGAAGAAAGGTGAGAAATTGTCAAATTTTGACCGTATTTGAACACCTGTCAATTTTAATGCATCTCCCTATAACATGACCCAGCTGTAATATGAGTGGTCGTATTGATTTCATTTTCTGTTTGCTTGTAGGCCGCTGGCACCCACATTCAATGACTTAGAAATTTTGGCACTGCTGTGAATACTTTAGTCGCAAAGTGAAGATTCACGGCGACAAGCCCCAAACTTGGAGATAGGTTATTTTCAGCTTTCAGCAGCCCTGGGCGAGTTGTTTAGAGAAATGTGGCTTTTTTTCTTGTTGCACCTCCCTAGGTCCAGCTGTAAAACAGGATCAGTATGGTCATCATTTATGTTCTGAGCTTGAAACGGGAATAAAGGTGAGAAATTGTCAAATTTTGACCGTATTTGAACACCTGTCAATTTTAATCCATCTCCCTATAACATGACCCAGCTGTAATATGAGTGGTCGTATTGATTTCATTTTTTGTTTGCTTGTAGGCCGCTGGCACCCACATTCAATGACCCAGAAATTTTGGCACTGCTGTGAATACTTTAGTCGCAAAATGAAGATTCACGGCGACAAGCCCCAAACTTGGAGATAGGTTATTTTCAGCTTTCAGCAGCCCTGGGCGAGTTGTTTAGAGAAATGTGGTTTTTTTTCTTGGTGCACCTCCCTATGTCCAGCTGTAAAACAGGATCAAGATGGTCATTATTCCAGTTCTGAGCTTGAAACGGGAAGAAAGGTGAGAAATTGTCAAATTTTGACCATATTTGACCACCTGTCAATTTTAATGCATCTCTCTATAACATGACCCAGCTGTAATGTGAATGGTCGCATTGATTTCATTTTTTGTTTGCTTGTAGGCCGCTGGCACCCATATTCAATGACCTAGAAATTTTGGCACTGCTGTGAATACTTTAGTCGCAAAGTGAAGATTCACGGCGACAAGCCCCAAACTTGGAGAAAGGTTATTTTCAGCTTTAAGCAGCCCTGGGCGAGTTGTTTAGAGAAATGTGGGTTTTTTTCTTGGTGCACCTCCCTATGTCCAGCTATAAAACAGGATCAGTATGGTTATTATTTATGTTCTGAGCTTGAAACGGGAAGAAAGGTGAGAAATTGTCAAATTTTGACCGTATTTGAACACCTGTCAATTTTAATGCATCTCCCTATAACATGACCCAGCTGTAATATGAGTGGTCGTATTGATTTCATTTTCTGTTTGCTTGTAGGCCGCTGGCACCCACATTCAATGACTTAGAAATTTTGGCACTGCTGTGAATACTTTAGTCGCAAAGTGAAGATTCACGGCGACAAGCCCCAAACTTGGAGATAGGTTATTTTCAGCTTTCAGCAGCCCTGGGCGAGTTGTTTAGAGAAATGTGGCTTTTTTTCTTGTTGCACCTCCCTAGGTCCAGCTGTAAAACAGGATCAGTATGGTCATCATTTATGTTCTGAGCTTGAAACGGGAATAAAGGTGAGAAATTGTCAAATTTTGACCGTATTTGAACACCTGTCAATTTTAATCCATCTCCCTATAACATGACCCAGCTGTAATATGAGTGGTCGTATTGATTTCATTTTTTGTTTGCTTGTAGGCCGCTGGCACCCACATTCAATGACCCAGAAATTTTGGCACTGCTGTGAATACTTTAGTCGCAAAATGAAGATTCACGGCGACAAGCCCCAAACTTGGAGATAGGTTATTTTCAGCTTTCAGCAGCCCTGGGCGAGTTGTTTAGAGAAATGTGGTTTTTTTTCTTGGTGCACCTCCCTATGTCCAGCTGTAAAACAGGATCAAGATGGTCATTATTCCAGTTCTGAGCTTGAAACGGGAAGAAAGGTGAGAAATTGTCAAATTTTGACCATATTTGACCACCTGTCAATTTTAATGCATCTCTCTATAACATGACCCAGCTGTAATGTGAATGGTCGCATTGATTTCATTTTTTGTTTGCTTGTAGGCCGCTGGCACCCATATTCAATGACCTAGAAATTTTGGCACTGCTGTGAATACTTTAGTCGCAAAGTGAAGATTCACGGCGACAAGCCCCAAACTTGGAGAAAGGTTATTTTCAGCTTTAAGCAGCCCTGGGCGAGTTGTTTAGAGAAATATGGCTTTTTTTCTTGGTGCACCTCCCTATGTCCAGCTATAAAACAGGATCAAGATGGTCATTATTCCAGTTCTGAGCTTCAAACGGGAAGAAAGGTGAGAAATTGTCAAATTTTGACCATATTTGAACACCTGTCAATTTTAATGCATCTCCCTATAACATGACCCAGCTGTAATATGAGTGCTCGTATTGATTTCATTTTTTGTTTGCTTGTAGGCCGCTGGCACCCACATTCAATGACTCAGAAATTTTGGCACTGCTGTGAATACTTTAGTCGCAAAGTGAAGATTCACGGCGACAAGCCCCAAACTTGGAGATAGGTTATTTTCAGCTTTCAGCAGCCCTGGGCGAGTTGTTTAGAGAAATGTGGCTTTTTTTCTTGGTGCACCTCCCTATGTCCAGCTATAAAACAGGATCAGTATGGTTATTATTTATGTTCTGAGCTTGAAACGGGAAGAAAGGTGAGAAATTGTCAAATTTTGACCGTATTTGAACACCTGTCAATTTTAATGCATCTCCCTATAACATGACCCAGCTGTAATATGAGTGGTCGTATTGATTTCATTTTTTGTTTGCTTGTAGGCCGCTGGCACCCACATTCAATGACTCAGAAATTTTGGCACTGCTGTGAATACTGTAGTCGCAAAGTGAAGATTCACGGCGACAAGCCCCAAACTTGGAGATAGGTTATTTTCAGCTTTCAGCAGCCCTGGGCGAGTTGTTTAGAGAAATGTGGCTTTTTTTCTTGGTGCACCTCCCTATGTCCAGCTATAAAACAGGATCAGGATGGTCATTATTCAAGTTCTGAACTTGAAACGGGAAGAAAGGTGAGAAATTGTCAAATTTTGACCATATTTGACCACCTGTCAATTTTAATGCATCTCCCTATAACATGACCCAGCTGTAATGTGAATGGTCGCATTGACTTCATTTTTTGTTGGCTTGTAGGCCGCTTGCACCCATATTCAATGACCTAGAAATTTTGGCACTGCTGTGAATACTTTAGTCGCAAAGTGAAGATTCACGGCGACAAGCCCCAAACTTGGAGATAGGTTATTTTCAGCTTTCAGCAGCCCTGGGCGAGTTGTTTAGAGAAATGTGGCTTTTTTTCTTGGTGCACCTCCCTATGTCCAGCTATAAAACAGGATCAGTATGGTTATTATTTATGTTCTGAGCTTGAAACGGGAAGAAAGGTGAGAAATTGTAAAATTTTGTCCGTATTTGAACACCTGTCAATTTTAATGCATCTCCCTATAACATGACCCAGCTGTAATATGAGTGGTCGTATTGATTTCATTTTTTGTTTGCTTGTAGGCCGCTGGCACCCACATTCAATGACTCAGAAATTTTGGCACTGCTGTGAATACTTTAGTCGCAAAGTGAAGATTCACGGCGACAAGCCCCAAACTTGGAGATAGGTTATTTTCAGCTTTCAGCAGCCCTGGGCGAGTTGTTTAGAGAAATGTGGCTTTTTTTCTTGTTTCACCTCCCTAGGTCCAGCTGTAAAACAGGATCAGCATGGTCATCATTTATGTTCTGAGCTTGAAACGGGAAGAAAGGTGAGAAATTGTCAAATTTTGACCGTATTTGAACACCTGTCAATTTTAATCCATCTCCCTATAACATGACCCAGCTGTAATATGAGTGGTCGTATTGATTTCATTTTTTGTTTGCTTGTAGGCCGCTGGCACCCACATTCAATGACCCAGAAATTTTGGCACTGCTATGAATACTTTAGTCGCAAAATGAAGATTCACGGCGACAAGCCCCAAACTCGGAGATAGGTAATTTTCAGCCTTCAGCAGCCCTGGGCGAGTTGTTTAGAGAAATGTGGTTTTTTTTCTTGGTGCACCTCCCTATGTCCAGCTATAAAACAGGATCAAGATGGTCATTATTCCAGTTCTGAGCTTGAAACGGGAAGAAAGGTGAGAAATTGTCAAATTTTGACCATATTTGACCACCTGTCAATTTTAATGCATCTCTCTATAACATGACCCTGCTGTAATGTGAATGGTCGCATTGATTTCATTTTTTGTTTGCTTGTAGGCCGCTGGCACCCATATTCAATGACCTAGAAATTTTGGCACTGCTGTGAATACTTTAGTCGCAAAGTGAAGATTCACGGCGACAAGCCCCAAACTTGGAGATAGGTTATTTTCAGCTTTAAGCAGCCCTGGGCGAGTTGTTTAGAGAAATGTGGCTTTTTTTCTTGGTGCACCTCCCTATGTCCAGCTATAAAACAGGATCAGGATGGTCATTATTCAAGTTCTGAGCTTGAAACGGGAAGAAAGGTGAGAAATTGTCAAATTTTGACCATATTTGACCACCTGTCAATTTTAATGCATCTCCCTATAACATGACCCAGCTGTAATGTGAATGGTCGCATTGATTTCATTTTTTGTTTGCTTGTAGGCCGCTGGCACCCACATTTAATGACTGAGAAATTTTGGCACTGCTGTGAATACTTTAGTCGCAAAGTGAAGATTCACGGCGACAAGCCCCAAACTTGGAGATAGGTTATTTTCAGCTTTCAGCAGCCCTGGGCGAGTTGTTTAGAGAAATGTGGCTTTTTTCTAGGTGCACCTCCCTATGTACAGCTATAAAACAGGATCAGGATGGTCATTATGTATGTTGGACTCAGTAGAGCGTCCAGCCCCTATATGATGTCCAACCCCTATATAGAGTCCATTGGTCCAAAATCCACTGTACAGAGTCCAAAATTGGAATCAACTGTGAGCTCAGTTTAGATGGACATCACTCCCTGTATAGAGTCCAGCCAATTGGCTTCACCCCTATATAGAGTCCATTGGTCCAAAATCAACTGTACGGAGTCCAAATTTTGAAATCAACTATAAAGATTAAAGAGTCTTTATGTGGACAACACTCCCTGTATAAAGTCCAGCCAATTAGGCATCCCCTATCGAGTTCGAAATTAGACATAGGATCTGCTGTAGGCAGTGAATATTAACCAGAAAACGGCCTCTCCCTTAAATCCTTTACATCATTCACTTCTCAAGATAAAAAATATGTATTGAGGCGCCACTGCAGCCACTTCACTACATGAAAAACCCTACAAACACCATCCTCAAATCAAGTGGTCTCTTCGCAGACGCTGCAAATTACAATATCTCAATCATGCAGTGTTGCCAAATTATTGTGCACGCACACACACACATGCACACACCCACACAACGCCAAGAAAATACCTAGAAAAAAAACAAGAATCGAAAGAGAATAATGGAGAGCCCAGGATTAATTATTTGTTTTCAAACTATTGCGCGCGCGCGCACACACACACACACACACACACACACACACACACACACACACACACACACAAACTTATACAACGCCAAGAAAACACCAAGAAAAGAGTAGAGACACAATACACACGCAACTCCAACAGCCATGCAAACGTCCACCCATTTACACGTAAAGTCAAGAGGGATAACAAATAATTATACGAAACGAATGCGTACGGGGACGGGTACACGCACGTTTACATACACGTAGTAGTGTAAGAGAGTAACATAGTGCAGTGGTCAGCATCATACTAGCACATGCTGAGAGTGCAATAGCAAGCTTCACCATTGCTCATGGCCATGCAAATGTTCAGCAGCACTCAGTTCCGCAAGCTTCTGAAGATCAGCACACCTGCAACAAATAGATAGCACAAGGATACGCCTATTAACGTAATGATGCATGGGAGCACACAACTACCAAGTTCTCAACGAATGTGATGCTCAATGAAAATCAATCCACTCAAAGACCTGTGAACAGGTGACGGTGGGGACAATAATCTATTAGTAATACGAGGAATAAGATCGTTTGTGCACACTCAAGACGCACGGACACACCACCATACATGTAGTGTACACAGTGTTTCACTGCAACTACTTCGAAGTAAATTGAAATGAGATGATTTGAACAATCTGTACAGCGTTGCCGTCAGTCAGTCTTCCCCAAGATGGAAATGCAATGATTTGTTGTCACGAGGCAGTTTCACTGACACAATGTCATGTTCGTGACATCAAAATGGTTACTTCAGGGAATACGAGTATTAGCTTGAGAAGCTTTTTCTTGTCATTGGCATACAAGCAATCCTCCTACTACTACTAGTACACTGGCACTGCGTTTGTGGATCCCATTGTATTTGACATCATACTATAATTTGTAGAGGAAGAGTGTCGTGGAGTTTCACATAATTTTCACAGGGATAAAAATACATTTCTCATGAAATAATTATAATAATTGATGATAGCTAGACGATCGTATACGATTGATGCAAAGTCCTTGCAGTCCTTGAGGACTATTACGAAGTGGTTGATTACTTTTAGGGCATTCATTCAAGCAACATCAAACAAACACGATACGCTCCTGGAAAATGGAAACAAATTCAAGCATAACGACAGAACAGCAGACCAATCGAAACAAGTAAAAGCTTCCTTACCTCAGTCATCGTCCTGCCATGTAGTTGGACAGCCTTTTGACACGGTGGTACAGGCAGCTCTTGTCCAGTCAAACAGGGGTATCCTTGTGGCGTCGAACGAAAGAGAATGTCAGTGTATCTGACTCGTCAGATTGGAACTGTGCTGAACCTTTCTCTTTCTCCGCTTTCTGCTTTCATCCCTCGCTCTGATGAAACCGTTCAAACGTCTTACTGGCAGCAATGGCCAGCCAAACAGGGGATCCTTGTGGCGTCGAACGAAAGAGAGTGTCAGTGTACCTGACTCGTCAGATTTGAACTGTGCTGAACTTTTTCTCGTTCTGCAATTTCTGCTTTCATCCCGCGCACTGATGAAACGTCTTCAGAGAACCACAAGACGCTTTCCAGATTTGATTTTGAACGTCTCCTTATCCTCCTTGGTTACCTCGAGACAGATTACTGTCAGCAACTGCACAGCAGAACTGGCAGCCATGGCTGAAGTGAAGAAAGGAATGCGCTGCCACGAGGCAAGCAAAACTGAAAATGTGTTTGTTCTCTTTCGGGCACAACACACAGGACGGTGTGACTGGATAAACTGGACTCCTGGACTGTGAATAGGGGACTTGTAGAAAAAGTGTACTCCTTATAGGGGATTGCGCGGCAGGATGAAGCTGATCAAAACTGAGTGGACTCCTGGACTCTGTATAGTGGATTTTGGACCAATGGACTCTATATAGGGTGCTGGACATCATATAGTGCATGGACTCTATACTGAGTCCTACATGTATGTTCTGACCTTCAAACGGGAAGAAAGGTGAGAAATTGTCAAATTTTGACCATATTTGAACACCTGTCAATTTTAATGCATCTCCCTATAACATGACCCAGCTGTAATATGAGTGGTCGTATTGATTTCATTTTTTGTTTGCTTGTAGGCCGCTGGCACCCACATTCAATGACCCAGAAATTTTGGCACTGCTGTGAATACTTTAGTCGCAAAGTGAAGATTCACGGCGACAAGCCCCAAACTTGGAGATAGGTTATTTTCAGCTTTCAGCAGCCCTGGGCGAGTTGTTTAGAGAAATGTGGCTTTTTTTCTTGGTGCACCTCCCTATGTCCAACTGTAAAACAGGATCAGGATGGTCATTATTTATGTTCTGAGCTTGAAACGGGAAGAAAGGTGAGAAACTGTCAAATTTTGACCATATTTGACCACCTGTCAATTTTAATGCATCTCCCTATAACATGACCCAGCTGTAATGTGAATGGTCGTATTGATTTCATTTTTTGTTTGCTTGTAGGCCGCTGGCACCCATATTCAAGGACCTAGAAATTTTGGCACTGCTGTGAATACTTTAGTCGCAAAGTGAAGATTCACGGCGACAAGCCCCAAACTTGGAGATAGGTTATTTTCAGCTTTCAGCAGCCCTGGGCGAGTTGTTTAGAGAAATGTGGCTTTTTTTCTTGGTGCACCTCCCTATGTCCAGCTATAAAACAGGATCAGGATGGTCATTATTTATGTTCCTAGCTTGAAACGGGAAGAAAGGTGAGAAATTGTCAAATTTTGACCATATTTGAACACCTGTCAATTTTAATGCATCTCCCTATAACATGACCCAGCTGTAATATGAGTGGTCGTATTGATTTCATTTTTTGTTTGCTTGTAGGCCGCTGGCACTAACATTCAATGACCTAGAAATTTTGGCACTGCTGTGAATACTTTAGTCGCAAAGTGAAGATTCACGGCGACAAGCCCCAAACTTGGAGATAGGTTATTTTCAGCTTTCAGCAGCCCTGGGCGAGTTGTTTAGAGAAATGTGGCTTTTTTTCTTGTTGCACCTCCCTAGGTCCAGCTGTAAAACAGGATCAGAATGGTCATTATTCAAGTTCTGAGCTTCAAACGGGAAGAAAGGTGAGAAATTGTCAAATTTTGACCGTATTTGAACACCTGTCAATTTTAATGCATCTCCCTATAACATGACCCAGCTGTAATATGAGTGGTCGTATTGATTTCATTTTTTGTTTGCTTGTAGGCCGCTGGCACTCACATTCAATGACCCAGAAATTTTGGCACTGCTGTGAATACTTTAGTCGCAAAGTGAAGATTCACGGCGACAAGCCCCAAACTTGGAGATAGGTAATTTTCAGCTTTCAGCAGCCCTGGGCGAGTTGTTTAGAGAAATGTGGTTTTTTTTCTTGGTGCACCTCCCTATGTCCAGCTATAAAACAGGATCAAGATGGTCATTATTCAAGTTCTGAGCTTGAAACGGGAAGAAAGGTGAGAAATTGTCAAATTTTGACCATATTTGACCACCTGTCAATTTTAATGCATCTCTCTATAACATGACCCAGCTGTAATGTGAATGGTCGTTTTGATTTCATTTTTTGTTTGCTTGTAGGCCGCTGGCACCCACATTCAATGACCTAGAAATTTTGGCACTGCTGTGAATACTTTAGTCGCAAAGTGCAGATTCACGGCGACAAGCCCCAAAATTGGAGATAGGTTATTTTCAGCTTTCAGCAGCCCTGGGCGAGTTGTTTAGAGAAATGTGGCTTTTTTTCTTGGTGCACCTCCCTATGTCCAGCTATTTAACAGGATCAGGATGGTCATTATTTATGTTCCTAGCTTGAAACGGGAAGAAAGGTGAGAAATTGTCAAATTTTGACCATATTTGACCACTTGTCAATTTTAATGCATCTCCCTATAACATGACCCAGCTGTAATATGAGTGGTCGTATTGATTTCACTTTTTGTTTGCTTGTAGGCCGCTGGCACCCACATTCAATGACATAGAAATTTTGGCACTGCTGTGAATACTTTAGTCGCAAAGTGAAGATTCACGGCGACAAGCCCCAAACTTGGAGATAGGTAATTTTCAGCTTTCAGCAGCCCTGGGCGAGTTGTTTAGAGAAATGTGGCTTTTTTTCTTGGTGCACCTCCCTATGTCCAGCTATGAAATAGGATCAGGACGGTCATTATTCAAGTTCTGAGCTTGAAACGGGAAGAAAGGTGAGAAATTGTCAAATTTTGACCATATTTGACCACCTGTCAATTTTAATGCATCTCTCTATAACATGACCCAGCTGTAATGTGAATGGTCGTATTGATTTCATATTTTGTTTGCTTGTAGGCCGCTGGCACCCACATTCAATGACCTAGAAATTTTGGCACTGCTGTGAATACTTTAGTCGCAAAGTGAAGATTCACGGCGACAAGGGTTTTTGAAGTTTTTGGGGACGGTTGGCGGTTTTCGTGCTCTGAGGATCAGCCTCAGCGGCACTCCTACAGCATCCCTTAAGCAGTGACCAAACCTTTGTGTACCTTACGATGTCACTTGATGAGAATCTAGACCTAGCCCTGGTGGGATTCAAGGACCTAATTGACCTGGGCGAGCGGAAATCAGTAGACCAACCCTCAAGCCTTTCTCGCCCGGAACTCGTCAAAGAACTCCGGAAGATGGGCGTGGGAGTGCTGCCGCAGCCAGCAAGTCCAAACGGTACGTTGGAACAATTGTCTAGCCTTGTATCATGTGTTTCAACCTTGTCCAAGGAGATTGTTATGTCGAGGGATGATAGAGACAGCACAATGTTGGCCCTGAAATTGGAAATCCAAGAGCTGAGGCGTGAAGTAGTAGAGCTTCGTCAACAGAAGTGTTC